>NC_142588.1:57201506-57503480 GCF_965207765.1 Zootoca vivipara | reverse complement strand
ATGGTGGTTTGTTTCCAGCCAGCACAAGCAGGACGCATGGCATAATCAGCTTTCCTCTACATTTAAACCCTACCCTTGTTTGCTGGCCTTCAGTGCTTGTACAAACTGTGTTCTAATGCACATTTTGTTTTTATGCAGAAATCCAGTAACCATGTCCGGATTGGCGTGATCAGCAACCCCAGTGAAGACCCAACCAGCGACAACACAATCATTGCTAGGGCTATATGGGCAGCCTTACAGACGCAAACATCTACCAATGCCAAGAACTTCATCACAAAATTAGCTAAGGAAGAGAATGCAAAGGCGCTGGAGGCTGGAGTTGATATTACGGAATTTGCTGTTGGAGTAAGTACAAGCTGGCTTTTGCTGTGAGGTGGTACACTAGTAAATTGGAACAGTAGTACCCAGTTCTTTCTTTTCTTTTTTTAATTTACAGCTTTCCTGTCTTGTCTCTGAACTTACTTTTACTCAGGGTCTCTTTTCTTTCTTTCTTTCAGGGTATGGATATTGATGTTTTCAAGGAAGCCTTTGACTCTCCTAAAGTGGATTTTGTTCTTTCACATACCATGTACTCCAGGGACGTTCTTAAACTGAAAAAGGGGCAGAGGGCAGTGATCAGCAATGGCAGGGTAAGCAAACTGGGTCCTCCCCCCCCCAAAGAGAGCTGTTTCACTTCCAGGAAAATGTTTTGACATGCTTAGCCTGTCTAATTCTCCACACTTGAGGGAGTTTAGAATTTTGACTTTGCATATTAGTCAATAAAAATAATGGGATCCAGTCTTTTGATCTGAGATGTGTTTGAAAACTAGTTGGAACTGAAAATTACCAGTACATGATAGGTCTTTGTTTAGGGTGGCATTAATAGCTGGGTTCACTTTACTTTCATTGAGCTACTCCACATATATTTTTAAAGTCCTGTAATGGAAGGCCCCCAAAAGGTTGAATGTTGTATTACATAGAAGTATATGATTTCATATTTTGGGAAATAAACAGAATTTTCCATATATTTGAGTGATGTATCTTCGAGCCTGGAATTTTACTGTTTACACCTGTTTATCCTAATAAACCCCAAACCTGTGTGTGTGTGTGTATGTGTGTGTGTGTGTGTGTGTGTGTGTGTGTGTGTGAAAGCCACCTTGAATAATTAACAGCAGCATTCAGCTTCTCAGAATGAAACACTTTCCCACAGCAGTCCTCTGGGAATGGATAACTTAATGGATCCAAAGAGCACTTTGGTGGCTGTTGTAATGTACTGCATTTGTCTTAGCGGTAACACAAGCAGTCTATTTTGCTTTCCCTGGAATTCAGTTTTTCTTAACTGATTGGCAGTGAAATGGTTTTGATCATACGAGTTTGCGTGAATTTTTTAAAAAATTGATTCCTTGCCATATTTATATAATACTTTTCAGTCTATCGAAGCCCCTAGGGCTTCTGACAATATCTGTACTTAAAAAATACTTTTGCAAAAACAACAACCAACCAGACAATAAATAAGAATGCATTATCTGGGCCCACAAACCCTCTGAAAAGGCAACATTTCCAGTAGGTTTTGAAATTCTGAAAAGACAGAAGTGTCATGTGTTCCAAGTTCTCAAGTTCTGGATAGGGTTGCCGTTCCCTGGAAGGAGCAGGTTCATAACTTGGGGATATTCCTGGATCCAACATGGACACTTGAGACCCGGGTGGTCTTGAGAGCTAGGAGTGCCTACTTTCAGCTACAACTGTTTGCTGGCTATGACCACTCTTGACAGAGATGACTTGGTCATGGTACTCTATGCTCTAGTACAGGCTTCCCCAAACTTCAGGCCTCCAGATGTTTTGGACTACAACTCCCATCTTCCCCGACCACTGGTCCTGTTAGCTAAGGATCATGGGAGTTGTAGGCCAAAACATCTGGAGGGCTGCAGTTTGGGGATGCCTGCTCTAGTAACTTCCAGTTCAGATTGGAATGCAGTTTATGTGGGGCTACTACCCTTGAAGACTATTTGGAAATATCAACAGATTCACAATAAAGCAACCTACTGGACGAGGTTGCTTTTAGAACTCATCTAACTGCTGTTTTAAAACAGCTGCACTGGCTGCCAGTTAGTTTCTGGGCCCAATTTAAGGTGCTCATGCTAGTGTTTAAAACCCTAAATGACTTAGGCCCCAAATGTTTGAGAAATCACCTCATTTCCTGTGGACCCTCTTGGATGTTAAGATCAGCAAAGGGGGGCCCTCTTGGTACCTCTGCCTCCTCAGATGTTTGGCAGAGAGTAAGACAAAGATGGCCTGGGAGAGGGCATTCTCTGTGACAGCCCTAAGTGGTAGAATTCTCTCTCCACAGAGGTGTGTCTGTCACCCTTGTTGTACAGCTTTCAGCAAATGTTCATCTCTTTGGCCTTCAACATTTGAGATGTGTGTTTTCAGCACCCATTCTATCCCTGTGACTTTAATTTGTTTTAAGCCTTTTTAATACTGAATTTAAAATTATTGTAACCCATCCCAGACCTGTTGGTGAGGGGTGTGTAACAGATTTAGTAGTAGTAGTAAAGCACAAATATACTTCTCACAGGAGTGCATTACAGAGCCTTTGAGGCAGCACCCAAATGACCCTGTCTTGTGTGACCACTTCACTTTCATGAGGTGAAACCAAGACCTCAGATGTTGACCTGATTGGGAAGGTTCATATGGTAGGAAGCAATTGGCACAGTTGCTAGTGCAATAATGGACAATGTGAACTTTCAAAGTAGCGAATATTTGACTGGTTAAATTCTGAACAGTAATATGGGTTGGATTACTGTATGCATCAGAGGGGGTGAGTAATTATGATCCCACCACAGTTTTCTTCACTTTCCTTGACCGTCTTACTGCTCTGATGCAACCTAATTTTCCATTTTATCTTTAGATCATTGGGCCATTGGAAGATGGCGAGCTTTTTAACCAGGATGACTTTCACTTGCTAGAGAATATTATTTTAAAGACTTCTGGGCAGAAAATAAAATCTCACGTTCAGGAGCTAGGAGTGGAGGAAGATCTGTAAGTAAAAATGAGCCAATGGCAAACAGTTTGAAAATTGGGGATTCCATTTGTTTATTTGGTTTCTATAAGCAGGAACAGTAGATTGGGGAGATTCTTTTATTTTTGTACTAGTACAAAATACCGGTTTTTAGGTTCCAAGTAAGTCCTCATAATGGGCTGGATTCTATGAACCGAGGACAGACTTCCTCTTGCAGAACAGGGCCTTTCTGCCTTTCCCCTCCCAAGCCGTACTTGAAGATTGGGAAACCTTTAGTTGGGGTTTGCAGCATTGGAGGGTGGGTTATATTCACAGAAGTAGGCTACTCTTGTGCAAGTACAAAGGCAGGGTCATTTTTTGTGTGCATGACACTGCTGGATCGAAAGTAGTTACTATTTTATCTTTTGCTAGTGTGTCTTTAGCTTCCATATTTAAAATATCACTTGATTAGGCCATTTTAGCATGGAAAGCAAATATTTGAGCAGATGGAATTTGTCTCTGTAGCGCAAGTGATCTTGTAATGAAGGTGGATGCTCTTCTGTCTGCTCAGCCAAAAGGAGAGGCAAGAGTTGAATACCATTTCTTTGAGGACCGATACAGGTAAATATATGGATAGATAGATAAATAATATTCTACTTTTATGTATATGGGCTATGTAAATTCACTTTCTCTATAAACTATTATAAATAATCTTCATAAAGCTTCACATTAACTTGTTGTTTTTTTACTTGCTATAATTAGAGAATGCTAATACAGTACATCATTTGGGATGTAAGACTAAATAGGGAATTGATTCCTTCTTCCTATGCATTGACAATTCAATCTCTGTTTATAGAAGGCATTGATGAATATACTATGCACTTATTGGTGGGAGTGGGGATGGGTTTTGCTTATGTTTCTCTCATGGGCTAAAACATAACATGCATATGTCAGTTTGTATTTTTCTTTTTCTTTAGCGCAATTAAATTAAGGCCAAAGGAAGGAGAGACATATTTTGACGTTGTGGCTGTTGTAGACCCTGTTACCAGAGATGCACAAAGACTTGCTCCACTACTAATGGTGTGAATATATTATTAGTTTGCAGTATAACCAGTAGCTGAAGAATATTTCATAATACACTAAACATTTCCTTTCCTTTTCTTGATATATAAGGTTGTTTTCATCACTCTTGAAAACACATTGCCTTTTGTGTAAAGCTTAATGTCCAGAACTTAAGTTGTTTTACATTGGAAAGTAATTATTATCAATATGGAGAAGACTAAAACATTTAAGGTGGTTATTTAAATAAAATATAACCTGTTTAATGGGAACCTCAGCTCATCACGTAACAAGATTTTCTGTTTCTCCCCTTTAATCCCTTCCTTTTTAAAATCGATCCTTCTAACCTTTCCCTTTTAGCCCAGATTGTTTCTAAATAACCTTAGTGTGGCTGCTGCACAGAAAGTTATCTGAGCATTTCAGCTTTAGCTAGCCAGTAGAAAGAGACAAATTGGCGGATATAGGATAGGTAGGGCATTGCAAGAAATGTACACAATTAGCTGTGAATTTAACTTTCTATGTCCATTGTTTTGTTCTAAGGTATTGAACAAACTAATAAACATGAACCTCAGAGTTTTTATGAATTGCCAGTCCAAACTCTCTGACATGCCTTTGAAAAGGTGAGGAATGGCTAACTTTATAAAATGTAATAAAGTGGGAAGCAAAACTACACTGCTTATTTAAAAATGCTGTAAGTTTGCCTCTTGATGCTACTGTCAGAAAACTGTATATTCAAGCTTTGTGGGCAGGGCCGTGTGAGCTTCAAAAGAGTTGCATTAGTCTCCACTTCAACTGATGTGTGATTTCCATATTGGAAGGAATATTGCCTCTACATAAATGTTGTTTTGTGATCTTAGGCTTCAATACAGTGATAAAAGCCATCATGGGGTCACAAAGAGTTGGACGCGACTAAATGACTAAACAGCAACAACATGTTCTGTCAGTTTTGTAGTGGATTTGTAGAAATTACTAAAATTAATTTGGTGTCATTTAGGTTCATGCAATGGGGATAGGGACTTTGCTCTTCAGGTTGCAGTTTTTTGTGCATAATGGAATGTCAATCTGGAGGGTCCACTGATCTTCAGGGTGGCAGTTCATGAGACACATGAGGCTGCTGAAAGAGAGTGAAGTTTCTGACTCATTTCAGTCTTCTACTTTCTGTTGCTTTGGTGTTGCTAACATAGGAATTCAATTCTCTATTTTATGCCCCAGTCATTGTTTTGTTTTTAACAGAAGCACAGAAAGGTGAAGAAAGGAATGAGTAATATGAGAGGAACATAGTTTTTTAAAGTGCTTGGTTTGAGTTTTGTTAGGAAAAGGAAGAGCTGAGGCACATCTTCAAGCATCAGAACCTAGAAGGTTGTTTGCTTGTGGGGTTCCAACAGTATGCTTTTTCAAAGCCGTGTCTCTTAAATGCTAGGCATGCAGAGGCTATCAAGGTTACAGATTTAAAAGGCATAACATAAAGACAATTAACTGTGACACCTGCAGGGTTTGAGATGAAAACATTCTGATAATTGTCATTTTTAAATTTTAGTTTTTATCGCTACGTTTTGGAGCCAGAAATAACTTTCAGCGCAGAGAAACTCTTCGTTCCTGGCCCAGTAGCCAAATTCTTGGATATGCCCCAGTCCCCCTTGTTTACTTTGAATCTAAACACGCCTGAGAGCTGGATGGTGGAGTCTGTAAGGACACCATATGATCTTGACAACATTTATTTAGCGGAGGTAAGTCCAGTCAATGTGTGTGTCCCAATCTGAAGAGGAGGGTTCATTTCAGAATTTATAATACTACTGCTAGTTTGCAACCCATGCCTTCTGGCTGGGTTGCAAACAAAACCATTTAATCAACTTTAGCCTTAATCACAGGTTAAAACTGCTCTGATTAACTGGTGCGGCTAAATTTGGAGAGCAAACTGCACAAACACACTCCTCCCTTTGCCAAATGTTTGTTTGTTTGTATCAGGGCAGACCACTGTGCCTTGCCTGATAGCAGCAAGAACCAAAAGCAACTGAAGCCAGTTGTGCTCAGTTGAAATCAGTGCAAATCATTTTCTTGCATGAGGTTTCCCCACCATGCATATGGGAGTTCTTATTAATAAGCCACTTTGCCTCTGTTGTATTACTTTTAACACAGGGATGGGGGCCCTGGGGACCTCCAGGTGGTCTTGGACTTTATCTGCCACCAGCCTCAGTTTTTACCTTGTTATGTTTTTGACTGCTTAAAAAATTCTTTTCCTTTTCCTAGGTGGAGAGTGTTGTGGCAGCTGAATATGAGTTAGAGCACCTCCTTTTGGAAGGGCACTGCTATGATATCACGACAGGGCAGCCCCCGCGAGGGCTCCAGTTCACACTGGGAACATCAACAAATCCTGTGGTTGTCGACACCATTGTTATGGCCAATTTAGTAAGTGACTTTCTTCCTCGCTGAATTAAAGTGGAAAACCTGTTGAAACCGATTTGAGTGCTCCAATTGGCCACTCAAGTGACTTATGCTTTTAATATGGGAAAGAGGCAGCCCTACATTTTCTGGGGTTGGAAGTGCCTAATTCCTAAGGTCTAACTTGAATGCAGAGTTAACAGAGCATCTTTTCTGATTGTGGGTTGGCCATCATATTATTGAGAGCTTGTTTGCTGGGTAAAGGTAAAGGTACCCCTGACCATTAGGTCCAGTCGCGGACGACTCTGGGGTTGCGCGCTCATCTCGCTCTATAGGCCGAAGGAGCCAGTTTGTCCGTAGACAGCTTCCGGGTCATGTGGCCAGCACAACTAAGCCGCTTCTGGCGAACCAGAGCAGTGCATGGAAACGGCGTTTACCTTCCCGCCGGAGCGGTACCTATTTATCTACTTGCACTTTTTGGGGTGCTTTTGAACTGCTAGGTTGTCAGGAGCAGGGACCGAGCAACGGGAGCTCACCCCGTCACGGGGATTCAAACCGCCAACCCCTAGGCTCAGTGGTTTAACCCACCATCTTGAGGTGATGCTCAGTTCTAAGCAAGTTATCTATCACAGATCTTTTCTATCTTTTCTCTTTCCCCTTCGCAGGGCTACTTCCAGCTGAAAGCCAATCCAGGTTCCTGGTTTCTGAGACTTAGAAAGGGAAGGTCTGATGATATCTACAGAATTTACAGGTGAGGTGGTAAAAAGCATTACTCTTGGGTTTGTATGTTTTTGGTTAAAATCCATTTGGGCTAGTATGGTCTTTTGCATGACATTGGTTGTGTTGAGCAGGGTTTTTTTCTCTCTTACTTGGCAATACACATGAGTTCACATCTGGGTTCTCTTCACCTCCCTAAGCTAACAAATTAGGAATTGTGTGAAATGTGTTTCATGTTTTCAGTTTATATTTCTTTCTGAAATACTTGGGAGGCGTAGACTGTGAAGGAAAAGCATTGTTTGATATAGGTCCATGATGAAAAGTAGGAAGGAATTAGCAGAACTAGTAACAAAGCAGCACTTCCTCCTGCAGTGATTACTGAGCTAATTTAATTATTCTGATCAATTTTAGCCACGATGGTACAGATTCTCCACCAGATGCCAGCGATGTTGTTGTTGTTATCAATAACTTCAAGAGCAAAATTATTAAAGTGAAGGTGAGTTTGAAAAGGGCACAATAAAAGTAGTAATTACAGCAACATTTGTTTAAATGCTCACTCACCACATATTTATAAAAAATACGACAACGTTTGCCTTCCCATAGAGGGCTTTCTGGACAAAACAGAGAAATTCAATCCTTTAAAGTTTTGGGTAAGTTAGGAGATGGGACAATATCTGAATAATCATCCAAGCTGCATAATGCAACACCTCTTACTAGAATGTATACTTCCCAGCTTATTAGAAGAGTAAAAGGAAGCTCCATTTGGCTCCTTATGTGTCTGTTAGGTAGGAGCATCTGCCCTACAAATGCTCTCCCAGCTCACAGAAGGGGATGCTGATGGGGAGAAGGGGTCATTGGAAACACACCCCATGAACAGGAGGGGGTAGGGAAAGATGAAAACCGAAGGGTGGCCTATATGTGTAGAACTATGCACTGCATCTCCTAGAATATATTTAATAACCTATTGTGTTTGAATATAGTTGCCAAAGCTGCATTTCTGAGTTTACTTGTATACATCAAGGATG
This sequence comes from Zootoca vivipara, assembly GCF_965207765.1. Classification (NCBI taxonomy): domain Eukaryota; kingdom Metazoa; phylum Chordata; class Lepidosauria; order Squamata; family Lacertidae; genus Zootoca; species Zootoca vivipara. The sequence goes on along the minus strand of NC_142588.1, from coordinate 57,495,323 downwards.
GGGAGACTGTGGCCCTCCAGATGATGGCTTCCAACTCCCTTCAGACTGAGCCGGCACGGTCAGAGATCAGGGATGAAAGGCTCTGCAGTCCTGGAGGTCACAGGTTCCCCAACCCTGACATACATTAAAAAGGAAGTACGCCCACCTTTTCTTCTAGTATTTCTCACCATGTGAGGTAATCCAGAAGTGATATTGTAGGAGATGCAGTTTACTCGAAATGAATGTTTAACCTTTCCTTCAAGCCAAAGAGCTAGCTGGAATTTCACTTTGAGATTTCTTAGCCAAACATTCCCCCTTGCCCCCCCTCAAGGTGTCATTCTCTACAATTTACTTGGTAGTGTGGCACAATTCTAATGGGGGACACACACACACACAAAATGTATCAAGCCAGATGGTGTTTCAAAATAAGCTTTTAGTAAGAAGCTTAAGCTAATTCACTGTTCTTACTTCACAGGTTCAGAAGAAATTGGATATGCTGAATGAAGATTTGCTAAGTGATGGAACAAACGAAAACGAATCTGGATTTTGGGAATCTATTAAATGGTGAGCATGGCTGTCTTACACTTCGCTGCCCTTCAAGTTTGCTAACCTGAAAGATTCCTTGATCCTTGTAGCTGCTACAAAATACATATAATCCTGATGTGTCTTATTATAACTAAATACCATATCACTAAATTTAGAGTACTTTTTAATTTTTTTTGAGTAAGAATGACTTGATGCCATCCTTTCATAGGAGTACGGTAGGTATTGCTTTGCCACTAAATCAAATGTGAATAAATTCAAGAAGAGTTGTGATGCTGTCTGCAGAATTGTTTGTTTTTTCAGCAAGCCTGATTAACGTTGGATGACAGGAGCCTCCATTGGAAAGTTCTATGAAATCAATGCATTTGTTTTTGAATGGAATGTTTCACATTCAAAAGAGGCTGGGTTTTCTGTCTTTAGGTTTTGAGAACTATGATCATACGAAGCATCCCAGGCAGGCAAGCAATGCCTGCTACAGTCCCAACAAGTGTTGGTTAGGTGGAGAATATAGAGTGGAAGTGTAAACCTGGCTGTCTTATGTGACGTTGCACTATAAACATTGCTCCCCCCCCTCTCCTTCATTTTTAAGGGGCTTCACGGGTGGACAGAAGAAAGAAGAGGTGAAGCAGGAGAAAGATGATGTGATCAACATATTTTCTGTGGCATCAGGGCATCTATATGAGAGATTTCTCCGGTTAGTCTAGAATCACTAGTGCATAACTCAAATTGGAAAGCGTATTACTACTACTTGTAAATCGCAGTTTGGGAGACTCTGTATATAACCTTCATAGGCTACATTTCTCCATTGCAGGGGGTTGGAGTAGATGACCCTTCGGGTCTCTTCCAATTCTATGGTTCTGTGTACCTGGAATACAAGACCATATACGTAAAAACCTTGTGGCTTATTTTCTATATACATATAGCCATAACATGGCACAAAAAAAAACATAACTTGCCTTATGGTATGTATTATTAAGATACAATTTTTCAATTGGTCAAAGTATGCTGATATAGCAAGGGTAATATAATCTTGATCTTCTCGCGGTGCCATCAATAATTTCATGACTACAAATTGCCTGAAGGAGCCGGACACTGTATGCTGCTGATTTGGGTTAGTTCTAGATTTTTATTTTTATTTTTTTTTAAATCACCTTTGCCTATTTCCTTAACAGGATAATGATGCTATCTGTGCTGAAACACACACAAACTCCAGTGAAGTTCTGGTTCCTGAAGAACTATTTGTCACCTACATTTAAGGTTTGTTGTAAGAACCTGCTTTATATATTTTTTGTTGAAGCCCAAAGCTTCCCAGCCCCTCTCCCTCTACTATGTCAGTTTCTGTGTATCTTCAGCTACTTGCACTTGCACCTTTATCATTGAGTAGTAGTAGTAGTAGTCATAATTTTATTTGTTAAATTTCTTATTTTCTCAAAAACAAGACCCGAGCCAACTTAGAAAACATTTAAAATATACAAGAGACAATAGATGCTTGTTGTCGTGTTTATATCTTGCTCTTCCTCCCAAAGAAGCCCAGGGTGGCATCATCTAATAATAATTACAACTACTAAATATCTGGTTCCTTTAAGGTTTTATATTGGGCTTTGTTTTTGTGTTGCTATAAGCATAAGGTACTTTAAATTCCATTTTTGTATCAGAAACTGTTGAGACCACAAAGCATTATTTTGTTCCAGGAATTCATCCCATATATGGCTGAAAAATACAATTTCCAGTATGAACTAGTCCAGTACAAATGGCCACGATGGCTTCACCAGCAAACAGAGAAGCAGCGCATCATCTGGGGTTACAAAATTCTTTTTCTGGATGTGCTGTTCCCCCTTGCTGTTGATAAATTCCTGTTTGTAGATGCTGACCAGGTAAGTGGTCTTCAAGCTTCAAAAATTACCAAGTCAGTGCCATACATCTTTGCTGGCATGTGCAAGAGGGTACTTTCAGAAAAGCGCAGTAAAATGGAGAAATTAGCAGCCAGGGAATAAGCGCTCTGGGAGGCAAAACACAGCAAGTCTTGTGCCTTCAGCAGATGTTATGCCTATCACATATCTCTACTAACACCTGCTTCTTGCTGATTGCTCTTTCTCTCCACCCAGAGCCCATGTTAGGATGGTGGAAGGAGGGCTGTACAGTTCCCAGGAGGAGGGGAGGAAGAGTGCCTTGTCATCTTGGGTCATGTTCAGTTCAGAGGAACAGAGGGTAGATCCTGATTTGGTAAAGCGGTTCTGGTGTTGTTCCCATCTATGGCAATGGCCTTGGTAGTGGAGATGAGAGCAAAGTTGAGAAGCCAGGACTGTCATCTGTATCTCACCTGTCAGTCTTGATGGGTCTTTAGTTAATAACTCTCATAACTTTTGGAGGTTGTAGTCCCACATTTTCATCAGAACTGAAACTGAAAGCGGGGTATGAACGACTTTTCTTTAGATTGTGCGTACAGACCTCAAGGACCTAAGAGACTTCAACCTAGACGGGGCCCCTTACGGTTACACACCATTCTGTGAAAGTCGCAGAGAGATGGACGGATACAGATTCTGGAAGTCAGGATACTGGGCAAGTCACTTGGCAGGAAGAAAATACCACATCAGGTGATAGAAGTTTGTTGTTCCTGATACTGTGCTGCTGTTTGCTTCTGCTTTTTTCAAATAGTACTACAGTGGTACCTCGCAAGATGAAATTAATTCGTTCCATGAGTCGTTTCGTGTTGCGATAATTTCGTCTTGCAAAGCGCGGTTTCCCATAGGAATGCATTGAAATTTAATTAATGCGTTCCTATGGGCAAAAAAAAGGTCCGCCCCTCGCTTCCCCTTCCCCCAGCTCGCCCTCCAGCCTCGCGTCCGGCGCACTCCCTTCCCCTTCCCCCAGCTCGCCCTCCAGCCTCACGTCCGGCGCACTCCCTTCCCCTTCCCCCAGCTCGCCCTCCAGCCTCGCGTCCGGCGCCGACTCACCCGCCGCGCCCAGGAGCAGCCACACAGCCGCTCCAGAAAGTTTTAAGGCTCTGCCGAGCGCCTCCGCCTCTCGGCCCAAGCCCGGCCCAGGCGGTTGTGCGGGCAGGGAGGGGGAAGCAGGAGGAGGGCCAGGGAGAGGCTCCCTCCCTCCTTTCCCAGCAGCCAGACCCTCGCACCCAACCAGACAGACAGACAGCCTGCCATCTATGCTACTTCGTCTTGCGAAGCACAGCCATAGAACAATTCATCCTGCGAGTCTCCCAAAAAATTGTAAGACGCTTTCGTCTTGCGAGTTTTTCGTTGGACGAGGCATTTGTCTTGCGAGGTACCACTGTACTTGAAAGCGCTGCATCATCCAACTGCTGCTATCTAGTGATGGTGATATTGTGTTGAAAACATGTGTTTGTGTGTAGGATTTGTGCCTCTTGTATTGCAAGTTCCATCAGAAAATGAAGAGCGTCCATTTGATATTTTAGACAATAGTAGTCTATTTCCTGTATGCTTTCCTTTTATAGACACAAAATCTTCATTGTTATAGGTTAATTTATCATAAGACATATGGGTTTACCTTTGACAGGAACAAATGCAAATAGATTAATGTGATGCATTTTGTTTTTTAGAACATTCATCCAATTTGCCTGCTTGTGATATATTTATTTTGAGAATCTATCTGTGTGCATTTTGCATTTTACCTCTTAAGGTAGCAGTGAGTGAAACAGTTGCTCTCTTTGTTGTTAGTGCTCTCTATGTTGTGGATTTGAAGAAGTTCCGGAAGATAGCTGCTGGGGATCGGCTTAGAGGACAATATCAAGGCCTTAGCCAGGATCCCAACAGTCTCTCCAACCTTGATCAGGTACTTGTTATGCTTTCATTACAGTTTTGTGTTTTTAAAAAATAATTTTAAACAACTTAATTTTAAGGCAGGGGGTTGGACTGGATGGCCCTTGTGGTCTCTTCCAACTCTGATTCTACGATTCTAAGGTATCTGCTGTGTTCTGTCTTTTGGAAAGCTGCAGGGTCAGCACAAAATTAAGATGGGCACTTGGTGGAAAAAATAAAAAAGCATATAGTGAGGTTGGTATGGAGGCAAAAGAGGACACATAAAGCACTAGTGGCAGGTGAATGGCCAAGTGGAACTCAGTATCCATAAACTGAAGGGGCCTTCTGTGGCATGTGGGCTGTAGGACTGGTGTGATAGAACCAAGCCTATCCGTTGTGGGATAGGAGGAAACGTGGTCACTTAGGTGGAACTGCATTATGTATGAACAAGTAAAAAACAATGTGACCCAGCTAGAGCTCTTTGCTTTTAAAACCCAATAATTGTTGATAGTTGCCAGGCTTGGGAGGAAAAAAAAAAGGAAAACAGCCAGATACTGTGGGCTTACAAATTCTCATTCTGTCCAAAGTCTTCATGCTGTTATAACTGTAATCCATCATTCTTGTCTCTTCTTAATGAATCTTTTATGGACTGAAAACCACATGGAGCGATCTCAGCTAGACTTGTGTTCCAGAGTAAAAAACAAAATTGTCATGTACTGTATTTGCTGTTAAAATTTGGAGGGCTGTTTGTGTTCATGCTTGCTTTTCCAGAATTTCCTGTGCCTGCACTATTCTTAGTTTTCATATGATTCAAAAGGATGTTAAAGAAATAACTTTACTGTGTGTTAAAAGAACTGCAATGTTGTTTTCCTTCCAACAGGACTTGCCAAACAACATGATCCATCAGGTGCCCATTAAATCACTCCCGCAAGAGTGGCTTTGGTGTGAAACGTGGTGCGACGATGCTTCGAAGAAAAGAGCAAAAACCATTGATTTGGTAAGACTCCTTTGTATACACCAAAGCAGGAAGGGCCACGTGTCACACTTCAGTAAGGTTTCAATGTGTTCAAATTCTATAATTTTATCACAGCAGCAAGGATACTTTCTCTAGCTTTCCTGCTTTCGTACTTTTTCAAAGAAAAAGTTCATCAGTTAAATAGGGGGGGGATCAGATTTTGCATTCTCAGGAGGTAATTTAATCTCCAAACACTGGCCTGGGGATCAAAAGCATCAATTGTGACCTCTTGGTAAAGTTATTGCCTTCTGGCAGTAAGTGCTTCACATTTGTGGACCATATGCAACCTGGCATAGCAATGCATGCGTATGAAACTATGTTCAGGGATCTCAGACCCCATCCCCTAAATTTTGTGGAATTCTACAATGTTTAAATTGGAAAAACTGCAGCGGTGGCCTGGTTCACATATCACATCAAACCATATTTAAATACAAAGTATGGTTTAATTTAGTAACAAAGGTTTGTTTGGAGAGAAACAAACCACAAGCCCAGACTCTGACTTACTTCCCAGCAGCAAGGTAGGGGCAGGAGAAGAGTGTAGCAAAAACGTTTCAACCATGTGCACCAGCACACCATGGTTAAAAGTATGGTTTTAACGTGGCATGTGAATCAGACCAGTAACAGTGAAATTAAAATAGAATGATCAGCATAGTTTCCCTGTCCAATCATATTCAGGGCTTGAGCTACACAGGCACTGTTCAGTAAGTTTTCCCTGTATGTATGAAAGGCCGCAAATTTATTGGCAATGACTTATGTGTTGTGTTGCAGTGCAATAACCCAATGACCAAAGAGCCAAAGCTGCAGGCGGCGATGAGAATCGTCCCTGAGTGGCAGGACTACGATCAAGAAATTAAGCAGCTTTTAAGGCGTTTCCACAAAGAAAAAGAATCAGGAACGCTTTTTGAGGCAAATGAAACTAAACCACAAAGTCGAGAAGGTAATTGGTTTCCCTCACACTGCTTTTAAGATGCAGCTGTTACCTGTACACTGAGGTCAGGTGTGCCTGCTTCCTAAGACACAAAAGCTCAAATTGGACCATTTTAAGGCATAAATGCAGAAAATATAGTATAGCGAGCCATTTAAACTTCAACCTCCCTAGGAAAGAATCAGTAGGGATGCCGTTTACTTTGTTTCTTGACCATTTTCATGAATGTATCCCGTCATAATTTGTCCCATGCATAAGCTTGAAATCATTCTTTTGCTTGAATGCCTGCTACTATCCAACCATCCCAGGCCTCTTTGTTTGTTACAGAATGAATTTGAGTAGCTGCCGCTGTGATAACTGACTATGCAGGTTTTATTGTGCACTAGAAGAAATGGTAGTCAGTCCCTCAGTTATTTTGACCTTTGGAAACTCAGTATATTAACTTCTTTTATATATATATAATGGTTCTAAAAGTCATGGTTATGTAACTTTCATACATATTCCCCCTCTCCACTTCTCTTCCACAGAAATGGCAGCGCATGTGGAATTATGATCTATGGTGACCCACCGTGTGAGACTATTTCATAGACAATTTTTCTATCAAATGCTAGTTTTTTTCTAGTATGTTTGCAAGACTGCTAAGAAAAACTGAAGGGGAGGGTGACAAGCTGTATTACACGCGTTTCGAATTTGATTTTGGCTGATGGAATAGAATCTGGATGATTGGGATTAGCAGAACTATCTTTCTTTACGCCTGCAAGAGATGGAGGAGCCCACAGAGGAGTATAGAATTTTGGAAATGATTGATGTACAGTATGCTGAAAAGCAGCAAGTCTCTTCATCTATTTTTTGGCTACTGCACCACTGGACATCGAGATTCTGGGTCACCTCTGCCTTTCTCAGGAGGCCAGAGGAAAGGTAGTACTCAAAGAGGGTAAAAAAAACACTGAGACTACACAGGCACTTCCCTCCTTTGTGGATTGAGGTAGGGCCAACTCTTTCAGGTTTGAACAGGGCTTGTTATCATGCCTTGAATAAAATTACACAGGTATAGATGTCAAATGGATTCAGGTTTGTTTGTTTTTTTAAAAAAAGAAAATTATACCTTCAGTTCTGGAAGAAGAACTACAGTTCCTTCTATTAAAAATCCATTGTGAATAACTCATTCGTTGTAAGGCAAAATTTTAAAGCAACCCACCCAACTTCAAGAAATATACATTACAAATGAATGCATATTTTAATGAAGCAAACAGTGTGTGGCATCTAATACTTTTTTCATTGCAGACCTAAGAGAGTTGTTATTGAAGACTGCAAAATTAATAGGGCATTAAGACTTCTGTGATTTTGTGGCTCTCATGAATGTACTTTTGTTTACGCAAATCTGTGGAAGCTTTTTGATTTTGTAAGTTTCTTAAGTTTATTTTCCCTCAAACACAAGAGTGATTTCAGGTCAATAAAGCCTTAGAGTTCCTATATCTTACTCTCTTAATCCTCCTCTCGTGGGCTCCATGCCCTTCCTAATTGCTTCATTTCAATTTTTCCTTAAATGTTTCTTACTATAAAATGTCAGTCTTCTCTTGCTTTCATACTTTCCAAATTCCGTTCTGGTCAGGTTTTCAGCTGTGGAAAACATTTCCCTCTAGATAACTGACCTTTGAAGGGGATAACCAACCTTGTAATTTACTCCGTTTTTCATCTCCAATAACTCTCCCTCCACCGCCACAATCTCCATTTCATATGAAGTAGACAAGTCTGGCACAAAAGCACCATGTTCGAGATGTACTAAACAGCTGCTTGTGATTGTAAAATCTTGTCAGATCACCACAGAAAGTATCAAACCAGGTCATTCTTTTAACTTCACTAAGGGCAGAAGCTCCTCTTCCCTGGCTGGCCCTGTCTCATAGCAAGGAAGCAGGGTGCTTTTCAGAGTTCTTCCATCTTCTGTCTTAGGGTTTCACTTTTTCCCTGAGTACTTGCTATTGTTCCCCCCACACATACACACTATTTCACTGTGACCAGATGGTTGGGGAAGGGAAATTATAAAGGGGGTTCTTTTAAAAATAAATTTAAGCTGACTACAGAGCAGCTTCTTCCTTCATCTCCTCCTCTGTCCTGACATCTGGTTCTGCCTTCCCCCTCAGCTGGGGAAGAGAAAATTGGACTGAACACACCAGCTGCTTCCCACCTAGATGGGCAGCAGACAAAAAACATCATGTTGATACTCGACATCCAGCAGCTTCCACTTGAGTTCCCTTAGCTCACCTGGGTCCAGATCAAAGCGTTCCAGATCCAGGCACAGTGTAGGAAGCACAACATTCTGAAAGTCCACAGGTAGACCTGGTCTCACAACCCCACACTTGCAGAGGATTCCATGCCTAACAAATAAATTGCCCAGCAATGGCAAGGGTTCCGTAGATTGAGGCAGATCATATAGCCCTTTCCCTGTTGGATTTGAGCTGGAAAAGAAGAACACTCAGGGGAGATTAATGGTAACAAAGGGCATGATGGGCTTTTTCTTTGGCCAGAGTTGTCTGTATTGATAAGTTTTCTAAAGATAAATGGGGCAAGGAGGGTGATGCCTCCAAAAGGGAACAGGGGCTGTCTCTCCTCCCCTACCTCCCAGGAGCTGCCTAAGACATCAGACACACTTGCTTGCAAAAGGTGAGGGCTGTCCAGAAACACCCAAGGCCAAATAGGGTAGACAACCCTCTGGATGCCCAGAATTCATGCTTTTGTAAAAAAAAATAATTATCTTTTTTTTCAAATCCAGAGTCCAAAGGACAATCTTTACACAAGTGGGGATATACAGGAGCAGAAATATCCCTAGGATAAGGCTTCCTAAGTGGTGGGCCACAGCCTTGAGGAACATGGACCCTCTCCAATATCTTCTACCCAAATGTCATGCTGCATGCTCTTTTCTGGGCTGTTTCCAAAAGATTGACCAGTGAGCAGGGCTTCTTTGAGAGAACAGACTTTAATGAGCCTTCACTGACTGTGGATGAAAGAATTCTCTGTCCATCGATAATGGAGAAAGAAGTTCTTCAGGTTCTCCACATTGGGGTGAGGATGGAGGACTTAAGCAGTAAATATAGAGTGCTTCTCACATAGCCTGTAATGTAGGATGGACCTAAGATCTCACCTTCAGTTTAGAGCAGCTTATCTCAGTTTTGTGAAGGTCAACATAGTTCCACCACCACACCAGACACTCTCTGCACAACATGGATACCATGTCACCTTGCTGCCAAATGCCTTTCTGATTGATACCTGACCATGCACATCACAAAGTGTGTGGAGCGTAAGTGGCTCAGGCTTAGGTATATCCAACTTTCAGTGAAGGTAATTCAGCTGGTACACAAATGACTATATGTACTGCTAAATTTATGGAAACACCAGGAGGGCTGATGGTAAAGGAACACATTTACCTTCTGAAATATAGTGTACGTGATGCAGTGTGAAGATTTGCAGGTGCTCTAGTCAGGGTGATATGCCAAACCCTCTAGTTGTGAGCAATTATTTAATTATAGAAGAAATGTGTAATTTTCTACCTATTGAATGAGCTAGGGGTGACATGATTTCAACAAGAACGAAATTGAACTGCATTTTCTTGACATATGCGCCACCAATAGAGCATAAAGTATATCACTTACTGTGCTATTTTAAAGAAAGGCACTTGGAAAGCTATTTAATAAACTTGCTGCAGCTATTGAGACAGCTTTATATGCTTGCTTAGCTTCATAAAGAGGATTTTTTAAAAGTTCAGTGTGAAATGTTTTCCAGTTGCGTATGAACGTTGCGTTAGCATTCCAGTAAATCGAAGTAGAAAAATAAGGAAATGGAAACCAACATTTTTCTAAACTGCCGTTTCTTTAGGACTGGCAGCACACGGGATCTGAGGCAACTTAAAGGTAGCTGACATTCATATTTGCTCAGATTCACAGCCACCTTGATGTCCCATTATAAGACTGCAATTCAACAGAAATTGTCTGTGTTCACCATCCGTGCATTATGACCCTATATGAAGAGGGCTCTCCCCAAATGAGGGAACTTCCTTCACCCGAAGACTTTGTAGAACACAAATTTCCAGCCTCTGCCAGTCAGTGCAGAATACAAATAGTCAGGCTGGCTTATAGATAAAACCTGTTTTATTTTGACATAATTACACACATTAAACCTTAGTGCTTAACTAAATCTAAAGTATTGCCTGAAAAATAACCGTAGCATATTTCCTATGAATTAAGTGCTTAAATACCTTATCTTTATTTGTTGGTTCCTTATCTAGGTTACTGCATCCTGACAACTGGCTGAAGGGGGAACCTAGGTGCTTAGCTAGTAAGGGATTCCGGGGATATCTGGTGTGCAGGGTGGTGGGGAGGCAAGCTGATAAGGGATCCACATGAGGTCATTGCTTTTCATGCTCAATTTCTCTCCCTTAAGTATGGAGGGGAAGCTTAGAAACCTGGAGTAGTTATCCCCATCAGGAGGCCCATCAGATAAAGTGTTGGTATTGGAGTCAGGTATTGGAGGGGTGAAAGGGATAACAAAGCTAAGGGACCTATTGCTGAATTTGGTTTACAGCAGTTACACAGCTTATGGTAATCATGTCCCTGCACAAACCATTGTCTCCTAAAAGGAGGGCACTTCTGGGTTACTTGGGTTATAAGTACATTACTATTTATATTGGCTCATTTATAGGCTTCCCTATCTGTTAGACCTGGAAAAACAACACTAGTAATAATTAAATCACACTGGTTGAAGAATAATGCTGGCTTACAAAAGCACTATAGAACCTTCATTGTACAGAATACTATAAGCACAAATAGACAGGTCCCTATTTGTACTTTAATGCCCTTGAGACTTGAATATCAAGCTGGCTTTGAAAATTGCCTGTGTTGTAGTAATTTCTGCTCTTCTCTTTCCCCTGCCCACCCCAAAGAAATTTCAGCAGTTCCTTTTCTCTCTCCCCCACCCTTTCTTTTTAAAGCGTGAAAGTCAGAGATGGAAGTAATTGTTAGCTAACTGTTGGGCTTAAAATGGGAATGAGCAAAGGTTTTTTTTGGCAGCATTTATGTACCTTTTTCTCTTTCAGCTGTGTCCCCGTTCAATAATAATGTGCTGAGTGAAGCTCCTCATATCTGTTGATGTACAAAATGTTCAGTACCTTCAGAATGTTACCAGGTTATAATTTATCCTCCCAGGTCTGCTAAACACAATAAAGCCATTTTCATTGTTCCTCTTTAACAAATGTTGTTCTGATTTATTGGGTTCTGATAATGTACTAAGTTTGGGGTCTGCAGATTTTGCAGAATCTAACTGTATCTGGGAAAGGCTTGTATTTGTGTCAGGGCTTTCTGTTAGCCACTGAAAAGTGGTATGGGGTATTTCAGTAGTTGAAATGTTGCCCTTCCCACTGTATCAAAGGAACTTGGCCATTCAGGTGAAACGTTTTACTTGTTTTTTGTCCTTGCTGTGTCATGGGTTCAGGGTGAATGCATAACTCAGAGACTACTATCTAAATGAATAAACGACTTGACAGAACACATGAGAACAGGTTTCAAAAGATGGAATATAACCATAAAAGAGCAGAGAGAAATATTTTAGAATTCACACTTGTACCCAGTTTTTGCAGGGAACTCAAAAGTATTATCATGGAGTTTCCCATTCAGCGATTATAATAAAATATTCAAGGTGTTGGGTTATCTGTTCTTCATTACATTGCCCAATATTGCATGCTCTATTAATGTTTTGTAGCCAGGATCTAGTTCTCATGTTAATAAGCATGTGTACATTTGCAAATTGCATCCATGTTATACAAATGCCACTCCTACTGCTACCTTTTCAGAGAGAGTATGTGTAGGCAGAAAATGCCAGCTCTCAGCCCTAGATACCCAACCAACTATATGCAGTATATTCTATCATATGAAGAGTTTCCACAATAAAGTGCACATGTCCAAGATAGGCTTTAACTAAATGTTTCGCTTTTATTATCCAGTTGGGATGAATTACCCAGTTGCTAGTATATTAGCTAAAATATAGTTAACTGTAAGCTGAAACCATAAACTATTAAAGTACACTGGTAAGTCTCTTCTCCTGCTCTACTTAGTCAAGGGCTAGAAGCACTGCTGATTATTCATTTGGAGTTTTAAATACTGCAGAGCAGGAAATAAGTGTTTCTATTGCTGTGTTTTCCAGACACCAGTATTTAAGCAGTGGCATCTTCCTTAACAGCTAGCCTGTGAATCTTCCAGTTTCCTGCATATAGATCCAAAGAAACGCGGGCGTATATGGCCAATTTTGGGGGAATTTCTGTCTTTTAGTAGGTCCATTATCATCAAGTATGTAGGTCCATTTTCCAAGTTGCAGAGCTAGATATGTCATGTACAGGTTAGGTGACTTACGTGCTCTCCATCTGGTTTCTGCCAGCTTGCTTATCTTTCCTGACTTGCTGATAATTAACTCCCCACACCTGATTCCTAGCTGCATGCCAGAGGCTTATGGAACTATCTGTTCAATTATCTAAATTCCGGTGAGGCAATCAAAACAAAACTGTTTTGGACTTCTCTGGGGCTTAGCACTGAGCAGGACTGAAACATCTTTGGTCAGGCATTTTTGCTCTACACGCCAGGGGCCGCTGTGGGCATAGAAGAGCAGGGAGAAGGACACAGGCTAGCTAGCAACACCTCAATTTCTGCTCATCGGAATACAGTATTGTCCATGGTGACTGTAGGTGGAGCACTTGCACTGTTGAACTGGGAATTCCCAGCAGTGTTTTGAAATTGGGAGACACTTTTGTTCCATGTGGTTTGAAATGACATTTCAGTTAGGAGAATTAACAGAGAAGAAAGGCAAATGGCGCTTAGTGAAAATTAGGCCTCTGTACAGGAAATGCATAGTTCTTGCGTTTCTGCATGTACCCCTAGAATGGTCTATGAAGGTTTGCTGCATATTGGTCTTTAAATCAAGAACAGCTGCTACCATGCGTTACAGCTTTTTTGCTATGCAGCCGAGACGAGAGAGTGCAAGCACAAATACCAAATTCATAAAAATGAGGGTCTGCAGCATAAGCACTGCCTCGTAAGCAGCTTTGGGTTACGTTCCTTATCTTGAACATCCAAAGTTAATGCAAAGTTTTGAATTAGTTGAGGGCAAACAAGCAGAAGCTTAATGCAGATAAGACAAATATTCTGGTGATCTAGAAGTAAGTAAATGGCCTATTTTGGAGGAGTTTGTGCTCCCCCTTAAAAACCAGGTAGGATCCAGCCTTTTCATAAATAGCTTTGTAATCTAGCTACCCCACCCTTTCTTCAATAAGCTCAGGTTCTCATCGCCTCCCTACAATGAACCGCCCTGAGATCTACAGATGAAGGGCGCTATATAAAGTTAAAATATATAAAAAATAAAATACTAAGTAAATGCCAATGAATGTGTTCCTCTGATGAGCAGCAACCATCTAGGGGAGTATAATTTGCACCTGACTTCTTATGGGTTAACTGATTTGGCAAAGCTTTCCCTTTAGGGATTTTAATGTGTTTCTACTAATTATTTATTGTTGTTGCTGTTGTGTTTCTACTAATACCTGCTCCTGCCAACCTAGCAGTTCGAAAGCACAAAGTGCAAGAGATAAATAGGTACCACTCCGGCAGGAAGGTAAACAGCATTTCCGTGTGCTGTTCTGGTTCGCCAGAAGCGGCTTAGTAATGCTGGCCACATGACCTGGAAGCTGTACGCCAGCTCCCTCGGCCAGTAAAGCGAGATGAGCGCCGCAACCCCAGAGTCGTCCGTGACTGGACCTAACGGTCAGGGGTCCCTTTACCTTTACCAATACAGTGGTGCCTCGCTTAACGAATGCCCTGCTTAACGAAATGATTTTTCGAGCAGAGGTTGCCTCACTAGATGAATTCGTTTTATGAAAAATTCGTCTAGCAAATCGCGGTTTCCCATAGGAACACATTGAAATTCAATTAATGCGTTCCTATAGGCAAAAAAAAAAAATTCAATGCATTCCTATGGGATTCGCTAGACGAATTTTTCGTTATAAGAAAAGACCCGTGGAATGAATTAAATTCGTCTAGCGAGGCACCACTGTACGTTTCATTTTTCATTTTTTTGCATTCAGCCTCTCAGACACTGTTTCTTTTCCTGTGGTAACACTAACTGTATAGAATACCCTCCCCAAAAAGATATTCTGGAATGTCCTTCAAACATCTCCTAAAAACCCAATTGTCTCCCCAGGTCTATTTTGGAAGTTTTAGAGTCTTATCCTGTTCAGCAGCTGACTTGTTTTAAATTATGGGTCTTAAATGTACTGTGTTGTTTCAATTTTAAGCCAAACCTGAATATAGGTTGCACCCCTCTAATGAGGTATTTTTTAAATGGAATACACGCACTGGTAGCACCCAGTGCCTTTTATAATCTTAAAATCACATGCAACCTCTACACCAGGCATCCCCAAACTTCGGCCCTCCAGATGTTTTGGACTACAATTCCCATCTTCCCTGACCACTGGTCCTGTTAGCTAGGGATCATGGGAGTTGTAGGCCAAAACATCTGGAGGGCCGCAGTTTGGGGATGCCTGCTCTACACTTATCTCACAATGAATAACTCACTGGGCAACCAGCACCACCTTGTCAAGAAGAGTAGGTGATCCTTTTACAAAAACTACCAAAATGCTGCACAGTTCCTGAGGTCTCAAGTCACCACTTCTCTACCAATTAAAAAAATGCAATTATACAAGCCAGATTATTATTTTTTTGGTGGGAGTGTGGCTCATTTTTAGAACAATATATGTATGTGAACTTTTATTTGTATGTTAATTGCATTTTTGGCATTTTGATTTTATAAATTTATGTAGACTACTTAAGGATTTCTGCCAGAAATGTTTAGCGGCAAGTACATTTTTCAAATAAAACAAGATAAATAAATAAATAACCCTCAATCATTTTACTCATCATCACATGTAATATAGGCCTATCTGAAGTAGGAAATATTCCTTGTCTTTCCCTCATCACGCTCCCATTTTGTGGTCAGTCTTTTCATTTTGGGCATATGTGAGACTGCCACAAAGCAAACAAGGTATGCCAGAAATGTTAGGTTGCGGGGGTGTCTGTTGAATCATATAATGCTTTGCTCAAAGGTAAGCCCCAAATTGTTCCATGGCGCTTACTTGTCAGTGAGTGGGGCTGCGATTACAGCCTTAATCTGTTTTGCTAGCTCAAGAGGCGATGGAGGAGGCCTTCTGCACTCGCCCTTGACTACAACAGAATAATAAATGTCCCTGTTCCCTTTATGGCGTTATTCAAAGCAAGAGCTGAAAAAATGGTTTGAAAGTTGTTCTGGTACTATCAAGCATAAGCTGATGTAGTATTTTGAGTTGCTGGGTTGTTTTTAAAATGCATGTGCATTTTGTTTTAAAGATGTTTCAGCAAATGGGAGTTACAGTATTTTGGAACATGAGGAAGGCCGAAGAATGAAAATAAGTTGTCACTTCATTTCTTCAAAGGCTTGTTGGGGAAGGGCCTGACCTTCTAGCCCAGGCATCCCCAAACTGCGGCCCTCCAGATGTTTTGGCCTACAACTCCCATGATCCCTCGCTAACAGGACCAGTGGTCGGGGAGGATGGGAATTGTAGTCCAAAACATCTGGAAGGCCGAAGTTTGGGGATGCCTGTTCTAGCCACTGCTTCATTTATTTAAGACTTTAAAGTTTAAATGCCCATGCAGCAGAAAAACAAACAAAAGCTGCTCTCTCCTGCAGGCCCTGCAAAGCAGGATAGTTGTATGGTGTGTTAACAAGAGTGCTGTCATGACCTTGGGGGCTGTGAGGGCAGTGCCGGATTTATGTATAAGCTAAACAAGCTATAGCTTAGGGCCCCACTCCCTTGGCCCCCCAAAAAACTGGATGTACACTTCCAAAATATAAGATAAATATAATATACTTAATTGTATTTCAGTTCAACAATTACCATACTTTGCCAAAATACATATTTTGTTATGTGCAAATACCTATTAAGTCCATAAATTACCATATAGCATATATTCAACACAAAAAACAGCCACAATTTGTTGTTGACAAAGGACAGCTGGACATATAAAGGGCCCCATTACCTCCAGTAACTTAGGGCCTCATCAAACATAAATCCGGCCCTGTGTGAGGGGGTTCCAAATCCTAAGGCTGCTTCCACACAATTGGCACCTAGCCAGCTGCTTTTTCATTCTAAGCTACCATCAGAATAGCAATTGCAGTAGCTGCTGTTGGGGCAGCACAGGCAGGGTGGCATTGCGCCCCTGGTTTTCCAATGCCAAATGCCAGATACTGAGAGGGAGAGGACTGAGGCGCAAGGTGGTCAGCGCGGTGCAGGTGCAGCATCAGATTGCTGCCATTGCACCCGCACCACACAGAGCTCCTCGCCCTGCCCCCTCTTGGTACCCAGCACTTGGCATTGAGCTTCCTGTGCCAGAACTCGCCAGAACTCAGTTCTGGCACCTCTCTGGTGGGTGCCATTGCCAATTTAAGAGAACAAGGGAGGCATCCATGGGGAGTTCCGGCACCTCTTTTTCTAGAAAAATGTCACGGCCTGTGCCTCACCTTCCTCTCTCTCAGTAACTGTTGCTTTGACATGAGAACACAGTCAAACTCTATGGTCTTCCACAAGGTACTGAGGAGCTACAGGCTACGTTTCTTAGTTTTGTTTTGATTACAGGAATTTCCCCCCCTCCTTATACTGTACCATCCGCTGTGCAGAAGTTGACCTTTGTCATTAGATGCTCTGCTGACAGAGAAGATCAGATACACCTGGCCAAGCAGCACACAAAATGGCCAGATAAGAGCAGTCCCTGAAGAACTGGCAAAGAATGAGGAGAAACAAGCGGGGAGGTGCCGGAAGAGAGCAAGGCCACCATTGTGGAAACAAAACATACATTGCCTGCTGGTGGTGGATACATTATTTATTTCGATTATTTATGACCTGTCATAGTTCACTTGTGGACAGGATATGCTGTGTCACTGGAGAATTACAAGGTCGCTAATAACTCACAGGAATGAATAATATACTTGCAGGTGCCCCAATACAATTTTTACAGCTGTCTGTGTGGGGTGGCAGCTACAGTACTTAGTTATTTGCCACAGACGATTTGTAAAATGGCAACTTTGAGCAAGGTGCGCAAGTGACTAGTGGGAACAGCTGCTGTTCAAAAAACAGGACCTCTCCCAGTCCAGCCTTTCTCCAAATGCCCCAAAGTAGGGAAAAGTCATCAAGAGAAATGCTAAATTTGAAACTAAACGGTTTAAGCATGATTCACCGTATCTAATTTCTACCAGAAGTAGACTGGAGTGCCATAATGACAACTGAAGAACGTCTAACAGGCCAGTGGTGTGCTGCTGCTGCTGCTGCTGCAGTAGCAGCAGGATTAAGCCAGCAGGACCAGCAGCCAAGATCTGAGTGCCAGGACAAGGGGGCAGCCAACCCACTTATCCAGCTGCTGTGGGACCCAAGCAGGATACTGGCAGCCCTAGTCTAACAGCTGCCATTTGGTGGCGTCTTGCGAGTTGTTATTAACAGCTTTTCTGACAATTAAAACATTTAAAATAGAATACCAAAACAAACATTAAAAGCAGCAGCTGCATCATTAGACTTCAGGAAGTAACAGTCGAGTCAGTATGTGGGGAAGACCTTTGGAATGAGAGTGAAAACGCTTCTGCCTTCTGGCAGAAGTTATGCTGAAGGCTTGCCAGGCAGGTTTCCCCGGACAGGGAGCTCCAGAGAGCTGGGTGATCTTTCCTGTCCATACATGGCTCATCTGTGCCACATGTTAGGGATGGGGTGGGGGTGGGAATTCCGTTTGGTTTGCATTTTGAAGCTATCTGGGTCACACTTCCCCAAACCATACAAAACTGAAACACACTGATCACTCAATATTCACAACTATTTTTCTTTTCTTTTCTTTTTTTGCAGTGCAGTACAATTCTGTGGTCTAAACCACTGAGCCTAGGGCTTGCCAATTGGAAGGTTGGCGGTTCAAAGCCCCGCGACGGGGTGAGCTCCCGTTGCTTGGTCTCAGCTCCTGAAAACCTAGCAGTTCGAAAGCACGTCAAAGTGCAAGTAGATAAATAGGTACCGCTCTGGCGGGAAGGTAAACGGTGTTTCAATGCGCTGTTCTGGTTCACCAGAAGCAGCTTTGATATGCTAGCCACATGACCTGGAAGCCGTACGCCGGCTCCCTTGGCCAGTAATACGAGATGAGCTCCGCAACCCCAGAGTTGTCCACGACTGGACCTAATGGTCAGGGGTCCCTTTACCTTTACAATTCTCTAAGCCAATGACATGTAAAGAAAAGCATATATAAATGGAACATGGCATACAAAAATACGCTCTGGAGCAGGAGGAAAAAAGCTTGCTCCATCTTCTATGTGACAACCGTTTAGATATTTGAAGATTGCTATTATGTTTCCTCACAAACTCCTCTTTTCCAGGCTAAACATATCCATCTGCCTCAACTGTTCCTCATAAGGCTTGGTTTCCAGACCCTTGATCATCTTCGTCGCCCTCCTCTGCACACGTTCCAGCTTGTCAATACCCTTCCTAAACTTTGACACCCAGAACGGGTGAAGAACTTCATTCGTTCCAGAGGTCCGTTCTTAACCTGAAACTGTTCTTAACCTGAGGTACCACTTTAGCTAATGGGGCCTCTTGTTGCCGCTGCACAATTTTTGTTCTCATCCTGAAGCAAAGCTCTTAACCTGAGGTACTATTTCTGGGTTAGCAGAGTCTGTAACCTGAAGCGTCTGTAACCTGAAGCGTCTGTAACCCGAGGTACCACTGTATTCCAGGTGTGGTCCGACCAAGGCAGAATAGAGCAGTACTACTATTACTTCCCTTGATCTGCTGCTGCATCACACTGTTGACTTATATTAAGCTTGTGATCCACTAAGATCACAAGCCAGATCTGGCAAGCCAGATTACCACCACCACCCCATCTTATATTTGTGCAGCTGGTTCTTCTCACCTATGTGCAGAACCTTGCATTTGTCCCTACTGAAACTCATTTTGTTGGTTTTGGTCCAGTTTTCCAATCTGTTCCAGTCATTTTGAATCCCAATTTTGTCTTATACAGCATCAGCTACCCTTCTCAGTTTGGCGTCATCTGCAAATCTGATGAGCATCCTCTCAATTGCTTCATGAAGTAACCCTTCAACATGGTATCTGTTTTCAACAGAGAATCTACTAACCCAGCAGCCTGGGATTGCTTCTCAGAGTTACTGGTATAACATGATCACGTTTGCATGTACATATGTAGTTTGGAAAAATTATTTCTTACTTTGGACTTTATTTTCTTTATTGGCATCTGCTTTGCAAACACCTTGGTATGCAATACTCAAAAGGTAAGATTGTTCCATAGTTTTATTGCCCTTCTTTTTTGCAAGGCAAGGAGAGTAAGGTCCCTAACTCCTTGTGTTAGCATTTTATAGCTAATTTAATGAAGAGCGGAGCAAGTGATAACATCAAGCACAGCGTTGTCATTGTCAGCAAGTCTTGAGCTACCAAAAGGTTTATAACAAAAGAGATGCACAAGCACGGGGCCACTCTTAGTGATGACTGTGCTGCTCATTATCGGCAATTAAGAATTAAAATGCAAAGCTGAGATTCCTACCGGACATCAGGGTCTTGCCATCAGCCAAAGGTCAATTGCTGAACACTTTCAGGGCACAGCTGAATGTTTATTGCTACAGAAACAGATGAACCACAGGGACGTGAAGGTCTAAAAAGAATAAATAGGCTGTTATTTAAAAGGGGGCCCAATAATTAAAACAAATAGTATATTTATTTCTTCAAAATCTGTAATGAAGAATTTAGAATTGAGTTAAGTCAAAACCTACTGGTACTGACCACATAATAATTACATATTAATCTGTCCTAGGTATTGTGCTGAGCCATACTTAAGTGTAATGTTTCCTCAAGTCCATGTTGAACTACCATTTTGATTACCAACCTAACAGTGAGAGGCTTCTGTTTAAAGGTTATGGGGGCCCTATGGTGATCATTAGGTAGTAGGATAGCTCCAATAATCTTAACACATGCCTGGAGAAACATTTTGCTACAGAAAGATAAATATTATGAGGAAAATATATGAACACTGCCTTTAAGACATAACTAGCCTTCCAGATATTGATATAGCTGAACTCCCAAGGGCCAGGGAACATGAAAGTTGTAGTTATAATCCAACATCTCCTCAAGGGCTACAGGTTGGCCACCCATGAGCTAGGTGATGAGTGACACTGGACCAGAACAACTTGGTCATGCCCTTGTGACCCCATTGGCCACCCCATGCATGAACTGTTGCATGAACTGTTAAGTATAAATGTTTAATTGTGCACTGAAATGGAGGCATACCTGTATGTATACTGTTGAAAGCTTTAACACTGGAAAATTCCATTGGGCTATAATGAAGCTCTCTCTGAGCTCTGACAGGTTGATAATCAACTGTTGTTGTTTTCTGCTCTTTCATGTGAGTGTTTAACCTTAGGTCACACAATTAAGGTATTCAGTTGCAAATCTCCATTTTGAAGGGAGTTGCCTCTTGGTCTTTTGTTCCCAGGCACAGTGGGAAGAGGATGTGATAAGGATGCCTCTCTAGAAGCAGCATAGCCTTAGGCTGGATGCAGGCTAATGCAAGAGACAGGGCTTTGATTTTTGCTCTGATGGTAATTATGTTATATATTTAAGAATAAAAACCTGTGCTTTAATATGCATATGCCTTCTGGATGTATCATTGTTTTGTACCTGTTTTGAAGGAGCTCTGGTTAGTAAAGCTTTGAATCCTATTTATGGGTCATATTTTGGGATCATATTCCAAAAGGTATCAGCCTTTATGCATCCAATTGCTTCATGCTGTGAAATATTAATATCTGTATAGTAGCCACCCTACCAGGTCTGACAGGTGCCAGCTGCCACTGCATCCACACAAGTGGATTGTGCCTGATTGGATGAGCTCGCCCTATGTGCTGTGCCCCCATTCCCTATCTTCAGCCTGAGAGTTGAGCAACTACCTGATGACTATGTATGGATTTGTGGCAGTAGCAGGCAGTGCAGTGAGGTTGCTCTGCTTACCTGACCTCCTTCCAGGTGAGTTACTGCTACATAGTGTGATGGAGACTGGGAGGCATGAGGCGGAAGGAGGGATGTGCGGGACAAATATACCAGCAAGAGCACTGGCTTGGCTGCAACCATCACATTTGCCCCAGAATGACCTTACCAATGCCTCACCTATCCCCTTCTCCATCATGGGATGCACCAACAAGGTGACCAGAGAGATGCCAGATAAGGAGGGCAGCCCAAATGCTGCTCTTACCTTCCAAAGCAATTTTATGCTCCTGTTGGTAAGTAGCCAGTACCAACTGAGCAGATCTCATTTATCTAAGGGACATGTTGCCTTTAATAATTCTAATATTTAGTTAGAGTTATGGCTGCAATGCCCTCGGGTTGCGTTAATTAATGGTCTCTTGTCAGACTATTAATCATTTCTCATGTGGAACTGATTGTGGTCCCAAAAGGTGAATTGCACCTTTCTGAAGGTTTTCATTTTAAAGTTTGAAGCAATGCTAGAAGAGGTATTAATCCAACAGAATCTGGCCAGCATTATAGGCTTATAGCCTCACCTCGTAATATGATGAAAAAGCTTTTTGGGGTGGGGAGAGGAGCTCACCAGACCATCTGGAGATATAATAAATCTGACAGCCATAGCAATCTAAGAATCAAACACAACTTCATTATATTAGGAAAAATGATTTTCTAATTAACTCATGAGGAAACCTTGTGATTCATTCACCCTAATAGAGTTTGAGAGTTCAGACTTCCTCATCAGTGTCATAAAATCATTGTCCCTTATAAATTATCGCTTTCTCTAGTCTGCAGAGGAGAGCTTGATAGATTAATAGGGTATTTAAACAGTCTACAGATAACTCTAATAACGATCTTTACATTTTGACATGCACTAATGTAACTAGTTTTAAGCAGTGCTTAAGAAATCTCTTTTGAAGTAAATACAATTTGATTCCGGGGAATCTTCTTCCTTGAAGCTAACTTCAGCATTGATCTTCACACTCAAAACAGAAACATTTGTTAACTTTCAGTCCTGCCAATATCAAGAAATGGAGTTTTCACTCTTGTTAAAACCTCAAGGCAGGTATTGTGTAGTCCTATGGTTGGACAGAATTAAATGTGTTTTAAATATATATATACCGTATGTAGAAAATTCACTGGGTCAGAAATAAGGGAGCAGTCCCAATTATTTTACTTCCTTACCAGGAACAGCAACAACAAATATACTTTGGTGTTGAAGATATTGCATTTGGCCAATTTTAGAATCTTTCAGAAAAAAACAAGACTTACTGATTGTCTATGCAAAGCAAGAGGAGAAATGTATCACCCTCCCAATTAACCTTTCAAAAGCTGTGCTCTAAAGACACCCACACCTAATGAGGTTCCCAAATTGAAATCAAACATTTTCCTCAAAAAAGTAGATAATGCCAACTTAGCTTCTAATTCTGCTCCTCTAGCAGATGCTACCAACATTAGGGATACATTTAAAGCACACTCTACACCCCCAAGAATCTTGGGGAAGTGTTGCTTACCCCTCACAGATTTACATTTCCTGGCAACCCTTAACAAAATATAGTTCCTAGGATTCTTGTGTGTGTGTGTGTGTGTGTGTGTGTGTGTGTGTGTGTGTGTGTTAAACATGTTTAAAATGTATGGTGTGTAAGCAGCCTAAGAGTTTACTTTCTTAATCCAGCTCTCCCTTTCTAGATCATGGAGTTGGGAGGGACTCTTGAGGATAATATGGTCCAACCCCCTCAATAGCAAGGAATACGCAGCTGTCCCATATGGGATTTGGACCTGTTACCATAAATAGTAACACCTTAGAGGTCCCAGGCCCGAAGGAAATCAGATTAGCCTCAACTAGAACCAGGGCCTTCTCAATACTGGCCTGGTGGAATGCTCTGTGTCCTGAGACCAGGGCCCTGTGGGACCTGATTTCTCTTCCGCATGGCCTGTAAGACAGTGTTGTTCCACCTGGCCTTTGGGCCTGGAGCCAACCTGATCCCCTCCCCCATTTTCCCTTTCCCTTCCATATGCATTTTAATGTTAATGTATTTAATCTTGTTCTTAAGTTGTATTTTAATCAGTTGTTTTATATCTAGCGTTAGCCGCCCTGAGCCCGGCCTTGGCTGGGGAGGGCGGGGTATAAATAAAATTTATTATTATTACTATTACCACTACCACCACCACCACCACCTTGGCATTATCAGCACCACGCTCTAACCAACTGAGCTACCCAGCTGGCAGACCAAACTATCTGCCTATGGAACAGCCAAGCACGAACCCAAAGAATAAAATTAAAAGGTGCCCCCGTCATTTAAAAAGTGTTTCCCCCCCCTTAAGCGTTAGCAATGTCCCCTAACCCATGAGCCTAGTGCAATAGTGCAATATACCATCCTGAAATAATAGAAGGGAATATCCTTGCTATGTGTGTTGTTGGGTTTGTGGGGGACAGAGATCCTTCTGTTCACAACTAAAATGTTATTAGAGAAGACTTCCTGTGCTCATTTATACTGCAAGGAAGCCCGCCACTGAGTAGAGATAGGTGGATTTTTTTAAAAGGTTCTTAAAAAGGATAGCCCAATGGATCTGTCAGAAAAACCTTTCTGCTCTTTGAACTTAAATGAATGCAGGGTGAGTGCTCCAGCACTGAGGAAGTGCGGAACGGAAGCAAAGACAGTAAATACTTTAAAAATTAAATGGAACTAAAGGTCAGACAATGACATACTCATGGTAGTGGGAGTTGAGATGGCTCACACCCTCCTGCACTCCAGCTTCTTGCTTCAATTTGCTTGTGTCATGCCAAGGACTGAGGTGAAGAATGGGAGAATCCTGACACACACACAATATTTGAAGCACATTTCACACACACCCTCAAAGAATTCTGGGTACTGCCATTTACACCTCACAGATTTACAATTCCCAGAAACCCTTAACACACTTGTAGTGCCCAGAATTCTTTGAGGGGAAAACATGCTTCAAATGAACTTGAAAGGTATAATCTTTATCCTTTCTCCTGCTTTCTGAAGTTTGGGGGCAAATGACATTTTCAAGGCATAGGGTGGGGGGGAAACAGTGTGGGAGCAGGAGGAGTGGGAAAAGGATATTCTTCACAAGTGCTGGGCATTTGGGATGGCTGTAACCGTAGCAAAATATTCTGCTAGAGGCCTTTGGCCTGCTTATTCCAAAGTCCAGAGGGATACTTAGCCGTTATAGGCTGTTGTAGAACAACAACAAAACAAAACTCTAACAAATAGTGTGGCATGAACTTTAATGGGCAAGTCTATTTAATATATTTGATAAAGCTGTATATGTACAAATTGTATGCATAGCTTGCCCTTCACCAAATGGCTTTAGGACAGCCGTTATCCAGTAAGTAGCTAGTCATCTTTTTATAACCTCTGTTCTTGTGAGGACATTTTAAAGAATCTTCTCAATTTTTTCCCAGCTCATATACCACACACCTGCAGGATCACCTTACTCCATATGTATCCGTTTGACTACTTTGATCTGTGGAGTTGAAGCTTTTTTCAAGTGTCACATAGTACATGCTCTGCACTTGTAAGGAATCAGCACCTAAACTTTGGAACTCCCTGCCTATTGACACCAGGCAGGCACCTTTCTGTACTGTTTGCAATGCCAACTTAAACATTTTTTTAGGCAAGGCTATCCAGACACATGTCTAACCTCTTTTAAGTTTACTATTAATTTTAATTTTCTGTTAAACTCCTTTAATTACTTGCTTTTAACTGGTAATTTCAATGTTTCTTCTAAACCGCTTAGAGGCTTTATTACAATCAAACAGTATATAAATTTGGTTACCTGAAAATAAAATAAACAGATACTGGACTCCATCTGAGAAGATGGTCTTGCAATGTAGGAAAATAGAAAACAACAACAACAACTGGGGCATCTCATCTCTGCAGTTGCATCCTCAGCCCAGATTCACCAGAGAAGAAAAGGCAGCAGAACTCATGGAACAAAAGCTGTTGCCCTACACTGAGTCAGATGCATTGATCCATCTTATTCACCATTGACTACACTACTTGGCGGTGGATATCCTGTCTGATTTCCAAGCCCTACCTAATGATGCCAAGGATTGAACCTGGGACATTTTGCATGCAAATCATGTTTGCCAATGCTGCCCCTAAGGCCCTTCCCACAGCCCAGCACAGCCCAGTTTGACTGGAACAACACACATGCTTATTGAACGCAATCTATCAAAAAGCATCTTCATAAATACTTGACCAGGGGTCAGCAACCTTTTTCAGCCATGGGCCGGTCCACCGTCCCTCAGACCATGTGGTGGGCTGGACTATATTTTGAAGGGGGGAAAAAAGAACGAATTCCTATGCCCCACAAATAACACAGAGATGCATTTTAAATAAAAGCACACATTCTACTCATGTAGAAACACCAGGCAGGCCCCACAAATAACCCAGATGCATTTTAAATAAAAGGACACATTCTACTCATGTAAAAACACGCTGATTCCCGGACCATCCATGGGCCGGATTTAGAAGGCGATTGGGCCGCATCCGGCCCACAGGCCTTAGGTTGCCTACCCCTGTACTTGACTGTCCTGAATTCCTGGCCTACCTGGCAGCAAGTCAGTATGTCAAATCCAAAGTCCAGCATTCAAGAAACACAGTCCAGGGTCAATCCAAGTAGCCAAGTCTGAAGTCCAGCAGCCAGGATACAGTCCAGAGCCAAACCCAAAGCACAGCCCCACAGAGGTCCAGGAGGATCCAAACATGGCCAGTTGAGCAGACACAGCCCCTCAGTTCCGCTTCCTTTTAATACTTTGCATGCTGATTGCAGCATCTGGGCTTGACGAGGCAGGTGACCCTCACCTGTTCCAAGCCTACTCCAGCTGAGGAAGCACACACCTCCTCCCAGAGGTAGCGAGCCGCACCTGGCCAGCTAGGGAGTTGGTCTGTGGGCCCTTGCTTGCCTTAGCCTCCTAGAGCACATTCCCCACTGCTCCCTATGCCTCAGAGCCCGCTGTGCTTATGGGAACAAGAGCTCCTCTGGCTCTGGTGATGAGTCCTGCTCCTCTGGTTCCTGCACATTGACCCCCATCCCCTCGCCATCCTCCATTACCCTGTGAATATTTCCTTTCCCATCCTCTGCTTGCCCCAGTGTGTCCCAGTCCCAGCTACATCCCTCGCCAGGATCCTCTTCCTCTTCCCTGTTTGTCCTGCCAGTTCATGACAATGACATATACTGGAGACATTCAGAGCAATGCGATGTTTGATTGTATGTTGCTAACTAAGCATCTGGTTTCCATCACCACAGCCAGACTGAAGAATGCTCTCAGTCCGAAGAGCAGAGAGGAAATGTCCTGCTGCTTGTTAAACATTTTGAAAGCACTCACCTATTTTCCTGGCATTCCCCTTTGGTAGCCAGTTGGGATGCTGACTCTCCTGTGTCTCATGCTTCGCCAAGGTGATTTAACAGCCCATCTAGAGGACATAGTGGAGTTACTGTTGGCTTCGTACAACTTTTCTTGGATAGATTGGGAAGGAGATGTCTTGGCTGGGAGAGTGATGTAGGCCTCACAAAAATGAGAACAGACTGTGGCGTGCAGCCCAATCTCTGAGTGGTGAGGGATTCCAGGGGTGCCTGAGCTTACTCAGATTTTGGTTTCCTTAGAATGAAAGTTGTTGAAGACTGTGGTTTCAGCTACACATATATACAGTTTGACCACAGGACGGAGGGGCTCACAGCATTCCTCATTAGAGTTCCAGGAAAACCCCCAGCAAGACATGTCTCTGTCTCCCCAGCTTCTAGCATCAAACAAAACTAATACAAACTCTGGCTATCATTCTTCTACCTTACAAGGTGATGTAGCTTCCAACTAGGTGAGGGGGTAGGTTACCCCAATCTCTATGGCAGCAGGGCAATTTCTAATGTAAATGTTGGTGCTTGACCATGAATTTAACAAAGGAACTGGTTTGGCTGCTTTCCTGTCATAGAGTCTAACCCCCACATGCAGACGTATCATTCAGGCTGATCCCTCAAACTATAACACTACCTAAGTATTTCTCATATATCAAGGTAGAGGACTAGAGTCTGATTGACTGAAGTGGTATTGGTCACCAAATAAAACTCACAGCCTCCTTTCACAAGGCTGTTGAAACTGCAACACCCACATAACATAGAAGCTGATGACCTTCAAGGCCCCCTTTTAAGGTTTTTCTATGGGGCAAACAGAGGACTGTCCCCTGACAGCCCTTGAAACAGAGGACTGCTTCTAAGTCCTTTACAGAGCACAGTTGTCAAAAGTCTCCAAGGCTGAAATGGGAGCTGAAATACTGGTTTAGATAGAAGCCCTGCACTGCCAACCCAGGCAGGTTGTTCTGACAGCAACTTGCCATTGTCTCTTCTTCCGATACGACGCTGAGATTGTCGGAGTCAGCTCTTCCCCGCCGGAAGAGCAGGCAGTCTCCCGGGGCAGCAAAATAATGAGCAGCTGCTTATTGTTAGGAGCATACGCAAGATATATGGAGTGGGAAGGTTTAAGCAGCAATCCAGCCCAATCCCAGGAGCTCCTCTTGGAAAGCATAATATGACAAAGCATAATATAAACAGATCATTTGTCAACATTATTGCTTTGGGGTATACTTCTGTGTATACCTCAACTTTTCCAAAAGAGGTAGATAACTGCTCTTCTAATCTTGGAGCCCCGCTCCCTTTTTGCCACTCCAAGTAAAGCTAATACAATTAGGCTGAAGAGTTTTTATTTCTGAATTCATAAGAAGAGTCTGCTGGATCAGGCCAATGGCCTATCTAGGTCAGCATCCTGTTCTCACAGTGGCCACTCAGATACTGGTGGGAAGCAGCATCAGAGCACAAGAACACTGTCCTCTCCTGTGGTTTACAGACATTCATTCGGATTGTCAGATATTCATTCAAATTCATTCAGATGTCTGGCCTAAGTAACTGAATTGTAGTTGATTATTGTGGAAAGTGAATTGACAAATGACAACTGGGGTGACAAGTGTTGTGATATTCACCACGTGGAGGTTAGGGGTTGGAATCAGCCAAAGCATAGTGATCAGGGACAGAGCAGGGAGGACAGGCTTGTGATTGTGCCCAAATGTGCCCTAAACATGTTCTGCTGGCACCATCTCTGTTACCTTTTGTGCATCAGGCAATGTCTGCTCTGTTGTCTTGTGCACATAATAGTTTTTAAGATCCTTTTAATGTTCCAACTGTTCTTTTTATCTGCTGGCTTGATCCTTTTTACCTTTGTGGGTTTGATTGTTTACATTTATTTTATTGATGATGACAAGACCTCTTATGAGAAGCTCAGTTTTAGCATAGCAATCAAGCATTTCCTTATCTATTCATCCACTTCGTTTCCGCACTGTGTGAAGAAATAATGACTCAATGGCATTTGGATAGCTAGTAAGGCATAAAGGCTGAGAGTGCATTTAGTGTGTCACCTGCAGTGATAAAGTTATCAGGTCTGTGTTCAGTATCACAAAGAATTGACAGGAGTCCAGGAATACTTAAAAAATATTTTTACAAGTTGTGTGTCCTTGCTTCTCAAACTGATCATTTTACATGGTTTTGTATGTTTTGTGGTATTTTATGCATTGTGATTCGCCATTATTTTTATTGACGAGAGTTTAATCATTTTTATTGTAACTGATAAGTGTAAACTGATTATTATTTACTGAAATTTAATTTTACTGTTTACTATTATATTCTAATGGATTATTGAATATTGCTTTATTTGATATAAGTTGTTTATTTTTAAGTTATTGTGACT
This sequence comes from Zootoca vivipara, assembly GCF_965207765.1. NCBI lineage: Eukaryota > Metazoa > Chordata > Lepidosauria > Squamata > Lacertidae > Zootoca > Zootoca vivipara. The sequence continues at coordinate 57,466,217 of NC_142588.1, read as the reverse complement.
TTTTTGTATTGGATCAGATCGTTAATAATATGAGTGTGATCTTTGCTGCCCATTTTGTTGTTTCTTCAGTTTGTAAACCACCTTGTGTATAGAAATAAAGAAAGGCGGTATACAAATTAAGTGAAATGAAAATACAGATCTGGAATCTCTTTTCCAAACAAGCAAGCATTTAAGGCAGTGCAATATTTAAACAACAGCAGCAACAATAATACTTATTATTTTATTATTTGTACCCCTCCCATCAGACTGGGTTGCCCCAGCCACTCTGGATGGCTTCCAACATATATAAAAACATAATAAAATATTAAACACTAAAAAGCTCCTTATACAAGGCTTCCCTAGAAAAGAGGTGCCAAAACTCACCACGAACACCTCCCTTATTCTCTTATGATGACAATGGCATCTACCTGAGAGGTACCAGAACTGAGTTCCGGCTGAAAAAAGCTCTGATTTAAGGTATGAAGTACTGTCTTTTCACTACTTATTTTTTCTACTTACTGGCAAGATCCCTATGGAAACATTGCTTTGTGACATTTTAAAAATGTGCACATTCCCCACTCAGGTTCATTTTTGTTCCATTATGCTGATCTTGAGGGTTTTTGAATAGCCCACAATTCATTGTGATGTTGTTTGTGGATAGGACACCCTGAATGGACCATGTATACACAGACATTTGTGAGCTACGCTGGTATTGCAAGTTGCAATGGCTTTCTTCAGAAAAAAATGAAAGTTGCCACTAGCATATGCCTCATTGAGTTTGAGACACCCCAGGTGTGACTTTTCTTTTGAGGGGGGCATAGACTGTGCATGCATATCCCATATATTGTATTACTTTTGATTATGGTGCTCAGGTGTCTTCCGTGTCAATCAGGTGTCTCCTTCACATGCATGTGTACTTTTTACTGCCCCCCTCCCCCAGTTCCTTCCAGATCTTTATTGGAAAGGCTACCTGCTCCAGAGGCGAATAGGTTTTGCTGGTGGTGCTGTAGCATCTTAGGACACAGTAAAAAGTAGACTGAGATCCTCAGAGGAGGTATTCTTTCCTCTCTCCCTTCTCCCAGAGGCATCAACCAGGAGTTTTTAATGAGGCAGTGAGCTGGCGCCCTTGTCCCTGCAGGTATCTTGCAGCAGCCATTAATTTACTCTTGTTCCTGTGCAAGGAAATTTTGCTAGCCATTAGCAGAAGCCAGATGGCGTTTTCATACTAATGAGACTTTGCATTCTAGAGGAACAGAGACCAACCTCTGATTCCACAGGTATTTCTTTCTTAGAAGCCTTGTCAGCCAAAGCAGCAGGGATAGTGCTTTAATTTTTTGGCTGTGTCATGCACATTTGCACAATACATAGAGCCTTGGTGGGATGCTCTTTTTGAAATTGACGTGTTTCGGGGTGTAGATGTATCACATGGCTTTACTTCATTGTGCTACAGCTGGTATCTGAAGTATCCCTGAGTACTGAGCCACTTTTTCAGATGTACAAATCACGAGTGGTCATTTTTAACACGTCTATAGAAAATGGTTGCCGTTTTCAATGGCAAAGAATGACGATTAATATTATTGTCCAAAGCTAGCTCTAAAAATTGAAGGTTAGGATGAAGTTTATTCTTGTACTGTATTACTTTTCAGCCAAAAAAAAAGGCTTTCTGAAAGTAGGGGGCATAAGGTTAAGAATACAACACCCCAAACAACACAGTCCCCCACCCCCAGCAACCAAGTGTTCACATTCAAACTACGGTATGTTCTAATGAGCCTACTGCCTACTTTTGTTTTGAACAGGAAAACTTGTGAAAAGTTCTGCACCCATAGCCCATTTTAACATGTTCCTATCTGCCCCACACCAAACCAGGGCAACTTCCATCCCTTGTAATAGAGGCCTGGGGATATGTCATACTTTTGTACTAGCCAAATCAATGAAAAACAGAGCCTGGAGAGGCAGAACAAAGATAACATGTACACCAAACAATGTTTTTAGGGTTTATTTTAATCTGCTAACATCCAGTCTTGATCTAGACAAAAAAGAAAAGGAAAAAAACCCCACAATTAGATGACTGTTCCTTTTACTTTGCTTTGTCCATTTTCATCATAGGTTTTGAGAAGAAAAGGAAATGGGCTTCCTTTTCATTAACACTTTTTTTTTTAAGAGAGAGATGTGATAAATAAATATATAAAGCTTAAAATGTTGCTCCATTCAAAATAAACATTGCTTTTAATTCCTGCAGCGAACATGCAGACCTTACAGATTCAGTCCACTGGAAAACAACTGTTGGGATCTTCTCTCAGTTAGTGTTGATCAGAAGAGCCTGTTCTGAAATCTCAAGTGGGAGGAAAAATAGGGAGGGACTTGGTTTAGAGAGATCGTAAGTAGCACTCTGTTCCTTGGCAGAGAAAAACACTCAAGGAAGGGAAATGGGTTCCTGTGTGTGGATTGTCCATGCAGTTCCTGATGCTTCTTAGGCAGTGATGGGGAAAGCAAGGACTACATGAGCAAAGCAAGCAACATGACATAAGATAGATCTCATTTGATTCCAAGAGTATTTACGTTGGCAAAGCCTGTCAACGCCTGAGGATTTGTCCAGCGATTAATACAGGAGTATAGGAACGTCACAGTGAAAGTGTTTTCAAAAAGCACTTTAAAAACAGTTTGAAAGAGGCAATAAAAATAAGTTAAAAACATAGTCCAACATGTACAAAACAAACCATCCTTTGAAAATAATTTTAACATAATTTTTTTCATAGCATGGCTCCCAAATTCAGCATGTAGAAGGAGCACCTGAGAAAGGGGAAGAGAAATGTAGAAACCACAGGGGGGGGGCGGAGCAGAGGCTCGTTTGCATATAATGCCCTTCAGATTTTATTGGAAACCGAAACATTCACTGAGGGTAGAGCAAAATGATAATAAAAAAAGGAAAACCCAGCCTCTTTTTAATGGATCAGCGCATGAGTGCATGCAGTCAACTCCTGGTGACAATTATTTGGTTGGGTAATTGCTCTGTGCTTTAAGGGACTTTAATTCAAGCCTTGAATTTGTTTCTGCTAGTGGAATGTGATAATGCATCATTCAACAAAGAGGAAAACTGAGCAGAGCTGCGAACTGAAGCATATGCTTTGTAAAACAGTGGAGGGAACGAACAGTATGAGGATTTCTGTGGTGCTGGCGTCAATTCGTTACCTTTCATCATTAACTATGAAGAGCTGCATGGCTGAAATGGATTTTAAGGCATTATAGCACCAGCTGGAGCCTGGTCAGAACTATTCTGGAGCATCTAAAAGTTTCAATGAGACTGACATTCTCATTATGATTAAGGCGCGTAACTTACTTCCAGCTTTGACACTTTAGCACTAAATTGTGAAAGTTCTGACCTGCCTCTCTCCTAGACAGGTACGGGTCTTCATGAGACAGCCTCATGCGGAAACTGCGCAGTGCAAAGTGTGCTATTTGCCATGCCTTTTGAGGGATCAGAGTGGGCTGAATGAGGATGTGCACTGCAGGTGTCAGGTGTTGCAAGTGCACCTGGTCCCCAAGGAAAGCTCTTTGCTTTGCAGACAGTCTGAACATCCTTGTTGATGATATAGTCAGCCTAAAACCCAAATGAGCATGTATTTCAAATTGCCTAAGGAGAAGTTCCTTGAAAGTGGGGCTTGAGTCATACTGTGTATGCCATTGTGACCCTTTGCTGTAATAGTTCATAGGCTGCACAAATCAAGCAATCTATGGTTTGTCCTAGTTTCTTCCCGCCACCCAGGATCCAGGCAAGGTATTAGTAGAGATGCTGCAAAGCTTTGCAGGTTATAGCTTCTTCCTTGGATCAGAGCGGACATGTGCTGGCCAGAATGCTGCTGAGGAATGAAGAAGAAACATAGAGAGCTGCCTTAAAGCAGGTCAAACTTATTTGTCCATTTAGCCCACTGTCTACTCTGTGTTTGGCAACAGGCAGAGGACCTTCCCATCACCTGCTTTCCCCCCCTAAAAAGTAGAAATTCCAGGGGTTGAACCAGGGACCTTCTGCATGAATCTACCACTGAGCTAAGGTTGCTTCCCAAGTCGATGTCTTGCTGAGCTGGAATCCCATAGGATCCTGGAACCAACATTGGCCTTTATTCTCTCCTGTTTTGTGTGCATGTGTTGGAATTGCCACGGCCCTCCATATGCTCTTATATCCAGACAAACCCAGGAGGAAGTGAGGTTCATAGCTTACCAGGTTGCACCACAATCTAATATTGCATGGACCTCCTCTGACTTGGTTTGCTTGTTGCACAGATGGATTGCTCCTGAGAGAGAGTGAAAAAACCCTGTTGTACCAATCCTCATAAAGCTTTCAGCTTTTTAGCAGCAGAGGAACCACCCAAATGGATCAGCCAATGGTCCATCTAGCCTAGTATCTTGGTTTCCACAATGACCAGCCAGCTGCTTCTGAGAAGCCCACAAGCAGGACAGTAGGCCAATTGCCTTCAACTGCAAATTGTATTCGGAGGCCAGCTGCTTCTGAACCTGGAAGTTCTATTTATGTATCCTGACTAGGAGGCGTTGTCTCATTCTCTATTATAGTGTTGGCCAACATGATGTCCTCAAGATATTTTTGGACGCACAACTCCAATCAAATTTGAGCACTGGTCCTGCTGGCTGAGGCTGATGGGAACTGGAACCCAAAAACATTTGAAGGGCATCATGTTGGCTACTCCTCCTGTATAAGGGCAGAAGAATCAGTTCAGGCACCACAGCAAAAGTAAGACACAAAAAGCAAAAGCAAAGGCAGCAGCAGTTCTTCTGGCTACTTAATACTTCCTTTTGTGAAGATTTGCTCCAACTTTTATTTTTAGTACAACCACTGTTAGGAAAAGCTGCCCTCATCCTCATCCTGCATTGTTACTCACTGGAAAGCATTCTTAACAATGCTTTCTTCTGGAAATAGATGGTCTGTCAACCATCACTGCAAAACTAAGATATCTTGTTTTTACAGAAAATGTTTTGCTAAGCTAGGGTCTGATCTATCACAGGCTGTGTACACACATTTAAAGCATGTACACTTTTGAAGCACATTTGAAGTGTATTTTCCCTCTCAAAGAATTCTGAGTATGTAGTTTATTAAGGGTTGTTGGGAATTGTAACATTGTGTGGGGTAATACAGTGCCAGAATACTCTGAGAGAAACAATGTGCTTTGAATGTACTTTAAAGGTATTGTGTTTGTTTCTTCAGAGCCCTTTCATTGGCCCTTTGCTCCAAACGGCTTCCATGAAAAACCATTTCTCAATACTTTCAGTGTGACTTTAGGTGGTTGGCTGACACTACAAAACCTTCTGCTTACTGTCCTAAGGCCTACAATAGTGGAAAGCTATGAGCACTGGGGGGAGAGGTTTGTCCAGAGCCAAAAGTGTTTTTCTGCATGGCTCGCATGGCTGAATACAGATGTTGATTTTCAGTGGCTGCAGTAGATATCTGCAAGACTCCTCTGGCACCAAGACTGCAAACATTATACACTGTTGCTGTCAACACAGGAAAAGTTCAGTAAATGACACGGGAGGTGAAAGGGTGGAAACACTATCCACCAAAATGTTGGAGGCCCATCAATGCTTAAAGCCACCCAAGGAAGGACATTTGGTGTCTGAGAAAATACTCTTATCACACTCTTTTCTTCTCAGCCCTTGAGAAAGCCACAGACCAGTTTCCCTCTGCCTCCTGCACTCTATTATAGCTTCTTAGCCTTTTAGCTGCATCCTGAGTTCCTTCAGTGGTACCTAGGCTTTTAAGTTCAAATTATGACATGCCTTTTTGTAATGGTTTAAGATTAATGCTTTTTGATTTGTAAACAGGAAAATTCAGGGGAAGGAGATAATATGTCAAAGCTGGGACTGGAAATGGGGAACCCCTCCACCAGCTGCAAGTATGGAGGTCTAAGCAGAAATGATCACCCACCTATTCACCTTCCTTGGGTAGATTTAAGGGAAGCTGATGAAACAACATTAAGTAGTTTTATTTCCTTAGTCTGTTCTTAAAAAACAATGTTACACAAAGAAAATATTGGAGAAAGACTACCACTGATCTCCCCAGAGGCCTAAGATTTCCACAGGCAAGATCCATTAAGGTTTACTCAGGTTGTTGTGGAAATTATATTTAGGCACAACAAAACACTCCACTTTTATCCTTAACCACACAAAATGCGGAAGCAGAGCTTGGCCTTTGGAACCTGCTACCAATCGTGCAAAGTATAACACAGCAGGCTCTCCAGTCTTCACGCTATGAATATGGATTAGCTACTGCAACCATTTTTATATTATAGATCCATAACTATGAATGCACAGTAGAAAGCCTTTAGGTGAAGCTACATGCTCTGCATATAGAACAGCTGCTGCTTCATAGCACACATACGTTTGTGGGAAAAGGGAATGTGAAATAGCATTTGCTTTTGTTTTTAAAGAGTTTCTTTAGTTACAGAAATGCACAGGTGTCCTGGGAATTTAGCAAACTGCCATTCATCCCCCAATGCAGGATTTTTAACCTGCAGCCTCCTCTACCCAAAATAACTAGGATGAGATAGTTTTCCTTTCCTAAACCTCAAGGGCATCTTTTTAGCCAACTGTGCACACTCAGAGGAACAGGAAGGCCTTATTCCTAGAAACACTGCCAGGCCCATACAAGGCCCACACTAGCATTGATTGACAAATAGATCTGGCAAAGTACTTAAGAACTTGCGTATTTTTCAGTTTGGGTTAATCAGGAGCACCTGGGCATTTGGGCTGATCAGAGAAACACTGAAAGAAATGGACAGGTTTTTCAATCAGCCGGTGTGGGGTGGGATTTTTTTTTCACTGGGTTTTTAATTTCCATATCACTCCAAGTCCCTTTTCACTGACTGGCTGTAGAGAATGCGTAGACATAACAAGCTCTGTGTGCTTAATCAGGCAGGCTTCTATACAAGAGACAGGGCTTCCCTCCTGGGGGAAACACACACACACACAGAGTTTGGAACCCAAAGCTTTGGCAACTGTGCAGACAAGAGCAACCTAGGAAGAGGGAAATCCATTGCAAACCATGGGAAATGACAGTCCTTCTTTGTGAACAAGTATATCAGCCTCTCTTTCTATATTTCCAGTTTTCTCTCTGATACATAGCAAGTCCATCCTTTGAGCATCAACCTAACTGCCAGCTTATTCTGACTTCATCTACAACCTAGGGAACAGGGAAGGAAGGTGACACACAGCTTGCTTGAGCCCCCCCCCTTTCCCCTCTTTCGGAAAGGCTTAGTAGAAAAGAAAGATGCATGCTTTGGATGGAGATCAAATTATCACTTGATGCTCTCCAAACAAAACTTAGATTAAAAAAAGAGAGAGGAAAAGGGATTATTGTGGTTATTAAAGGCTGGAAAAGAACACCAGACAGTGCCTGAAGCAGCGAATCAGTCAAGATGCCCAGTTTTCCAAATGCTACAGCTTTGTTAAAATAAGACAAAGGCAAGGCAGGCTTTGCCCATCCTGGAAAACAGTGGTAGGCAATACTGCCTCTTAAGTTCAACAAAGCAGCACTCCTGCAGCTGGTGGATGCAATGCAGCAAATGTTAGTTGCTTCTAAATCCCATTGAAATCAATGGAGTTGGTGCCCAGTTGAATGCTTAAAGTGAACCCCTATACTCTATACCACTCGTGGGCACTGTGGACAGCATGGAATGCCAAACAATGAGCATTTTGAATATGTAATATCTGTGCCAATTTAAATAAAATGCCCTCCCACTGGAAGCAAAGAGTGTTTTGAAACATAAACATAAGCAAGAAAACAGCCAACAACGTGGTGATCAACAGTTTGCAGGGAACATCATAGACCACCTCCTTTTAAATGTCAGGGATTGGTGTTCCACCCCCCACCCCCCGTTATTTCTAGGAAAGGACATTTTCATGAATAGAACCCATGTTTGGTTTTATGTGGGAATTAGTAGTTAGCATTTGAAGAACTGCCCATGAGGTAAAAGCTGAGAATATTTGTGCACAAACCCACCGGCTGTTTTGGTAGTGCAGTGTGTAGGATCAGGAGTGTGTGCATGCAGGTCAACCAGTGCCATGTATTCAAACTTCTGTGCTTGATATGCGGTCCAGGCTGTATTTTGCTTCCTTGAATGTTTCTCTTTCTCAACTTTCCCTTTCCCTTTCTGATTGCTTGTTTTGATACTGTTCTGTTCTTTTTGACCATGGTTTTCCATTTGAAGCCAAGCAGCTGAAACTGGAAGGAAGTCACTGTCTGGCAAATTCGCTGCCATTTATTATGACTTTTGCAATCGAAAACCTTGCTTGAGCAAGGGAAAAAAACATTTGACATTTCTGAGGATCAAATTGCTCTTGCCAAGGGAGAATAGTGGTTACAAAGCTACTATCCGTGACCTCTAGATTTGCATCTAGGAGGATATGAAACATTACACTGTATTTGGCGTCAGAGCTGGGGGACCTACACTTGTGCATTTTAAACTCTGAGCTCTCTAGGATTGATTCCTTAATATTTTTTTGTTTTATTTTATTTTATTAAGAACCCCATTGGTCTTATAAGAAACAGTAAAAAGACCCTTTGTTTATAGAAGCATTCTACCTTCTGTTTTACAGACCATTTTTTTGTTTTAAATAAGAGTTGCTGTTTTTAATTCCATGTTCTTTTATTATGGAAACCCTAAAATCCTGTTCTCAGTATAAAATTCCATCAAGGCTACCACTTCTCTATAATATGGCTCATGTAGTCCTCAGTAGGCAAGCGCCCTTGCTCTTCCGTCTCTTCCTTGGGAAGTGCCTCGTTAGACCGGTGAAGAAGCCTCTCTTCCCGATTTTTTATCCTCTGCTCCATCCTCTCCAGCTGCCGCTTGTACTGGTATCGCTGTTGGAAGAGGTCTTTTGCATAGTCGTACAGCTGCATGTCCAAGTCATTGAGTTCCTCAATCCTCCTTATGGTGTTGTTGTCTACCTCTACTCCACCTGCCCTTGTGCTGTTGTACTGCATGAACGGCCTGATGAATTTCAGATTGAAAGTTCTCTCAAACAAGTACTGTGTTTTCCTCTGGAACTCTGTCAAGCCAAAAAAGGCCATGTCTCGGAGATTCTTCTTAGCGCTCTCCAGCAGTATCTGTGCTCGCTTGTTTTCTGTTATGAAGGACATATTATAGCAACCCACCAAGCTCAGGTCAGCCAACATCCTCACTTGGCGATTGTTGGCTAAGTTATATGGGCAATCCATGAATTCCTGAAGAGTACAGCCTGACCAGTCTGTGCCTTCATAGCATGATGGCAGCTCTTCGGGGGTTGGTGTCCGGCCATCACACATGTGCAAGGATGTTTTCCAGGTGGCTCCTCGTTGGACGTGCCTCCATTCGCTGAGGTAACGGGATACAGGATCTCTCAGCAGAGTGATGTAATAAAACTTCCTGTAAGAAAGAAGAATTGTATGTAAGGATTCTATACACATTGTAATATAACTGTTTGGTGCTCTGAGGCCTAGCATATATAGAAGATGGGACAATAACCAATGAGCTGCTTTGTGTGGGAAATTGCAGTCAAATATAACTATGCATGAGTGCAAGTTGGTGCATGAAGGGGTTAAGACAACAGAGTTGGATTCCTAGTCTTAGCTAAGTCATGCCCCCACTTCCTGTTCCTTTGCTCTCTATGCCATGTAATTGACCAAGAAAGATGTGTCTAAGCAAGCTCCAAGTTCACAGCACATGTTTGAAGTTATCTACCTGTTTGTTTCTACCCAAGAGCATTCTGCCTGTGTCTCACTGTTGCTGCTTAGATAAATGCATGAATCTGATGTTTGGAACGTTTTATAAATAAATTATTTTAAACATACTTAACAGTGTGTGGTCTGTTCATTGCAAGAGGGATAGAAATAGATGTTTGCAAGCAGACTAAATGGGACAAAAGGGTCTAACAAGCTGTAGAATGAGACATGTGTGGTGCTAACTGCTGCTTAACTTTTGTGAGTTTAGACAAACTCTGGGGCTCTCTCCTGCTGGAGGAGTAAGTTTAGCCCCATGTTTTGAATCCACTCAGCCAATTCTTTGGTTATTTACTCCCCAAACAGGGATTCCTATTTTTCCTCCCACAGTTTGCACATCATGTTCAGCCATAAATTATTGCTGTAAGCAGCATGCTGGTGCACACTGCAGAATCATGCACACTTCAGTCCTCACTCACTCATCCATGTCTTCAGTCAGGATAAAGCAAACCAGAGTCCTGGTTTAGCATAATGTATGAATCAGTGCTCATGGTTTGCTTCTTCCAGACAATCTATGGGTAGCAAGTCAAGAATAAGCTTTGGTTTCCACTTATCATGGTTTGCACTTAATGCTTAATGTGAAGCTGAGCAGCATGCACCAGCAGACTGCAGCTTCATAGAAAACCATCGTTTATTTTGAACGATGGCTTACCATGGCGTGCAAAACAGACCAATATCTAAATGCAGTTACGATTGGCCTCCTTTTTCTCATAAGAATCTCTTTGATAAACTCACTTATGTACAAAAGGATTACATTCCCCTAATCAGAAATCATCTCCATCCCCGCCCCCCCAAAAATTTCAGGAATGCTCCATTGTATTTGTTTCCAGCAACATACTGCAATGTCAGAATAAATAAATGGAATTCAAATGATTTAACACCCTCATATAGCTTGCTTGCTTTAGGGATCAACTGGCCTTTCAGACTACCATGCACCTTAAAATTCAGTCAAGAAGACTAATTCTGGAGCACTGGTCAACAGTTGCTACTCTGATAACTCACACTTCATACACAGAGTGCCCAGGCATAACTACAACATTGCTGGAATCTCCCGTGGCCATGGCCTACTCTGCACTCTCCCTAAGTGTTTTTGCCTGGAGGGAGGATGGAGAGATGTGGGACATGGATGTGTAGAAAGAAACCTGTGGATTTGCATGGTTGGAGTGCAGCCTGCCACCACTGGCATGTAACCCATGTTGCCTGTGAAGGCTGGAAATGGTTGCTCACACTTTCTAACGTGGCCAACCCCAAACCATTTTCCTCCTGACTGTGATACACCATGGCTGAAAGCATTGCTTGAAAAATGCAAACAGAAATTAACAGGCTGAATGCTGAAGTAGACTGAGACAATATTATGCTGTTTGGAAATATACTAAGGACACATGCACATCCATCGGGCAATGAGTGCAACATCAAGTAAAAGACGTGTGTGTGTGTGTGTGTGTGTGTGTGTGTGTGTGTGTGTGTGTGTGTGAATCAGGCACCACACAATTAATCACCTCAAACAGAGCTTCCTTCTCAATGACCTTGCGGAGGCAGGTCACCAAGTACCTAGTGATGTACAGTACATGGTTGTATTTAGCCCTTGATGCCCAATATATAAAAGTAAAAATTTGCCCTTCTTAAAACCAGCAGGTACCAACAGTTCCAATGTGACTTTTTTTCATGGGCAATGCCCACTACTGCACAAGGCAGCCATTTCATTTAAAAGTGCACCAAAGACACTGGCAAAGAAATTAAAATGCAAACAATGGTATGTCCTTACTTCTTAATACCATATTGGCCTGAATCTAAGCCGCACCCAAATATAAGCTGCACCTTTAAAATTGGAGGGGGGAAAGAAAAAAGAGAGAAAAATTCTGAACTATAAGCCGCTCCATTCCTCGCTGCTCCTGGCTACATACGGGGGGGGGGGAGTTACCCTTCCCCGCTCTCCCCCTTTCTGGCCTTGGGGGAGAGGATGGGGGACTAGGCATGGGCCGGCCACCGCTTTGCCGTGCTCCTGGAGCTGTTTGCCCTGTTTGCCTCCTGTTTGCATTCCATAAGGTTGAGAATGTAAGCCACACTTTAACTTTTCATGGTCGGAATTTGGGGGAAAAGTGAGGCTTATATTCAGGCCAATACGGTAATTCACAAGGGTCTTGAATGCATGTTCCCCCTGCCCTCCAGCTGAAGTCACACTGACAGAAATTTAATTTCATTTAATGGGCATTGGAGGAAGTCCAGAGTGCATGTCTTTCAACTTCTGCTTTTGTAAGCAGAGCAAATAGGAATGTCTGCTATTCAGGCTCTCACCAAGCCAAAGATGTCACACTGTCTAATAAGGAACCATAGAAGGTGGGTGGAGGGGGGGGGTCAACTTTCCATGTGTTTCTTTCTCTTCTCATTCCATTTAATAGCAGCCCATAATAATGATTCATCTTCTGACCAGGATGCAGCTATAATTTAAATTATCAGTGCTAAGAAACCTCTAACAGGCAGGGATAAAATATGACAACGGAAGGCACCGGAAAGTGATGACTGATGCCAGATGTTCCAGAGACCGAGAGTGAGCAACAGATTCTAAACATTATAGCCTTTTAGCTTTAAAAAGGGTGAACTCTGGTGGATGTATCTGTCTTTAGACTAGAAATTCCAAATATAATTTTAAGTCGTCCCCTCCTCACCCTGGCTCTTCCAAGAGGCAGTATTTTATTATTACTGCAGTCCTGCCTAGAGCTAGGGTTTTCCGCCGTGAAAGGTGACTTTAGTCCCTCATGGTTGTCAAGAGAAACTGGGATGGAAAGGGAAGCTGTGTTAGGGAATTGTCAAACTCCTACCTCTATAAAACTCAAGCTTTGTTTAAACCAATATCAACAGTGTGGTAGAATATATATATTTCCCAGGAAAAAGACAGTCCTCTATGCCAAGCTCAACTGTGCCTACATAGGGCATTGCTTTAATCCAGAGTGTTTATTCTTGGTGCTAACAGCCCGTGATAAAATGCAGCAGGGCTCATCTGGTCTAGACTTTTGCAAAAATATACCTGGGCTTTGAGTACCTAGAGAGTAAGCTTTCTTGTGTCAGCCTTTCTCTCAGCAAAAGAAGAACTCTTGCTGCTTTGCCTAATTCATTTTTTTAAGCTTCATGGAAGCAATTAAGCAAATTATTGTGCTCCTATCGATCCCTTCTCCAAGGTTATCCCTGCATCAAACACAGTGCCATTTAATGAGCCATTCACACATGAGGTCACCAATCTGTTACAGAAAAGAAAGAGAGGATTCTCTCTTGCTTCCAGAGTTGCCACTTAGGCAGTCAGCCATTCTAATGGCTCTGAAATTTATACTTGTTTACTTAGAATATTTTCATCACAATGATCTCAGAGTGGGTGGCAACCATAAGACCATAAATCCATAAAACATAAGCATACATTAAAATATCAACAATAAATTAGAGTAATAACCACATGAATGAAATGGCAACCTCCAAACCAGCCGTGTGAGTTATATTTCCTGCATATGGCTGACTAACCAAACTAATACCAAACGAAAGCCTGTGCACATAAGTGACTTTTCAGTTGATACTGAAATGAATAAATTGAGAGTGCCAACTGCATATTTGTTACTGTCAGGACTCCTACAACACAATACCTACCCTTACAGTTACAAGTGTGGGGGGCTTACAAGTGTGTGTGTGGGGTTCAAACCCACATTTCACATTTCCCATTACGGGGTTCTTTCCCATAAGCTACCTTGCAGACCACTGTGCCATCTCCTTTAACATTTTTGGAGTAAGTGTGCCTTCGTCTTAGTATAACAGGCTCACCCGCCCTTCTCCTAGTCATATGGACCTAACCTTGCGGTACTTTTTAATTAGTTAAAATGTACAGCAAGAAATAAAGTGATTATTTCCCTCACACAGACCTGTATCCTGTATGCCTATTATGGTATAAAGGACTGATAACCTACAAAAAACCATGTACAGCAAGATTAGGAACATATGACCAGGCCATGCCAAGCACTGAGAGATGATTCATCTTTACCAGTCTAACTTGGGCCAATGAACCCATATTTTGTGTCTGGCTGAACGAACAGCAAAGGACTCACCTTATGCTCATAGCTGCCAAGTTTTCCCTTTTCTCGCGAGGAAGCCTATTCAGCATAAGGGAAAATCCCTTTAAAAAAGGGATAACTTGGCAGCTATGCTTATGCTTGTAAAAAGAATATGGGGGTGCACACTATCTAGGAAGAAACAAGCAATAACTTACTCCCAAGTAGATGGGCACTGACATGATAAATTACCATATGGAATGAACGTAAGGAACACTTTTACTACTTCAAGCCATGAGTGCAATGTAGTTACACTGGTGACTCGGGTTACAAACACTTCGGGTTACAGGCTCTGCTAACCCAGAAGTAGTACCTCAGGTTAAGAACTTTACCTCAGGATGAGAACAGAAATCGTGCGGCAGCGGTGTGACGGTGGCGGGAGGCCCCATTAGCTAAAGTGGTACCTCAGGTTAAGAACGGTTTCAGGTTAAGAACGGACCCCGAGAACAAATTAAGTTTGTAACCAGAGGCACCACTGTACGGTCATACCTCGGGTTAAGTACCCTTCAGGTTGAGTACTTTCAAGTTAAGTACTCCACGGACCCTTCTGGAACGGATTAATACACTTTCCATTACTTTCAATGGGAAAGTTTGCTTCAGGTTAAGTACGGACTTCCAGAACCAATTAAGTACTGTACTTAACCTGAGGTACCACTGTACATTGATTATTGCCTTCATTTTATGGATCAATGGTCTCATTAGACAGTAAAATTCGTGTTAAATTGCTGTTTTAGGGGGTGTTTTTCATCATCTGGAATGGATTAATCTACTTTCCATTACTTTCAATGGGAAAGTTCGCTTCAGGTTAAGTACGCTTCACGTTAAGTACGGACTTCCAGAACCAATTAAGTACTTATCCTAAGGTAACCACTGTATAGGTCAAAAGGGTACTCTGACCTGACACACTTTAATAATAATAATAATAATAATAATAATAATAATAATAATAATAATTCTTATTTGCTTTATCTTGCCTAAGGCAGCCCAAAGCAACCTACAGCCAAACAAATACACCAATATCAAACACACACACACACACACACAAACAAACAAACAAACACACTACACCTAAGGAACATGCCAAAAAGACATTTTAGATACTTTCTGTCCTAGCTGAAAGTGAAGACACTGTTCTTGGGTCAGAAAGACCGGCGAGGAATGTACTGGGAAAACATTGGGAAAGAGGAAGGATGGAATTTCTTTTGGCCACATAAAATTGTTGACTGAAAGTGCCTGTTTCGCAAATCAGAGCCCTCAATTCATTGTGCTCTTGCTTCTGTGTTAAAGGAATTTATTTGATAACTATGTAATGGACTTCCCTGTAAAGGGAAAATCTGAAAAAGCCACTTCTCTAGAAGTCTTTTAGCATTTGACGCCACACGATTCGATTTCCATTTCTCATCTTCCATCCTTACATAACATGCCCTCTCTGTTTGACTGTAATTTAATATGTGTATAATGATTAATAGAAAATAGGCTTAATTTTCCTCAACCTGCTTCCTCTCATATGGCACTTATTATAGCTCTTCCTGTTCCCCTGCATGAACAAAATAAAACTCCCAGACTTCCGAATGTCACCAGCGAAAAGAAAACACACACACACACACACACAGACACACTTCCCTATATATGTACATGCTTATGCAAAATAATGGTTGCAGTACAAATTAACAAAAGCCAGAAAAATCCAATCCTCTTTTCTTAGGCTATTAAAGGGGGCAGGGGGCGGGGAGGAGTAGCAAAACAAACTGTTATTTTTTTCATGTTTCCAGCAGTCATGGATTTGCGCATATCAAGTGAATGTGTGCTTTGGTAGCTGCATTTATTAGGAAAGATCTTTAAAAAAAACCCAAACAAAAAACCCTTGATGGATGGTACCCTTGGGAAGTTAAAAAGATGAATTGTTTATGATGTGAAATGCTGAGCAGCTTCATGAACACACTCCTCCGCTCGCAGGTCATAACTCACTGAATGCTTTCGGTGGCCCTGTCACATGCTATATACTGATCCAGCAGATAAAACTGATCCAGTAGCTGTTTGCATGGAGAACAGGTCAAAAGACCAGGACTGTAAAAGGAAAGTGAGCAGAAATACAATATGGAGGGAGTATAATTAATACTTCAGCAGTGTCATCCAAATAATCAATAATAAATAAATCAGACAGCATTAGGCAACAACAGTTGGTTGCTATACTTTAAATGAGCCACACAAACATCATTTTCAAAGAACAGCTATTTGGTGCCCTTCAAGCCTGTCTGCCATTAATCGAAAACTCCAGTAATTAAATCTATGTTTGTTATTATTTTGCTAAATATCTGTGCCGAATGAAGGAACTACTGGGGTTAAAGAGTTTGCAGCATTCAAAATACCAGGTGGTCTAATCAAAGCTATGATTTTATCTCTCTCGCCACCAGTGGCGATGTAACAGGAAAACATGGGCTACAGGAATGAATTGTAGGGAAACTCAAGTTTTGCTTGTCAGAGGAGGAATCTGGAAGAATCTACTTCAGGTTTTACAATAACCACAGTTCCCTGTATTATCTGAAGTAGGAGACTGTGGTTTGTATAAATACTAGTAATTTACTTTAATTAGTGCACACATCAGGACCACAAACCTGCAGAAGCTTATGCCACAATAATTTCGTAGTGTTAAGGCCCAAAATAATGTACCATTTTTGTTGCAACAGACTAACATGGCTACCCCTCTGGAATTTTATAATTAAATTTAATTCGACTGTGATCAGATTGTTCAGCTTCTCTGATTACCGTAGTTGGATCCAAGTGAAGCGAATGTCAGATTGAATAAAAGACAAGCAAGGCAAAACTAAATAAAAATGAGAAAAGGGCCACTTCTGGGACATAAATGAGAACCTGTGTGGTGCAGTGGTTGGAGCATGGGTAGCCAACATGGTGCTCTTTATGTGTTGTTTGAGTACAACTCTCAGCCAGCATGGCCAATGGTCAACAACTGAAAGGCACAATGTTGGCTATTCATGGGCTAGACTAGAGCATCAGTCCTGGCCTGGTGAAGCCTGGGACTCCACGCAGTCATGGACGTTATTGTGTGACCTTGGCAGCCATTATCAGCTGATCCCAACACCTTGTCTGATAGGGGAACATGAAGAGGGGAACATGCCCTCTATGTGGTGCCCTGAACTGATTGAGAAAAGGGCAACATAAAGATACAGTTGTGGGTACGAAGAGCATAAAGACCTTAAAGCAGTGATGGAAGTAGTATGGCTTGCATGGAATGCAGGCAGAATGCCAAATCTCAGGCCATCTCCCTGCTCTGCTTTGACCTCCCTGGGTGGTCTTGGGCATCACATTTTCTTTTACACTCACTTTACCATCTGTTAAATTGGGAATATTAGTGATTAATGTTTCACCTAGGGCTGCTGTGAGGGTGAGTCAGACAGATACTGCAAAGCACTTATTATTATTTAATTACTAGTATTTGGTTGTGGAAAATCCTAGTGGTATAATATCAGATAAAAAGAAAACACATTTGTGTAGAATTAAAGAGAGCCAGTGTGGTGTAGTGGTTAAGAGCGCTAGACTCATAATCTGGTGAACCTGGTTCGTGTCTCCGCTCCTCCACATGCAGCTGCTGGGTGACCTTGGGCTAGTCACACTTCTCTGAAGTCTCTCAGCCCCACTCACCTCACAGAGTGTTTGTTGTGGGGGAGGAAGGGAAAGGAGAATGTTAGCCGCTTTGAGACTCCTTAGGGTAGTGATAAAGCGGGATATCAAATCCAAACTCTTCTTCTTTTTCTTCTTCTTCTATTCCAAAATAAAACAAAGAGTGGGGGTGGATTGATTTGCCAGATGGTGCTGTAAATCATGCTCTGTTTGCTTCTGATCTTCCCTCTTACCAGCTAGGATAGATTCTTGAATGATTTACTATAAAGCGACTCAAACAATAGTAATCTGTAAGTCTATAGCAAAACACACCAGTTAACACAGCTGTTGCAATGGTTTAAGAAGGGGGCATTGAACTGATCACTGCCACGGCACAACTTCCATCCATTTACACACTAGATCACGCAGAAGCCTCTGGAAATGAAATGAAAATGAAACCGTACCCAAGAACTACATTTACTCTCTTTGAGAAGCTGACGTGTAGCAGGTGTACACACCTAGGCTTGAGGGGGGAGGAAGGGAAGACTATCTCCAGCAGCAGAGAGGAACCTTACAAATGGGGGGGACGACGACCCAGAAATCAAAGGAAAAAAATGTGAAGCGATGTTCTATGCACTTTATGTGGCACACAAAGCTCTTGCTGTGAATGACACCTATAGAAACTGCCAACAGTCAAGTGGTTTTGCAAACAGGGGAGGGAAACATCTTACAGAGATGCTCAAAATGGTGGCTAAAACTCGGTCTTAGAAGTGCAATGGGAACATGGCTTGAAATATTGCTGTCCAGAATGCAAGCGGCTTGGAAATGCACTGCCGATTGAACATGGCAAAACTATTCATTATTCTAGTAGAATAACCAAAACCACTGCTTTCGGAAAATGCAGCTAGAGACTTTATGAGCGTCATTAATCATTTTTCACAAACTGCTGATCTGGAAACAGCAGGGCAATTCGTGGTTTCAACTTCATTTGCCTGAAAAGACCACAGCACATTTTCTCCGGAAATTAAGGTTTTCTTCCTGCTTTAAAGAGAATTTGGAGTGCACAATTGCCATAGTACTATGCTGCTCAAAGCATCAGGCTAACTTGTATCAACGGTCTGGTCTAGACATACAGTATGTAATGGCTAGCCGAATAACCTGCAGTGGCTTCTTAAATAACAAAAGCAATCATTGCAGTGTAGAAATAATCACACCCAAAGACGTATCTCAGACGTCCTGTAATGTGATGGCAAAATTGTTTAGCTGACCGAATTTAAGTGCTCAGAAGCCATCAAGCTGAATCAGATAAGAGATCCACCCAGCCCTTTGTTCCTGTACATTTATTTCCAACTTTAGGATCACTGGTATGGTAGAAAAGGCACCTAATAAAGAACTGGACCAATGGAGTTTAGCAGCAGAGCTCTCCATTACAGACGTTTTGAACCACTGTGCACATTGCCTTAATTGAACCACAAAGGATTGTACTTTCTGTTCAGCTGCCTAAGTATATTTCATACGGGTTTCTGTCCTTTCTTACTTGCTTTACATACCGTAATAGATGCAGAACAGGTGGCTGGTACCAGGACAAGCTAGAGGAAAGGCTGGGACTGCACAGGGACCTTATCTACCTGCCCTCCAATATTTATCTGGCTAAAGGAATAGTTTCTTCTGTTTCTTTTCATTAAGCACTCTTAGGGGGGGGGGAGAACTGGAGCAGCATGCTTTCTTTACTTTCTGGGTGTGACAAAAGTAATTTGCTGAGGGCAGGAAAAGTTATTTTTTCATAGGGAGCCCTCTTTTTTCAGATAAACAGATTTGTAAGAAATTGTAAATGTCTTTTCGTCTAGAAGTAGAAGTTTATGGCCCTATCTAGTGTTTTGGCCTTGCAGGTTCCAAGCTTCGATGTCAAAAGCTACCAGGGCTGAGTTCCTTTATCCTCCACTTTCACTGTTGCAATCTGTAAAGGCTCCTCTGACCTACTGTGCACGATTAAGCAACAGAATTATATTTTACACTCCCCTCTTCCTAAAAATTCACATTCGTTTTCATCAGAACTCATGTCCTCCTGCCCTTTCCCTTCATTTTCTTTGTATTTTGTAATCAGCCCACTTTCACAGATGACAGTCCCTTCCTTTTCATTTCTTTCACCATCATCAACTAAATCTTCTGCATTACTGTTCCCTAGGAAAACTCCTGTGCCCTTTTAGAAGATGGACATTTAAGAATAATAGCATGCTGGCAAATTTACATGCATGCACACTATACACTTGCTTCCCCCCCCCCCGGTACTCTTGACTGACACAGACATGTGGCCATTATTCTGCACTGAACAGTTAAGCATGCCCAAGGAGAGCAACTGGAATGATTTCTTTGCACCATCCCTTGTTCTTTCCCAGCACACGGCTAACTCTGGAAAAAAGCTGTGCCTTGATCCGCTTGGATTGATTCTTAAAAACCAAATCACAAACAGGCCTTACATATAGTAGTTTAATATTTTGCACATATTAGGTGTAGCCTATTGTTTAAAAAGGAGTTGGGTAGTCTGATAGGAAGTTCGCTTAGCTTGACTACAGTTGCATTATTGAGTGTTTCTAAATCCTGCATTCCTAAATTGCTTTTGCAATTCTGAAAAACAATAATTACGTTTGGGAACTAGAACCCTGTAGGAAAAGAGAGCACAATGGAATATTTTAAATGTAAATGGAAAAGTCATTTTTCTGTTTCATTACTAAGGTCTAATTATCATGCCTGAAACATGATAAAACATGCCTACTGACCCTGATGAGTATGTTCTACCTCCACTGCTGGAGTCATTATGCTTCTGAATACTACCGGTAGTAGCTGGAAATCGCAAGTGAGTGTTGTTGCACTCAAGCCCCGCTTTTGGGTTTCCATAGGAATCTGCTTGGCCACTGTGAGAACAACATGCTGGACTAGATGGGCCACTGGCCTCATCCAGCAGGCCCTTCTCAGGTTCTTAGGAGAGTGAGGAAATCACAGAGTTATTTTCTCTTGTCAGTTTCACAAAGTGGACTACCAGTGCGCCTCGCATGCGGTCAAACTTGAGATGCCATTGTGCGCTGTGTACATGAACACACCTTCAAAAGAGATCAACCATGTGAAATTGACACGATCAAATAATTTTGTGATGACAAAAGGTTCATATTGGCTTTAGTTCCCTTGTAACAAAATATAGTGATTTATTTATGCAAACAAACAAACAAACAAACAAACCCGCCACCATTGTACAAGAGATACATCAATGTAGTATAAAACAACAGTCATTTGGTTACGATACATATTCTAGTTAATGCAGCAGCTAGTGTCCTTGATGTTCTGTGAAGACTCATACACAACAATAAGTTTTCATGTGAAAAACCCGTTAACAATCAAAGAGTCATAGGAATAAAGTAATATCAAACAAAGTGAGACTCATTCTCTCTCTCTCTCTCTCTCTCTCTCTCTCTCTCTCTCTCTCTCTCTCTCTCTCTCACACACACACACACACACACACACAGAAAACCACCATCCTGAAATGCCTCCTGTAGATGATAATATAACAGTAGCTGCAGCCAGAGCAAAGGATGCTTCAAATGTCTGGCACTTCTGGGGTGCAAAAAATCCACTAGATGGCACTTTGTTACTTTGAAAATCTATCAGATGAGAAGAAACAGTCTGCAAACATATTGCAGTCTTTTCTTTTTTTAAAAAAACCCCACAATAATACTGTAGCATTTCATATTATTACAACACATTTACTCTGGTTCCCATGGGGTTTCCTATGTGTCTTACATATTAAGGTCACAAGTGGAAGCAAGCATAACTGTGTGGGGAGGGGGAAGGGACAATTGTGAGTGCCTGCATTTGCTGTGCTGGTCTCAGCTGCAGGAAGCTAGTGAGCTGACAAGGATCTACGAGCAGAACCAACTGGCGCCAGGACACATCTGGGTACCAACTGCATGCTTTGCCAAGAAAGCTGGGCACACCAAGCCAAACAAGAACATCCTTGGCGTATTATGGAACCTCCCTTCTGCTGCGCAGAATTCACAGGATGTGCCACCGGTTTTCATGTTATATTAATGGTTGCAGCTTTTTACAACATAGTCACTGCTTGCTAAAAAAAAAAAAAAAAAGCAGGGTGCGCCAAGTTTTCTCTGACACGAATGCCAAAATCTAGCATTTTAAATGTGCTCGAAGCATGCACACAGATAGCCAAGCAGAACAATTTCTGGAGTTTCACCAAAAGTATTTGAAATGGAAGAGAGAGGAAAAATCCAGCAACAAAACTGAGGTACTTTTGTGGCTTCCACAGTTTGAGCCAATGGTGGTGCTGGGAATATAATGCCTGCCAAATGTAGGGAAACCCCCCTCCCCCATTTCTGGCCACTGCTTGGCGGTAGCATGTTCAGAATCCCAACACAACTTTGGTTGTGCACTTGATTCAGAATAACTCCTTTATTTTTGAGTGAGCATAATAAAGTCCCTTTGCAGCTCGCTTTAAGTACACTGCACTTGGCCTACAATAGGAAAGATTCCCTTTGTTTCCTCAAGGGTTCCAATAGTTCTTTTACTCTGCAGTGAGTGGAAGACAAGAGTGAGAAGGGAAAATTCCAGAGAGAAGTGGAGGAAGTGCTTTTTCCAGTGTAGTGGTTAGAGCACTGGACTAGAAGTTGGGAGACCAGGGTTCAAACCCCCATTCAGCTGTGAAACTCACTGGGTGACCTTGAGTCCGTCGCCAGCTCTGAGCCTAGCCTACCTCACAGGGTTGATGTGAAGATAAATGAGGAGAACCATGCATACCATCTTGAGCAGGCATCCCCAAACTTCAGCCCTCCAGATTTTTTTTTGACTACAATCCCCATCATCCCTGACCATTGGTCCTGTTAGCTAGGGATCATGGGAGTTGTAGGCCAAAACATCTGGAGGGCCGCAGTTTGGGGATGCCTGATCTTGAGCTTCTTGGAGGAAAGGTGGACTATAAATATATTCAAGCAAGTGACTTAGCCTTTTCAAGCATTCTTAATTTTAATTTATGGAGTGGGAAGAGAGCCACATGCACTGGCTCTCTGCCCCTCCAACCCCAACCTGCCACAATTAGCAGAAAACACTGAAGGGGAAATGGAAGCGTGGTTGACTGAATGCACTTACAAGCCCTCCCCAGTTGTGCACAGGGTTCCTGATTGCATGGAGGACCTTCCTGCGTCAGGGTGAAGTGGCAGCGGGTGTTGCACATGCCTCCACACACACACAGATACAATTAACACCTGGATAAGGCTTTGATCTTCCCCATATGAAAAAGGCCGCTAAATCATGCAATGTTATCAAAAACACAATAGACTTGGAATAATTAAAAAAGGGAGAAACCTGGGGCCAATGTCACCCCACCCTACAGCAGCTGCCTCTGCTATGGTGCACTGTTTGTGTTGAACATTAGGCCATAACTAATTCCTCCCCCCCACCCCGCCACAAGGAAAAGGACGCAAACTTCCACTTAATGCCTCTTCCTGATCTTCCTTAGAATATTCATGTGGCTGACCATTCCTAACATAGCATCTTCCACGTGTACTTCTCTGTGAGGATAACTCCCAAAGGACTTGTACTGAGGCAGACACTACAGAGGAGTAGCCACCCATGGTGAACGGATGCAATTATAAAAGTGGTTTTCTGGCCCTGGTGATATACTACAGCTGTGAAATGTTGATCTTCAAATAAGGGGCCCTATATCTGCAGAGTTATTGAGTTACTGCATATTGATCTCTCCTGTAAAGGATTCCCCCCCCCCAAGGTTAAATCTTCTGAAAGATAAAGAGTAGAGTTGTTCATATCATGTCCTTTTACTAGTACAACCAGCTATTCTACCGTTCACACTCCAAATATTAAGTCTGTGCAGACAGGCAGACAACTGGAGGTGGTAAATACTTTCCCATTTCTAAGGGTAAGTGTGGGTTAGTTGAGACAGCATCAAGTGTTGGACCAGTGTTGATGCATGTTCAAATCCCTGCTCATCAATGAAGTTTACTGAGACCACTTCCTAGAGTCAATTACGGTACTGTCTTTCAGTCTAATTACCTTTGTCAAGAGAGTGGGGACTAGCAACCTTCTGGTCCATCACTTGTGCTTATTCTCCCTAGAAGCTCTGTTCTGGACTTGACCCCAGGCCTCAAGATGTGGTGGGGTGAGTTTAGTAATGCCATGGGTCATCCTCCCCCTTCCCTTGTCTCGTGGTAGCTGACTAATGAGGCACCTGGCAAGTCTCTGCATTGGTCCTGACCTCCAGCTACTTAAAGAAAGGCCAACATCCTGCATATGCGTATTGGGGGGGGGGGGCTTCCAACATATTGTGATCTGGGGCCTGTGAAGATGACATTAGGCCCACCACTTTGGCAATGCAACAACCATCACTGTCTTCCTTCCTTGGGTTCTGGTCTCCTGACTCGTGCCATGGCCACAGCGGTGCTCTTAGGCTTACAAGCGGAAGTTGGGCATTTTCATTGCAGGTGGAGGAAAGGCTGGCCCTGATCCACAGCTCTTGCATGTGGATGCCATCCAAGGTTCTTGCTCCTAAACAACCTCGGAAGGTTGTTTTGAGCCTGAAATGGGATGGCTACCAGAGTTGCTTCTGCTGAGCTCTTTGTAGGGAATGACTGGACACAAATAACAGTTTAAATTCCACATTGATTAATGCAACAAACTTGTTGTGTAATGGATCCTCCTTTTGATTCTATTATATTTCTGCTGCATGAAAATACATAGTGGGAAAACTTTGGCTTGAACCCCCCTTTGCTAACACTTTTATCTTCTGTCCCTGAGAAAAAGGGGCTGGCATGCCCCCTGCTAGTCAGAAAGTGCTGCCATAAAAATAAATAAATGTGTGACGATGCCCAGAAACTGAAAAAAACATTAAATATCTCCCAATCAATGCTAGGATGATCACAAGCATCTCAATGCAATATAGACTCCCAGAGGAATAGATGAGAAGCAGGTGTTGTTTCCTCTTCATATGGGTCTGAATGCCACCCTGAGGAGCACTTAGATTTGGATGGCTCAGAGGTCACTCCACTCTTATAACCTTCTTCTGCATGGCACCTGAGGCTCTACCATCATCCCAGGCCTCTGGGGATGTCTCCATTGTAGCTTCTTTATCTCCACAGCCACACAGGAGCATGTGAATGTAGAATCAGCTATGAGACCTTCAAGGATTGCCCACTCTCCAATGGCGATGGAGCCAATGGAAAGAAAAGGCCTACCAGTCATCCTAAAGTACTATCAGATTGAATCATAGAATCATAGAAACAGAGAGTTGGAAGAGACAACAAGGGCCATCCAGTCCAACCCCCTGCCAAGCGGGAAACACCATCAAAGCATTCCTGATATATGGCTGTCAAGCCTCTGCTTAAAGACCTCCAAAGGAGGAGACTCCACCGCACTCCTTGGCAGCAAATTCCACTGTCAAACAGCTCTTACTGTCAGGAAGTTCTTCCTAATGTTTAGGCGGAATCTTCTTTCTTGTAGTTTGAATCCATTGCTCCGTGTCTGCTTCTCTGGAGCAGCAGAAAACAACCTTTCTCCCTCCTCTATATGACATCCTTTTATATATTTGAACATGGCTATCATATCTCCCCTTAACCTTCTCTTCTCCAGGCTAAACATACCCAGCTCCCTAAGCCGTTCCTCATAAGGCATTGTTTCAGGCCTTTGACCATTTTGGTTGCCCTCCTCTAGACACGTTCCAGCTTGTCAGTATCCTTCTTGAACTGATTCTTTGCTGAGACAACCGCTTCCACAGCAGGGCCCACTGGAGCTGCCCAGGGTCCTGATCTGCTGGGCTTGGAACAGGCTCTGGTAATTGTTATTCGCTTGTAGCCCCACCAGAACAGAACAACAGGAGGGATATGGGATATGGAAACCATATTCAGGGAACCAAACCAGCCAATAGGCATAGAAGGGATAGCCCATGATAAAAAAAGGCCTCATGAGAAAAGTGCTTTAGCAGCAACATTTTTTTTAAAAAAAAATTCAAACATATAATCTAGATTTAAAAATTTAAACAACTACTGACTGCAATTACATTTACAATTAAAAGATCTACCAGAAATATACTTAAATTCATTAACTCAGTCCGCACTTGCTACCTCAGGAGACCAGCTGTTCCCTGAATATGGGGCAGCAATATACAAACTACATCTTGCTCTCGTTTGATCTAAATCTTTTGGAAGTTTCAGTGATTTGGCTGTTAACATCTCTTAGGTGATAATTAGCCTCCAGGGGCAGGGAACAATGATTGGAAGAGTAAATGCAGAGTGGAAATGTTAAGCAGTGGAGTGTTTAGCTTTGCTTTTTGTTAGTTCTACAGATTAGGAGGAAGCAACGGTGGAAGAGACAGAACCGATTCCAAACAGAAACCCAGTTTTGCCTCAGTGTGTTGGCAGTTCCAAACAAGAAGGAACCCAGCTGAATGTAAACTCTTTAGGCTTTGCAACACTGGGTTCATCTCAGGCATTGATTGCTTGAATGGTGCCAGTCCAATGGCTGTGCTTTGTAATCTGCAGTTTGCTTTGGGCTTTGACCAATACTATGGCAGAATTGAAGGACTCGATTGATTGATTGATTGATTGTATGATTCATAAACCATAGTCTGGAAATGTAGGCTTTCACTGAATGTAAGTAAAGCTGTCTTTTGTGAAAGGGTATTCAACACTGAGGAGTGCTGTTTTGGAGAATCAGTGCTCAAGACTAAAATATTTGCCAACATTATTTAGTGAAGAGGGTCAGCTATCTCCATTAACCATGCAAAAAGTAAATAAAAAATGCTTACACTGATATCCTGTTATAATCAGCTAAAATCTTTAATCGTTTGACATCTATAACAAATAGCAGCTGGTTTCTAGAATGTCTTTTTGGAGCCTTTGTAGACTTCATACTTGCCTCTTTGTAATATATTCATTCATTCATTCATTCATTCATTCATTCATTTTCTCTCCCTCTCCCTCTCATACAAATCCTTCCATCTCTGAAGCCAAATCCATTTGGGCTTGACTTTTACATCAATGGAAAACCTGCTGCCAATACAACATACGCAGGTTTGAGAGCAAGGGTAGCATACAATAGTAAAACCCTATTACATATCAGGTCTTATGGAAAAATGAGACTATCACATTTGTCTCCTGGAACCCATAACACTAGAAGAAGAAAGTGATGGGATGATGAGTAAATCTTCTGCTACTTGGAAAGCAGCACACCTGTGTTTATAACTGAGCTGGTATGAGAGGCAACAGGAAGGTGGGCTGGGGCTAGTATCTAAAGATGCTTTTGAATCACCCAGGTGTTTACCAGGAAGAAGATGGGCAAGCTTTCCTGATATGGAATACCCTGTCAGAGAGCCTTTAGTAGCAAAGAATATTGAATAAAGCAATACAGTGGTACCTCGAGTTACAAACGCTTCAGGTTACAAACTCCGCTAGCCTGGAAGAGTTACCTCGAGTTGAGAACTTTGCCCCAGGATGTGAATGGAAATCGTGTGCTGGCGGTGCAGCGGCAGCAAGAGGACACATTAGCGAAAGCACCCCTCCAGTTAAGAACAGTTTCAGCTTAAGAACGGACCTCTGGAACAAATTAAGTTTGTAACTAGAGGTACCACTGTATTCAGCTTAAGACTTTGCAACTGGATATTCTATTTTGCTTTTGACTCAAATATGCCTCGAGCAGAATTCACCCTTCTTCAAGATTTATCCAAGATAGGAGTTAATGAGATAATAGGAAGATGGACTACGCATGACAACACTCTCCCATGGAAGGATAAACATTTGTTAAATGAGAATACTCCTAATATGCACAGTGGGATACTTAAACCAAGAGAAAAACCTCCAAGTTATTCTGCTACTCTATTAATTTCCTTTCAATGAAGTCAAGGGACTATCTCCCTTTCTACCTGATTGAAATAACTTGAGCATGAATACCAAAATGCCTATTTATTGATGGGTCTCCCACTCATTTATCCCTTGAAGTAGATCTCCTTCGTATGTTTATGGAGATGCTTATTTCCCCAGCCCCTCTGTTCTAGACAGACCCTTGCTCCCCAAGTATGTTGTTAAAATGTTTTTTGTTAGAGCAGGCTGCATAAATCCATTTATTTCATGTTGGTGATTGGCAATGACAGTGATGGTGGTATGGGAAACCCTGCAGGAAACATTGGTCAGATGCAAACAGAGCTTTCCAAGGTCCATGGGGTCCCATAAAGGATTTTTTGTGTAAGTCAGCTACTTCTTTGACACTGATCTTTTGCTTCAGAGACTTCCTTTCTTTGTTGGAAGAAGATGTGAGAATCTTTTAAATGCCCTCTCTGCCTTTTTAGATCAGTTGCTCCCAGTTGCTGTATGATTTTATAAGAGAAGGGTTTCCTAAATATGAGAGACATTTCTACTTTTTATTGATTTATTATGTTAAATGAACTAAAGAGAATTACAAAACAAATCGCTGTTGAATACAGTCCTACAAAGATCAGCCCCTAAAGTCACTACTGAATTTCTACCCCAACTACCTGTTGGGGACTTTTAAAAAGCAAAATCAGACAACGTGTGGGTGGGGGGAAGGAGAGGAAAGAGCCAAACAGGGTGAAAAGGAAGCAGAAAGCACTTGCTAAGATATTTTCAAGCAGGAAAACTAGAGGGCAGAAGCTCAGGGAGCGCCCACTTCAATAATAAATGAATTCTGAGCAAAAAGATAACGCACATAACCGCATATGTGGTGTCCATTGTTAACAAGCCAATATATTTATGTTGCATATTAGTCTCCTGTGTGATATTTGCATGTTTAAATTTATTTGATTTATAAGCATTGCATTTTTACACTGCAATTAGTAGTTATCTATGACTGATACTGGAAGTTAACAAACAGGTTGACAAATAACCATTTCAAGGAAGAAATGTGTTTGATGTATAAGCATTTATGATAGTGCTTTGATGCATACACTGTGCAAACTACAGAAAATTATGTGCCCCCACCTGTAATATCTGCTGCTATAAACTTTGTTCCACAGGAGACTGAAGTGTGGAACAAACTTTATACTTTGCAAGTCTTATGACTAATAATTTAACATGCCTGCTGACCAAGGTTTTAGCTCTCTCATGGTGCTTCTTACAATTGCTTACCTCTACGCACCTCATCATGGAACACTTTGGTGCAAATCAGACATAGGACTTGGGTATATAGCTGGTTCCCTCTTTGTTTTCCATTATCATTGCATCTCCTTCCACTGTTCTCTGTATTTATTTTTTTATTCCAACACTTAAAGTAATATTAACTAATGCATCCTCATCCTTTTTACTGATAGTTTGCTCATTTATCCTATCCTTCCTTCAAAGAGCTCAGGACAGCATACATGTCCATCACCCTCAATTTTCTCCATACAGTAATCTTGTGAGATAGGTTACACTGAGAATGACTGGCTGAAGGATGATGATTTTGAACTCTCTTCATCCCAGTGAGATTTCACTGATCCAAATATCTGCTATTTTATTTTATTTATTAAATTTGTATGCTGCCCTTCATCCAAAGAACACAGGGTGGTTCACAATATAAAAAATACAAAATGAGAACACAAAATAATACATTGCTCCTGCTGTAGAAGTCACAAAGGTGATTTCTCCAATAGGGCAAATTGTATCTTGGAGCCAACTTAGATAGAGAAAGTGATATCCTTCATCATCACTGCTCAGATCAGATTTGGAGCTCCCCAAAGGCTACTTACAGGTAAAACCAAGATCACTGGGGGACCAGATGAAAGATCTTCCATATCTTGGCTCTTTTTGGCCTTTACAACTACTTCAACTGTTTGAATGGTCTGGCATCCAATAAAGGTCACTATTTTGGGCCATTGCTCTTAATGATTTTGTCACTGTTGCCAAATTCAGGATAAGCTGTGCAAGATAAGCAACTGTTCACAGAAATATTCATAGATAGATCAGCCTTGTTCTTTAAACTAGGTATTTCAAATGTAGGCTCTGTTTTGGTTGCTTCAGGTTTCAACCCTGCTTCCATTAAGATATGCCCTAGGAATTTTATCTCAGATGCAACAGATTTGCATTTTCTATTATTTAGTTCCAGGTTCCTCTCTTGATACAAGTCTAGAACTTGCTCCACCTTCTTGTTTTTTTTCTTAATCTCTGGCTTTTCCAAACTGACAAAAAAACCCATTTTCAAATCTCTACTGGTGTTCCCCAGAAATGTACTGTTAGAGAATACTCTTGTACCAGAAGTACAATGCCTGCGTCTCCTTCATGTGACTGGAAGGAATGTCATTTTGAAAGAACAAACAGGTTATTCCCTCTCATCCATGTCCTGGAACAAAGAGGCAATGCATCATTACAGAGCTATTATCCTCCATTAGATTAGCTAAAAATGACAGATTGGGCTCCTATACTTTAGCAGTAGACAAAAGAACACTGCCTCACAGTCAGCACACATTTACTCAGATGGTGGCTACTCACCCCAAGACAAGCACACAACGTCTGCTTCCATTAACAGAATATCATGCTGGCATGAAGAGAACTCTCAATGTTTATTGTAAAAATGTAATCAAGCTTTTTGTTTCAATCCAAATGAAGTCAACAAAGACTCCTTCTCAACTGTAGCGGAGATAGCCGCAGAAAAGCAGTATTTTCTTTAAGTGAACCACTGGAATGGTATAATTTATTTTGCTTGAGAATTAGAAAAGGTAGCCCACTCTCCTCCAAACACCAAAAGCTAAGGGCTGGGTGGGGAATTGTGTATAAGAGTTACTAATTCAAATTGTTTTTTACTGTGTGGTCCCCGATCTTCAGCCCTAAAGCTGACAGTGATGAGAAAATATTGTTTCTTAGGAGTAGAAAATTGGTTGCTTTTCAACTTGCAAACTGTCTCTGAGAAATGCAGGACCCCAGTAAGGGCCTTAATATCATGTTCACACACAACCTGGCCAAATCAGAAATGCTTAAGCATTTCTTACGTTTCTATCTCCTCCAACCTCTAAGGAGCTCAGAGCTGCATACACAGTCCCCCTATCTCATTTATCCTCAGAGCAGCTCTGTGGAGCAAGTCAGGTAAGTTATAGTGATGGAGTGAGGATATGAGCCAAGGTTTCCCTGTTCTAAATCAGATATCTCTATCCAGTACAATTACAGTGGATCTCATAAGATATAGCTATATAGAGGGCAAATGAGTTCCCTTTCTAGACAAAATTTAATGCATGTCATATAGATGAGTTAGAAAAGTTGGTCTTTGCAAGAGTCCTACACTCAGAGCGGGGAAATTCTTTTTTTGGAGGCTCAGTTTTAACTTTAGGGCATAAGAATACCAGGAAGGGTCCCATTAATGATTCACACAGAGAAAGCTCCAAGTCTGAGTGTTCAAACAGAGCCTAAGGCATACCAATTCAAAGGAAGGGTCTATCTGTCTTATTTCTTTCACCACCAGAAACACTAGGTTGCCATGATACCTTGGAGACCAGTCATCACACCTGATGGATGTTAGTTTTACAAACCATGTTCCATTTTACACCTGAGTGAACCTGCAGCATTTCACTAACTACTTCCTCCTTGCTGGGATTTTTCAGGATGCTGAGTGCCAAATATCCACATTTCATCTTTGACAACCAACAAGTTCCATCTTAATATTTATATATTTTTAAAGATCGCGCTGGCCCTCTGCCATAGAAAGAGACCTTGATCTTCCAAAACCTACACATGAAACACTTTAAACAAGAAATCAAAATCTAAACAACAGATGAGATAGCCAAAAACAGACTCTTGAAGAAGAGATTTAAAAAATCTGAATTAACATTAAGTAAACATCAGCTTTAAGGTAAAATGACTTGTCGGTGTAGGACATTTTTTGAGTTGTCATAGGTATAAGTGGAAACATTCACTGAAATTGATCCTTATACAGTCATACCTCGGTTTAAGTATGCTTCGGTTTGAGTACTTTCAGTTTAAGTACTCCACGGACCCGTCTGGAACAGATCAATCCACTTTCCATTACAGTGGTACCTCAGTTTATGTACACAATTGATTCTGGAAGTCTGTCCTTAACCTGAAGCATACTTAACCTGAAGCAAACTTTCCCATTGAAAGTAATGGAAAGTGGATTAATCCATTCCAGTCGGGTCCACGGAGTACTTAAACTGAAAGTACTCAAACTGAGGCATACTTAAACCGAGGTATGACTGTACTTTCAATGGGAAAGTTCGCTTCAGGTTAAGTTCGCTTCAGGTTAAGTACAGACTTCTGGAACCAATTGTGTACTTAAACCGAGGTACCACTGTAGTAGATTCCTTTCAGGACAAGAAGAATAGGCAACCACGTGCTCATAGAATGTTCCAGAAGCTGAATTTCCCCCAGTTCCTGTTTATGGGATCTTGTCAGAATATGGATGACCAACTCTGAAGGGATTTTTTTACTTGTTTTTGCTCTAAGAAAATTATTCCAAAAACTTTCATGGAGGTAAATGTGGCTATGTAGGGAACTATTTGGGGTACAGGCACTTCTATCCATGTTCCAATGAAATTCACAGGAATGGCCAAGAACACTACTATGAGAGCTTACAAATGAAAATTCCTGCCAAGAAAACTTCCAATTGGATTTTTCCCTTAATTTTTAAAGGACATGATTTCAAGAAGGAAGCTGAAAGTCTGCTTGTGATAAGACATATTGTGCTAGTTAATCAAATATTGTAGTGCTTTGAGCAAGGAATAAGGAGGTATGCAGATCTGGGACTCTCCCATTCTCTATGAATAGAATCATTTAGAAGCTGCAACAAACTTCCCATTTTAATTCCATAGAACGGTGTGGAAAAATCCTCCATTAATGGATCAGGGTTTGCATGAGGATAAACACGTAATGTATAAAACTTACCAGATACTGTACTGACATAAACAGGGGGCCATGGATGGGAACATGAAGAGAGGGCCTGAAGAACAAATTCCATGAAGAAGTGCAAGAGATGACTATGGCAGGCATATGCAAACTCGGCCCTCCAGATGTTTTGGGATTACAACTCCCATCATCCCTGACCACTGGTCCTATTAGCTAGGGATGATGGGAGTTGTAGTCCCAAAACATCTGGAGGGCCGAGTTTGCCTATGCCTGGACTATGGGGACTATAGAAGTGGTTTATGATGTTGCTTAAGATCTAAATATCAGCATACACTGCTGAACTTTTTATATAATATTTTATTAGGGTTCATATTGTTCTGCTGAACATACTACAATGGTTTGCTGACACCACTGCTTTGGTTTGTTGACATCCCTACATTGTTCGGATGACCTCAGCATGGCAGCTGGCATTGTATTTTATGTCTGTGAACTGGTTTGTTTTTTTTAGCTGCAAGTTGTATGAAAGAAACAGCTAGCAGAGGGACATCTTTAAGCGAGAACTATTTAACATGATTAACTTCAGTTTGTGTTCCTTTAATATATATGCTTTTTGCTATTTTAAAATTGAGTCTTATGAATTCACCTTTGTGGTCTGAATTCTTGAGACAAATACCTGTGTCAGTACTTACACCTTGCACATGCTGTGGGCTTTCTCCCCATCCCTCCCACCATATTTTGCAGATATTTTGCTAGTTTCGAATACAAATTGATTGAAACTCAACTCACACTCTATAACATGTGTTTACTTCGCTGGAATAGCTCAGCAGAGCATGAGACTCTTAATCTCAAGATTGTGGGGCCATGCTCCATGTTGGGCAAAATATTCCTGCAACGCAGGGGGTTGGACTAGATGACCCTTGTGGTCATTTCCAACTCTACAATTCTATGATTTTATGAAGCAAGGAAGCTTTATCCTATAGACCAGGGGTGGCCAAGTCTGAAGAGACTGTGATCTACTCACAGAGTTAAAAACTGGCAGTGATCTACCGCCTCTTGGGGGGTTCAGATCAAAGTTGTTGAGATTTTTTAAGGAAGGCCCATTTTTAGGGGTTCAGGTCAGAGTTGTTGAGCTTTTCTGAGGCGGGAGGAAAGCCCTGGTTTTTTTTTGGGGGGGGGGGGTGAATGGCTAAAATGTTGAGCATTTTTTAGGGGAGCCAAAGTTGTTGAGCTTCTTTGGGGGGAGCCAGTGATCTACCACAGACGTCCAGTGATCTACTGGTAGATCACGATCTACCTGTTGGACATGCCTGCTATAGACTAGAACATGTGTTCCTTCTGTTAAGCCGGTGCTATCTGTTGCTGTGAGAAATACCAACTTGGAAGGGACATGGCTACCCCTAATGGACATTGCTTGTGACAAAATCGATGATGAGCAATAGCATCCAACAGGGCCACCTTCACTTTAAGAAGGCATTAACACCAACATTTTTTGTGCTAAGCGACAGCAAAGCTACCCCTTGCCATGCACTATGCCACAGCAATCCCCCGCCCCCGGCACCATTTATGAACCTTTTCTTGTTCTCTTTGTCCTTTGCAGACTTTGTGCTTTGTCTTTCCCTTGCTGGAGTGCAGATCTAGCCTGTTTCCCTCACACAGCAAGATTCCATCCCTTCCGTGTTGATTGGGTTTTGCATTACTGCCTGAATTGGGATGTGGGGGACACTCTCATGCAAAGCATAGCATGTGTTTGGGGCACAGTCTGGATGATCCCTTATTATCTCCATTTTTCTTTTGTCTTTTTAGTGACAGCCATATTCCCCTGGCACTGGCAGAAACAATGCACTCAAAGAAGAGTGAAACAGAAGAGCCAGCATGATTGAAATCATCAAGGGGAAAGTGGCAGACACACATTAAGGCCAATGAATTCTAATCCTACTACTTCCAACTGTGATCATCATGATGTCTTCAACTGGGAACGGTACCGTTTATTACTTCTCAAATTCAATAGCAGTTTTTGCCAAGTGGCTTCTAGGGCATTAGGCTCTTGAATGAAATGAAAAAGCCTATTTCCGGTTCCAATGCAGAGCATCAACATTTCTAATAAAAACCGTGTGTACAGAAATCTAGCTGCAGCAGACCAGGCAGCCAAGAATCCAGTATGGGCCACATAACAAATGAGGCCACATCATAAAGAGAAGCGATGGGCAGGCTTGGGGTTCATTGTTAAAATTCACATCTGGTGTGCAGGGGAAGAGGTACTGTATCTACAAACTGAAGCCACCAGGACTCCCCTGCTGAGGTTTCTCTCAAGATCAGTGGTCCCACATTAAGTGCCGCCGCCCCTGCTGCATTTAGTCTTCCCTGCTCCTCCTTCAGAGAAGGCCACTTCAAACATGGCACAGAAGGATTGTTCATCTTAGCATGAAAATAGCATTAGACACAGTGGTACAAGAAAGCCAAGAGAGTCTTCAGACTGAAAGCATACAATGTACATCCATCTCCAGAGGCCTTTTGCAGCTGGAGAAGGAAATACGGTCCTTGCCTTGAAATCCTGCTTTTATCATAGGGCTAGAAACAGAGTTCTCCAAGATGCTGCTTTTGTGTAACTGAACAATTTCCACCCTCTTTCTTAGGCTGGCTTTGAAAAAAGGGAATTGCCTTTCCTAACTGTGCATACATCACTTTTCTTATACAGCTGGAATCCCTTAGGAGTATAAAACTAACAAGGGCATCCTGGGATGAAGAGGTGACTTTACTAGCATGATAAATTATTATCGGTAATGGGGCAGAAGATTGCATGGAGTCAGTAATCAGGTTTGTGGGCTTTCACCTCTAGATGTTGAGTAGGTGAAGTGAAAATCTTTCCCTTCCCACAGCTATTAAGCACATTAAAGCTAGATGGATATTGGCTTATGCTTTTCAACAATGGGATCCCACCTTGTTGCTGCGTAAAACTAAGTAAGAAAGTTCCCTCTGTTCACAGGCTATTAGAATATCAAGTTGCAACTGTAAAAATAAAGAACACCTCAAAGGACTTTTTAAGAAAGCAAGACAATGTTTCATGTCTAGAGATCACTGGTTTAAATTAAGACCAGATCAGTATCTACAGAACATAATCACCAGCTGTTAAATGCTGATGCTTTATGGGCTTTTAATGAAATTTTGTTATATTGTTGTTGTATGTTGCTGTATGCGAAAGCCACCTTGCAAAGGTATATTATACCCTGAAAGTTGGGGTAAAAATATGTAAAAACGATTTTTTTTAAAAAAATATTAATAATCAGGAGCCGTGGCTCAACTCAAATCTACAGCGAAGTGGCATTCTCCCTAAAGAACCCAAAAAGTATGCATCAGACCTGGGGAGAACTGAAATACATTGGTTAAGCACACTGGGGGAAATTCAGCAATGCTGAATTTATTCAGAAACTGATGAGCAACCAGAGTTCCAGTCAAATGGCTTGCAAAGAAATGCAAGTTGAAGGCATGCTTCTGCAATGAGGATAATTAATTACCCAACCACAGAATTCTTCATGGCCACAGTAAAAGGTTAGCTCCTAGATCACTGAAAGTTAGCTGCATGGCCAGA
Source organism: Zootoca vivipara (assembly GCF_965207765.1). NCBI lineage: Eukaryota > Metazoa > Chordata > Lepidosauria > Squamata > Lacertidae > Zootoca > Zootoca vivipara. The sequence goes on along the minus strand of NC_142588.1, from coordinate 57,430,337 downwards.
GGGCTTAATTGTTGGCATTCAGTGTTAGAAACTGAGCTATGAAAGCTAGAAGCTAAATGGAACCTTAAACCTAGGTTATGGGCGCAACAACTGAATGTCTAGGCATACTTTTTTATAACAAGAATACAAAGCTGAAAATGATTGAATTGCAGCTAAAATATTGTGTTCATTTTTCACACGGCCTAGTCTTTCCCTTGCTCACTCCCTTAGTATTCTTAAGAGGGTCTCTTCCTCCAGTCTTCAGAGAGTAGCTGTAAGTGGGGAGGCAGAAAATGGTCCTCATTTCCTTCTACTCCGAAGTTTTAACCTGAAATCTTAGGTGCAGAACTGTGCCCAGAGCTCAGAAACTGCTTGCGCTAATGAAATTCCCTTTCGCAACACTGTTGTCATTAGTGTACAGGGGTTTGGGGCAACCAGCTGGCTCACCAACCCAAATACATGACCCCACACCCCTTTGGTCTGTCAGTACAACTGCTGCTGATTAAATCCTATAGAAATCACCATAGATAACCAGATTGACAATATATTGTACTCCTATAAGCGGCACTTAACACCACGGAAACTGGCGCTGATACACCCAGGAACCTCCCCAAAACGTTGGAGAGGCAGAACCTCCACAGGTACATACCTCCACATGTGGTGAGAATGCCCCAAAATCCAACCCTTCTGGATAGCGGTCCAATAAGAGATATGCAAAATAACTAAAGAGGTATTAGAACTCACCTCAGAACTGGCCCTACTGAACATCTTCCAAGATCATAATGACCACTCACACTATAAAGAGCTTAGAACCCACCTACTCTCAGCAGCCGGAAGCCTCATAGCCAGACATTGGAAAGACCTGTCAGGAGTGAACATGGACCAGTGGTACAGATATGGTTGCTCAATAGAATAGCACTGTGTGGTAAGTTTATATATGATATGAAATGAAGATTTAAGACAAAATTTTGTTTTGGGAGGACCTATAGTTCAGTGGTAGAGCACATAACTTTGTATGCCGAAGTTCCCAGTTTCAATCCCTGGCATTTCCAGTTAAAAGGATGAGGTAGCAAGTGGTGTGGAATACCTAATTGTCAGACATTCCCACTAAATTGTCAGATATGCAAGTTCAATATAAGGCTAGGAAGAAAAACTAGCTATGGCTCCACTTAGCCCTCCCAAGATATGCTCACGGGAAATATGCTTTACAATGATGTGCTGGTCTGAGCAATGGCTCATTCTCTAGATAATTAGACTCTTTAAGAAGTTAAATCCTTCAAACTATTGTTGTAAACAGCAGCACTTGACATGGTGACCTCGGACTAAAATAATCCTGAACTCTGATCTGATTAAGCATCCATGACTTAGAACTGCCTCAGGCTTCCACACAAAAAGCAAGAACAATGAAAAGTTAAGCAGCAACAGTACAGAGGAGAGAGGTCTTAGTTCTGACCTGATATTCCTATGCTACATGGAGCTGACAGGGCATGTGGATGGGCAGGGAAGTGATCCAGAGAGTGCAAACGCCACTCAAGCAATCATTTAAATTACAGCCGCAAGCCAAGTCACTCCGAGACCTCACTCGTAAGGGTTTTTATCACTTTCATCTTCCCAGCAAGTTACATTTTTGGGAGAGAGGTGAAAAGGAAGCAAGGGAATGATGAATGCACAATTTGCTGGTACAACCAAGAAATCAAGCCAACTCATGAAAGTTATTGCAGGAAGTCCAAATCTCCAACTGTTATCCCATCTGTAAGAAAGAATTATTGCCTGCTACATAATTTCAGTCTTAAATGTGTACAAACACACAGAGATAAAGATGTAGGTAGGTGTAAGATTGGGGGACAAGTTAGTGTAATTTGATGGCACAAGCACTGGATTAGGGGAACACATCCCTCACGAAATTCACACCACAGCTTTACAAATATGCACTGACTGTCCTTTTTTGTCCCTATATTCTAAGTCAAGGGTTGACAAGCTTTATGGACTATGAGCACATTCTGAATTTTGAGAGTGGTGGAGTGCCAGTCACATTTTAAAGAAATTGGCTTAGGAGGTACCTGCGCATTTTGCCACATAACTTTCTTTCTAGGAGGGCTAGAGACTTGCTTTTAGAAAAATGACAGCTCAGGGCACCTGTCCAGGGACACTATTGAAAGACTTACCATGAGCACCAGGACACCTGCAGTTGCTGGGTTGGCAACTCCTGTTTTAAGTTATGTCCTCTTTCACATTTAGTTTCCAATCTGCCCATTAAAAAAATCATAGGAAGCACACAATGGCCAAATAATAACTGAAACATTATTTGAATCTAAAGTGCAAGGTTATTAAAATGCAAGTTGCATCATCTGTGGAGTTTGATAATTAACGGGATCATAGCAGACATAGAGATGGAGTGTAACCCTTCCCTCTCCTGCTGCAGTTCAAAGAAAAATCTGTCTTCTGGAGTTGGTATTTGCTTTGAGGGGAAATCACCCATTGAGCCAAACTGGACATGGAGCCAAAGACAAAAACCTGACCAAGCCATCCTACTCAAGCTGGAAGCCTCACATCACTCCCCAACCTGGAAACCTCCTAAATGGGAAATATTTTTCCTAAGATATCACAAATAATCCTAAATTTTGCAGCAGCTGCTGCCATCTATAGATAAACACAATCCAAATCAGGAGTCAAATAGATGGAGCTAAAATATTAAACATTTAAAGGGCATGTATTCACTCCGAGTGAATGCAGTTTATTCTATCTTATTATTCTTGTCACTGCAAGGACATGGCTCTCCCTTTCAACATTCTGTTTCAGCTCACTAAGTCTTCTGACATTCCCTCATCAGTACCTTCAGTGTTGCCCGACCTTGATAACCTGTTTGATGCTGTTAGGTCACATGAATATGGAATTGGCAGCAGTATTTACCCATACGCAAGAGCATAGGGAGATTAATCAAGCGTGCGTTTGCCCTGACTAGAATAGCGAGTCTCTCAATTACACCTGAAGGCTCCACTGACTCTCCCTAACAGACCTTTCTCTGATCTGTTAAGGTTAATGCTGATTTCCATACTGACCGCTGAAACATTAAGGGGAGAAAATAGTACAGATGTTGAACTTCATTTACCACATGACAGACATAACATCAAGCCTTCCATGGGCAGCTGTTGCTTTGGAATAATAGCAGCAGTTCATAAGGATCCTTGAAAATTTTTTTTTTAAGGTTCATAAATATCATTAACAGTAGGAGGGTATTACGGTAGGCTCTCTCCTTCAGATTTGAAACAACACTTGCTGAGAAAACCGTTGTCTCATACACACTGTACAGTGAATGTGAATAAAAACTAAGGGTGTCCCACAGAGATAATCCACTGTCATGTATATTTCCTGAGGGGCTGAGGATTAACATTCACAATAAGTAGGTAGCCCAACATTTCCCACCCTTTTTGGTAAAAACTGTGGTTGCTGAAAGGATACTAGACATATGTTATTATACATCAGTGCCTAATGCACACTGCCCAGTGGTGCTTGTTTTTTTTTGTTTTTTTTATAAAAAGAAGTTTCTAGGCTGTCCTTCATTTTGATGGTTTCTAGAATGGTGCCCAACAGTAACAAGAGCAGCAGCAGCAAAACTGTCTAATAAAACATCACACCAACATTGCTTTACAACTGAGAGGCAACTATCAAACTATGAAGTAGGCAGAGGCTGTAAAAATCAATTAGAAATGCCTGGGCATATAAAAAAAAGTCTGACCTGGTGCTGAAACTATTGCAATGTTGGTGCTGATCAAACTTCCTTACAGAGGGTATTCCAGAGATGGATTACTGCCACAGAAATGGCCTTCTCTTCCAAATATGTACTACATACTTCCCCAATTATTTTTATTGAGAGAAGGGCTTCCACTTGAGAGCCAGTGTGGTGTAGTGGTTAAGAGCGGTAGATTCGTAATCTGGGGAACTGGGTTCGCATCTCCGCTCCTCCACATGCAGCTGCTGGATGACCTTGGGCTAGTCACACTTCTTTCTCTCAGCCCCACTCTCAGTGGGTCTCTCAGCCCCACTCACCTCACAGGGTGTTTGTTGAGGAAGGGAAAGGAGAATGTTAGCCGCTTTGAGACTCCTTCGGGTAGTGATAAAGTGGGATACTGTATCAAATCCAAACTCTTCTACTCTTCTCTTCTCTTCTGAAGATCTTAATGCATGGTCAAACTGGTATGGGAGAATGTGCTCCTTCAAGGATTTGGGGCCTAAGCCACTGAGCTTGGAATTTATATTGGAAGCAAATAGGCAGCCAAAATAATAATTTAAATATTGATGCAATACGGATGACTGAAGCATCTGAGGCATCATGTATAACACATTAAAGTAATCTAACTAGGAGACTACCAGATATGAATTGCTTTACAATTGATAAATCAGCTGACTACAATTGATAAATCAGCTGAATCTGGTAAAATGTACTCCACGATATCAAGGCTACCTGATAGATGAAGGAGCACCCCCAAACTCCATGCCTGTTCTTCCCAGAACCAAGAACCATTAGTCAACAGTGCTTTCATTTTGGCAGGATTCAGCTTCAGTTTATTGACCCTCATCCAGCCAATTACGAAATCCTGGACAATGGTTCAGCCCATCAACAGCTTTACTTGGCTCACATGACAAAGAGAAATAGAGCTGGGTATCATCAATATACAGCTCGATAGCACACCACTCCAAACCCTCAGATGACCTCATCCAGCAGCTTCATACAGATGTTAAAGAGCATAGAGGATAAGAAAGATCCTTGCAGAATCCCTTAGCTCAGATGCCATTGTAACAAGCATTTGGTGAAATTGCACTTTTTACACTGCTAAGCAGTACAGCGACATGATAAATTGACGACTGACGTGATAAAGCTATTTTTGGCCATCTCATCCCTTGCTTTTTCCTGTAAGACCAATTGCAGTCGTTAACAGTCGTCAACAGGTTTACCACACCTATCAGCCAAACTCCCATTCCCACCACCCTTCTGAGTAATACCCCACCCCACCCTCTCACTATATATAAAGGTCTGGTGACTTCTGTTTCAGTGTATCTGAAGAAGTGTGCATGCACACAAAAGCTCATACCAAGAACAAAGTTAGTTGGTCTCTAAGGTGCTACTTACTGGACAATTTTTTTATTTTATTTTTAATATGAAATAATAATATTCTGGAGATCCCGAGTCATAAGATGGCTAGATTGGCCTCTACTAGAGCCAGGGCCTTTTCAGTACTGGCCCCAACCTGGTGGAACGCTCTTTCCCAGGAGACCAGGGCCCTGCGGGATTTGTCATCTTTCCGCAGGGCCTGCAAGACAGAGCTGTTCCGCCTGGCCTTTGGGTTAGACTCAGCCTGACCCCTGTGTTTTTCTCCCTCATGGCTTGGATTTATGGCCTACTTGAAATGAGGCTGCACTTTAAATTTTAATACTGTATTTTAATCTGTATTTTAATTAATTGTTTTTATGTTTTATTGTGGTTCTGTTGGTGTCAGCCGCCCTGAGCCCGGTTTTTGACTGGGGAGGGTGGGGTATAAATAAAAATTTATTATTATTATTATTATTATTATTATTATTATTATTACATCATTGTATTTTTAAAACCAGCCCCCAGATTGTTTCTGCAGCACCCAACCTTTGCACATTGCTTGGCTTTGTCTTGAAATGTTTAGGAAGACAAAATACAGAGGGCCTTGACAATGCTTAAAAATAAACCAGTGCACTAGCAAATTAATGCCCTTTAATATCTAGGCAGGATATTAAATGTGCATGTACTTTGAACATGAGCCAAAAGTAACTTAAGAGTTCCTGACAGATCTGTCCCTGGAAATGTTATACAGATAATCATATACAATGCAACTTTCCCATATATATGAGTTCATGGAATATATCAAACATCATCCCATAAGTGCCAAACCTCGCACTGGAAAGAGGCTCACATAATTAAAAAATCATCTATCTAGCCTGCACACGTGCACTTCAGCTAGATGCTCCTAATCTCATTGTCCCTCCTGCTTTCCTCTTCCTGATCATGACATTCAAGATGATTTTTAAGTTTTCCACTTGATGCTAAAAATATTAGATCTATACATAAGACTATCTGCAAATATAGTTATCTTACCTGCAGCACAGTGATAGTTATGAAGCACAGAGGATGGTGATTTTAGATCCAACGGGAGAACAAAGCCAGACCAAACATGTGAAAAGAAAAGGGGGGGGATACATTTAGATTTTTCTTTTAATAATAAGCAAAGAGAGATCTTTTAAAAAAAGTTTTAAGAAACATTCAGTCCATGAAATACAACAGCCATGAAAGACTAACACAAGAGAGAGGGGCTGTTGTGAATGTGAAAAGATTTCTGCTTGTGCAAAGGTAGGAAAGGAGTTTGGTGACCTCTGGGGACAATGAAGAAAGACTTTCATGTGTTTAAAACTTTACCCATTATATTATTGGGGTGTAATGAAGAATCAGGTATCTGGATATAAAAAAGAGAAATGAGGATAACATGGTCATTGCTTTCTCTTACACACAGTGGAGGAACTGACCTCTCCTGGGCCTGCTGGAACCTGCTAGTTGACAGAACAATCAAAATTGATTATGATTAATAGGTAACTAGCTGAAGCAGGAAGGTTTAAAAGCTTTTTGTCTTGTTGGAATGCAGATGGTCTCTACCCACTATAACAATAGTGTATGTGGTGTGGGGGCAGGGGAAGAGGCAAGAGACAGAATATATTTTTCTAATCTTGTATAGCTAGTAAGAAATTCTTGGAGAAGCAGGACTAGGGGAGCTTGTTGTGCTGGCTAGAATATGGAGGACATGGAAAGCTGTCATTTAAGCATCCTCAGAGCTTTTTATATACAGGTTTTTAATATGGATCTACATTTTCAGTGCCTCTTCTCCAAAGGATATCCTGAATTTCTAAAGAACTAATGTTAAAGAGAATACATCTCAATATTTATCTACATGTATACATACAGCGGGTGGCGCTGTGGGTTAAACCACTGAGCCTAGGGCTTGCCAATCAGAAGGTCGGCAGTTCGAATCCCCGCGACAGGGTGAGCTCCCGTTGCTCGGTCCTAGCTCCTGCCAACCTAGCAGTTTGAAAGCACGTCAAAGTGCAAATAGATAAATAGGTACTCTGCCCCCCTCCGCGTTCTAGACCAACATAAAAGCCTCGGAACTGAGAAGCGCCTCCCTTTCCTCCTCCTCCTCAATTCTGGCGTCGGGGGGGGGGGAAGGGTCTCCGGTCTACCTGATTCCTATCCTCTCTTTCCCCCTCCCTCTCTCCCTGCCTATGGAGCAGGGGCTCTTGGATGTTGCCAGAGCCCTTTCCGTTTCCTGACTCCCTCCATCAGACCCTTCGCTCTCATGACTGCTGGGAGACGAGCTGCTTCGGATGAGGGGGGCTGTTCTCTGTAAGCCCTCCCCCTTACAGGTCACCATGGTTGTCCAACTACAGCCTACAACACCAAGACCTGCTGCAAACATCACTCCAAAACACTTTGTTTACCATTATTTTTCCATGTTAGGTTGGGTGGACAGTTATGCACATACACATCACACAAAACAGAGGATTTGCTTTGCTAAAAAAGTAAGAGAAAGAGGTTGCCAATTTGTATAAAATTTGCATTTGTTTATTTATACCATTAGATACAAATTTTAAAGTACCAGTAATTTAAATTACTATAATTTAAATAGAAATACAACATGCCAGGTGACTTGTCTGCTGCTAACTGTTGATGGACAACTTCAAGAAGAAGAAGAGTTTGGATTTGATATCCCGCTATATCAATACCCGAAGGAGTCTCAAAGCGGCTAACAATCTCCTTTTTCCTTCCTCCCCCACAACAAACACTGTGAGGTGAGTGGGGCTGAGAGACTTCAAAGAAGTGTAACTAGCCCAAGGTCACCCAGCAGCTGCATGTGGAAGAGTGGAGACGCGAACCCGGTTCCCCAGATTACGAGTCTACCGCTCTTAACCACTACACCACTCTTCAAGGCTCCTGCTCTTCCCATTTATGGTTCCATATCTTTGAAAGAAACCTAGAGTGGGCAGGAATGGTTCACCCAGTGAGGTAGAGCCGCAGTAGCAACCTCCTAGCAGCCAGCTGCTTATTAGGAAAGGTGAGGCAGTAGTGAGGTTGGAGTTGCATGCAGCCAATCCGGGCTCCCACTGGTGCACCTGCACAGACCTGACCTTGTCGTTGACTCCTCACTCCCCTCTCCTCCTCTGCCAGGAGACTATTTCTGGGGCTCTGCCCCACCAGGCAAGCTACTCCTGAATAGAGGACTGTCCTCTGACAGCACTTCAGAAGAGAGGACTGCCTATTATGACATATTATTATATCAATTTTGGTGTCCATAGCTGTGTGGCATACCTGGCCAATTCTGGTGTGCTTGGCCAGTCAACTAATCCACTTCTCATCTTTGGCGGCCCTTGCCTCAAATTCCGTCTCTTGCTTGCTTTTCTTTTACAAACAAGGAGAAATTCATGTGCAGGTGTGCCCTCCCGGTCAAATAATAGCAGGGTGAAAATGAAAAGCAAGAATACAAATCAATAAAGGAGGAAGGGGAATGTTAACTGAAAGTCTTTAGGCCAGATATTTACTATCCTGACTTCAATTGTTGAAGAAATCAAAGGCATCTTTAAATGCAGAGTCTCAAAGTTTACTTTTCTAGGAATGAAAAAACAAACCAATCAATAGATGCATAATAAAGTCAAGGTACTAAATGTATTTTTATAACATAGATATGAAAGGATTAAAAAACTTGACAAAAATAAAGCATTGGCCTATTGGATATTCAACATAGTTATTACTGTATATTCTATAGGCCATTTATTTATTGTAAAGTTTTAAAATAATTTAATATCTATGTTGTTTAAATTATATGACATTCAATTAGTATATTTATTCTTTTGCATTGTTCTTTCAGGAGACCATTGTATATACTCCCGAAAACATGAAGGGACAGACAATTTCCATAAGCTCACTCTATGGAAATAGCCAGAAAGGTGGAGGCAGTATATTTATTAAATATACACTAGCTATGATCTCATTCTTTCTGAAGTATTTTTAAAAAGAATGATGAATGAGATATGAATAAAAAGAACTGTAATGAGATACACATTATACTGGGTTCACGGGGTCACCCAAATAAGCAGGAGCGTAGACTATCCTTATGACTCATACCAGAAAGCACGTCAGCCTTCTAACAGGGTGCCTGCTAAGATGCCATTATTCTGTGACAGATCAAATTCTGTGGTGGAGGCAATTCATGCAATCCCTACTGAGAGTGACTGAATAAGAGGGAAAGCAGTTAATAGCTCTAGTAAATGAAAACCTAGCACAGTAAAGTGCTCAAGAGGATTGGATTGGGTTAATTTATAAGCTCTCAATTCTGCATGAAAACAAACTCGGGGGAACCAATTTACTTTGTTCAATTTTTTCTTCTTCAAACAAGAGGGAACATTTTTTAAAAAAAACTTAGGAGGGTCTGTGCACTACTGCGTATCATGCCCTCCCTATGAGGGTCTCTATATACCTTTCTTATTAAGAAATTCTGTTTCTGCTTAACACTCATTAAATCACTGTTGTACAGCAGGATTCCCAAGAACTAAAATCTTTGTGTGGGCATTCACCTAAACACGTGAGCTCTGAAACGAGGGGAGGGATAAGGGGCATGCATGCAAGCCCCACCAGCAACGGCCCACTGCATGTTGTCCTACCCACTCAGTCCCCAGCCTTCCCCATGCTAGGTGGGGATGGTCTATAAAAAGGTAAAGGGACCCCTGACCATTAGGTCCAGTCGTGACCGACTCTGGGGTTGCGCGCTCATCTCGCATTATTGGCCGAGGGAGCCGGCGTATAGCTTCCAGTCATGTGGCCAGCATGACAAAGCCGCTTCTGGCAAACCAGAGCAGCACATGGAAACGCTGTTTACCTTCCCGCTGTAGCGGTTCCTATTTATCTACTTGCATTTTGATGTGCTTTCGAACTGCTAGGTTGGCAGGAGCTGGGACCAAGCAACGGGAGCTCACCCCGTCACAGGGATTCGAACCGCCGACCTTCTGATCAGCAAGCCCTAGGCTCAGTGGTTTAACCACAGCGCCACCTGGGTTCCTACGGGGATGGTCTATAGGGGGCTTTAAATCACATTTGCTTGGGTAGAATATGATCACACAGAGGGTTCTGCTCGCAAACACAAGTAAAAGCTCCCTGTAGACTTTCCCTGCTCATCCCTGGGAAGATTGGGGACTAAGTGGACAGTGGACGGTGTTGAAGGACTCCTGCTTAAGCAGCCCTTATAGATGTTCAGTCAGTTGCCTCTTAAAGCTCCTAGAAGACTGATTATAAATGTGGAAGGGATGGATTAAGTCTGCAATTCACTAATGCATGCTCTGATAAATTCCAGATTAGACTAATGCAATGTGTTTTACATGGAGCTGTCTTTGAAGACTATTCAGAAATTCCAAACATAGTTGAAAATCCCTTTAACTTTTTCAGGAGATGAATGGGACCACAAAAGTGGGGTGGGGAATTTTTAGTTTTGATCCATAAAGCCCTTCAGGTCTTCAAATCAAGGATCAGCTACGGTACCTTCATGCAGGCCTGTCTGTACACTCTGGGCCAAACAGATTATATTAAATGCATTGTGTGCAGCTACAACTTTGATTTCTCTTTAATGAATTACAGGTGCCATAGCCTCAGTTCTTATCAGGACTGCAGTGCATGAGGAAGTGAGGTTTATTCCCCCCCCTCCCCAGCTGTGATGCAGACAAGAAGCCTATCCCCCTGTGTGGACACAAGGCGTGGGGAAAATACCCCATAACACTAATGGAAACTTTCCCCCCCAAAGCCCTGTAGTTGCACATGAGAGGAGGTGACTTTATCTTAAAGTAAATGTGCTTAAAATTGAAGTAAGTTGGCAACCCTGCCAGCTTACTTGAGATGTCAAGACTTACTTTCAAGTAAATATGTTTAGGATTATGCTGCACATCTAGACATTCTGCCACTGAAGGGAATTGAGCTAGAATACATTACAGTACAGATCTATTGGTTCAGAAAGCATGCTGCTGTGTGGCCACGTTCCTTTGTACTTAGAAGATACTTTCAGACCACAAAGTATGGAAGGAGTCTTATGAACAGTGTTACTTGTGAGATTTAATAACAATTTAACAAAGAGTGGTTGGCTTTCCTTACGATTCTGCCTGCACATGAAACACATGAGTTTTCACGCAAGATAGTATGGACATAACTGAGTATTATTATTGAGAATGAGCCAAAGCAATTTTGCATGTAAAGAGCTAAACTTTATCCCTGTTTGTGTCTTTTTCTACAGAGGCCACTCTCTCTGTATTGAGAAAAATCTATCTTTACATATCCAAGTTATTACAAAATCTAGAGCAATTCTGAGGGGTTCATCTAAAAGACAAGCTTGCACAAAACAGATAGCTTTCTGTTTTTGCTTATATTATTTGGAGCCAACTTCCATGAGCTAGGTCATTATTCACACCAGTCAACTGCCTTTGCAGGACATCAAGATGAAAATGCTCTCCGAACTGTCTAAAGCAAACATGATAGCTTCTCTAATTTAAACACAATATTCTTCTCCCCTCACTGGACAGAAAGAGATTTTAAAAAACAAAACAAGAATAGCAATAATTTTAATTATGAGGGGAGGGAGAACTACAACTAGCTGGATAAATTCAGTTTAATAATTATTTTTAATTACATGACCTTCCATTTCAGCTTTCAAATACAGTAGATTCTACAGCTTTGTCCTCTGAAGGCTCATTGTTGTTGTTTTTTAAATACAATAATGAATAATTCAACACAGCTGCAGCCGAGAGTTAAAACACTGCCAATGGTATCAGCACTGTGATAAATCTACAGGCTGCCCTGCTTCAAAGTTCCCAAATCTGCCTATTAATCACAACACTCCTTGCATTTTCCTAATTTCACAGACAGCAGCTTGTGTATAGCACTGAGCAATTCCCATTTGCCCTAATCTGCTCTGCCAATGCTCAAAGGGCAGCCTGACCCTGTATAACATGGCACTATGGAAAAGGTACAAATTTTGTTCAGGTATGATGACTATTCTCTGAGATAGTGTGCTAGGCTGTCAGTCATGGGGGCAGAAAGGAGGAGGCAAGTGTTTGAAGAATGTGCCTGTGGGAAATATGTCTAGTTATAACACAGTATGTAAGATGAATGAGAGAGGCATTCTGGCTTAGGGAAAGGATGTAGTATTGATTTCCTGAAAACTGAATGTCATGCTTAGTATGGAATCAAAGATATATGGCTTAAGTGAAGGAAGTGTATTTGGAGTTTAAAGAAAGACTATGATCAGCTTGCCTCTTATCTACATTTCCATGTGATCTTTACACACACACATTATATAAATATAATCACAATATGAAACATTGGGAAGATATTCCACATCAACATTTAGAACAGGGGTCAGCAAACTCTTTCAGCAGGGGGCCGGTCCACTGTCCCTCAGACCTTATGGGGGGCCGGACTATACAAAAAACTATGAATTCCTATGCCCCACAAATAACCCAGAGATGCATTTTAAATATAAGGACACATTCTACTCATGTAAAAACACCAGGCAGGCACCACAAATAATCCAGAGATGCATTTTAAATAGAAGAACACATTTTACTCATGTAAAAACATGCTGATTCCTGGACCGTCCGCGGGCCGGATTAAGAAGGTGATTGGGCCGCATCCGGCCCCCAGGCCTTAGTTTGGGGTGCCCTGATTTAGAACCATCACCAAAAGATACATGCAACTCGGAATATGTTATCAATTTTGAAAGCTTCTTCCTGAGACGGAAAGGAAAGGAAATCTGTATTTTCCTCAAGATATCATGAACTTTGGCAACTAGGGCAAAAGACATTTGGCTGTCCCTGCCAAGGCAATTCTGTACTTGGGGATTATTTTATTAGAAGTAAAACCACCCTCAAGGTGCCACTAGGTTCTCTTAGTCCAGGGGCAGGAAAACAATAGTCCTCCAGATGTTGGACTTCAACTCCCATCATCCCACAGTTAGCATGGCCAACTCTTACAGGAGGCAGTTACTGCAGATTATTAACACCTGAAGGGCTGCAGTCCCCCACCCTATGCCTGCCTTACTCCCTAGCAGCAACACAGAGCCGCCTCATATTCAATGCTGCCCACCACTGCCGTTGAAATGCCTTTTTGTTAGCAAACTGGTAAGGGAATCTTGCCAGCATAGGATGCCCATCTGTTTCCAAAAAACAGTGGAGCCAGCACAGCAGCTCAAAGTGTTAAGAAGAGCCATTGCCGCCTCCTTTCTCTCTCTTTTTTTGCTTGGAGGTTTTGTGAGTCTCTGCAGGCTAGAAGCAGAAATGCCACACTTTCCTTTTAATCAGAAGCAGAATTCTGATTTATTTACATCACTCAATGGCCCATGGCTTCATGAAGGGAGGGAGAATAACAAATCTCAGGAGACTCACAATAAAATTTGTAGCATTTGAGAGCCCTGCTCTTTGACACTTGATGCAGTGAATCATCAGGGAAGACAGAGGGGGGAGAGGAGGAAGAGAAAGGGTGTGTACTATCATCATCATCATCATCATCATCATCAATTAAATTTCTACACCCCTCTTCATTCGAGGATCACAGGGCAGTTTACAATCTAAAACACAAAAATGCATACCACAACAACACACAAAAACAATGCACCCCAGTTTAAAAGACCATAGATTGCTTAATTAGCCAAAGGCCTGGGAGAAGAGGAATACTTTTGCCTGGCCTAAAATATGTATCTAAGGTGTCAGGCGGAAGCCATTGCAACCTGGTTAAAGTGTTTCTGTGTCTATCTTTAGACGAGGGAAAGCCAAAGGTAGAGTTTTCAAAGAAAATTCTGGTAGTATCTGGGAAACCAGGAAGGTTTTCAAGGTATTAGCAGTTTGCACAGATGTGTGGGGAGGAAAGTCCCACCTCTTAAAAAAATTATGCATTCGAAACAAGGGGCATGGTTTCCATGTTGTCTTTTGTCTGTCACATGGCTGTGCATCAAAAAGCCATTAAAAATGCACCTGTCCCAACCAGCTCCTTTGCTGTCACAAGCGCCCTGCATTTTATGTTGAAGTGACAGCAATTCCCTTCCACCAAATATTCACGTATGCCACATGCAAGTGACACATTCAGAGCAGAGATGAAAAGTGGGGAAGTGGAAGAGCAGCAAAAGCCCATTTACCCATGACTTAACTACAGTCGCAAGAAAAACAGAGCTCTGTCTGGCTGAATCTTGCATCTCCTGGGAATGCTCAAGGCATCCTTCAAAAAGGGAAAAGACTGGCTGACAATATCTTACATATATATAGTAGCCTGCCAAAAGTGATCTCCAGTCGTTCTTCTTGAAGATTATTAATTTAATTCCTTCCTGATAATCTCCAGAGAAATGAGATTCAGCTGCTCTACAGCCTAAGTTAATGAATGTTGCTGAGTCGGCAGGAAAAAGAGTGGAGCTTCAAACAATTGTCTGGGTGCTTGCTGTTGTTTTTAAAAATGAAATGTTTTAATCTCTTATTTGAATCACCCTATTGGTGAGTTTCAGATTATTTAAAAACACACAGTCTCTAAAGCTGTGATGGAAGCTCTTTTTAATAAAACTGATGGTGCATTAGTCAGCTAAAATGGAATAGAAAGGAGGTTAGGATTATCAAGGAATCACATTATCTCATACTTGAGCATTTTGATCTGCAGAACTTGCACTCCTACAAGTGCCACACAATGCACATTCTGTGCTTGCCATAATTCATTTCTTTAGCATGACAGCACCTGCACTTTGGAACTCACTGCCTAGTGACATTAGACAGCCGTCATCACTGCATTCTTTTAGAAACTTGCTGAAAAGATTTCTCTTTCAGTGGACCTATTCAGACACATGATTGGTTACATGTTTTATTGTGTTTCATTGTTTTTAGATGTCTTAACACTTTTAAAATGTTTAAATTGTTTGTATTTTGTTTTTACATATGTATTTTTTTATTACATATGTGTTTGCTGACAACTGAAAGATATACCTTAACCTGTAACTGGCCACATTTTAGCTTTAGAAGAAAACTACTGCCCCTTCTGCTTGTCAAATGCAGAAATTAAGCTGGAAAGGCAGGAGAACTAACTAGAAGCATTTCCCACATATAATAAAGGTATGTGAATCACCATAGCTTCTGGCTATGTAAGCAAGCGCTACATTTTACTTACCCATGAGCAATTTGCAAGGGAGCCTTCTAGAATGCTCTCCTCACAGGCCAATTTCTTGTTTTTCCAGAACATTTAACTTTCCGGCTGCAGTAGTGTTTATTTTGTGTGCTGCTTTAAGTATCCATTTCCTTGTGGTTACACGACTTAAAATATTTTTCTAGGCCCTCCAGGACCTTGTTTGCATTTTTTGGTACACTTATTTTATCTTATTCACAAAGTAGAGGCCTGTACTCAACATTTTGTCAAGTAACTTCCAATGCATGCTACCCAAACAGCAAACCATGGGGAACTTTCTATAAGTCCCCCTCCATTTTCTCACTATTTTTTCCCCTCTCCCTCCAATTATTTTTCTTGCAAATATACGGTAACTGTCTTTCTTTCCATGTTCTTGACCAGCTTGTCTTTTTGACCTCACTACTTTCTTGCTTATCTCTTTCTTTCCCTACACTTTTGCTATGATGCAGTTCTTTCTCTTGGTTCAGCCTAAGAGATTTTGCTGCTGGAGACAAAGGAACAAGATGGTTCCCCGCCATCAGTCCACTCAAAGATGCTGACTGGACTGTTAGTTGAATCTCACTTTGGCGCTGGTAATGAGAACACATCCTCCACCATCCTTGCAGGCTAGTTTAGTGGCAATAAGCAGACTGCATGACCCAAAAAGTTAGTCTTCCTGCAGAGGTGAATGGCTCAGGAGAAACATCGATTGCTGTTCCACACCATCTGCTGCCAAAGGTGGCCACCTCACTTTGCCAGTTATATAGCTGTCTGTCTCTCCCTCTCCACCTCCTCCTCTTCTATGTCTCTCCCACCTTCGTCCCCGATGCATGTGCCATTTATGACTAAGCTTCACAAGGACAATTCAAAAGAATGCCACACAAGATGTTACGTATTTATAAGGAGTAAGCTCAAAAGCAAGATGGGAGGGAGGAGAGGATTAAGGAATATCGCAGGATCATGTCATACCACTTTGCTAGCAATTCATATTTTTGAATTATGGGTGCTGCCCAATAGTCTGGAAGCAAAAAGAGACGGTCGGCTTTCTTTGATTTCTACACAAATGAAGTATCACGGTTGACATAGACTAATGTTTCTGTTGGCTGCCTTTCCTGTTGCTCTTAAGGACGTTTCCATGTTTACAGCTGTATCCAAAGCTTGGCTAGCCACTTGCTATCACATTTTTTCAATCTATAGTCCAACCAAATACAGATATTATTCACATCCTATTTTCACATTCCTTTTGGTCTGAGAATCTGGAATCCCAACTGTGCATGACCTTAGCAAGAAGAGAAAAACTCAAGAGGCTCCTGCTTGCTCATTTTTTCTCCCGAGTTTTCCTGGAACAACCATGGCCTTCCTTTAACTGATCTGAGATTCAGAAACAGTGATGTGGAGAAGTGCAAGTGCAGTTTAAGCAAAGCCACCCCCCCAAAAAAGTTGACTCCTTTGTAGCTTAAGAATCACACAACAATGCTAAACATAAAAAGCGAGATATCATCTTGGAGATAATAGACTGACCTCTAGGCTGGCAGGCCAAGCAGAAGAAATCTACTGCAGACAAGCTGTACCGTTTATTTCAATTCAAACCACTTTGCACCAGGGACAAGCTGTTTGAAAACTGCCAGACAAATGGGCTTTGTGAAATCTTCCTGCTTTGCAAAGTAATGCTTTTAGGCAGCTAAACTGAGGAAATCTCCCAAAAGCAACTAACTAATAGCTTGCCATCAGCTGCAGCTGCAGTGCTTCCGTGGCAGAAAATCCCTTTTTCTCTCCTGACCATCAAAGGGGGGGAAATACACTTAACTGAAGGAGAACAATCTCAAAGAAGATTATACATGTTTAGATCCTAATTATGAAACATGTTCACATTGTACAGAAACCCTCGTGTTCCTCATCTGCCTAGAATAGGATAGCTGGAACAGGATCTAGTGGTAGGCCTCAGATTCACAGTACAGTAAGCCTACAACTTATGCACATTTAACTTGTGCACATTCAGCTTTACGTGGATGGCAAAAATATTTAAAAATTTAAAAGGGGGCGTGGTTCCCCCTTTTGACTTTAGCAATGCCACCTGCCATTGAACCCAATGTGTTTTGATTATATGCAATTTTGACTTTAGGCATGATCCCTGGAACATTTAACTCCCACGTAAGTTGCAGGTTTACTGTACTTCAGTAACGGTTCCTGGCACTCAGCAGTTCAACAGCAGCAAACTACAAAACAACAATAACAGCAGACCGCCTGCTAGGGTTGACCTTCTGTTACATACTCCCTTATCTCTCAGTTTCAGGGTTCCTCATCTGTAAAATATGAGAAGTGGGTGCCGGGCCTTTACCATAGGTTTGTGGCCCTCTTCCATCCCCTCCTCCTCCTCCACTTCCCCTCCCCAGTTTTCTGTTTCCTCACAACAGTCAGTCAAAATTGTTCCTACTGAGTGTGTTCAGTACTCAATGAGCTGTTTTGGAATCTCTCCATCTTTTTGCCCCTACCCCTTTTGTGGACTCTTGCAAACCTTGGGGCTCCCCAAAGCCTGTTGACATCTCTCTCTTGTATGTGGTTGATGCCAGTTTGGTTGCAAAAGGCTTGGCACTCAGAGAATGAGTTTGCTATTAATACATTGGATACAGCTGGATGACATAGATACTTCATTTATGAGTGCACTGCATGTCTCCTCTATTAAAGCCAAATCTCACAGTAAATACTTGTGAAGGAACTTCAAATGTAGCCTGGAATCTTTTCTGTGGAAGATACGGGAACTCTAGGATTTTAAACACACACACACACACACATAATGTTTATTTAAATAAATAAAACTGAAGTAAATTCTAGTCTTCCCTTCATAAAGCTTGGGTGCAACAGGCAGTGCTGGGGAATCCTGAGACACAAATAATTATTTGTGGTTATAACCATTGAATTATACACAAACAGACACACTATGATTTGAAATGAAGCTATAGACACTAGCATTGTAATGTACAGAAATGATAATATGGAGTGGAGAAGGAAGGAAGAAATTACAAGAATGGCAATACTCACCATGTGAATTTTCAAAATGGGTTGAAATGTAAAGGGATTTACCGGTAAGTCATCAATTTGCATAGATTAGGCAAAACTGAAAATCATTGCATTAAGAGATCCTGTTTATTTCTTAAAACCCTTCTTGGCTTGAAGCCACAGGGTCACTGTAGGATATCAGAATGATTGCTGCTTGATGGCTTCCCTTCAAAGTGAGGTGAGGTGAAACGTGGCATATTTGAGTAATTTAGGATTTTCTGCATTCTACAAAAATATCTTCCAATATGCAGTGTTTGGAATGTTGTACTGTATATAGTTTTGCCTACCTAAGCTCAGAAAAGTTTAGCATCAAGGTGCTGGGAAAGGTACAGAAAAGAGCAACTAAAATGATAAATGAATTGCAACTTTATTTTATGGTTTTTATGTGCACAATTATGCCTTATTGTGCACATAAAAGGTAAAAGGTGAGGGCTGCAGTCGCCAACACCTCCCCTTAAGACCAGCCTTTAAATCCCGCCCCTATTAGGAACCAGCAAACAGCCTATTAATTCACTACTGCAAGATGTGATGATGGTGTGATAGAAGAGCCCCCACCCCTTGATCCATTTAGAAGTTCTTTATAAGACCGGGCAGGCTGACAGAATCCTGTGCCCAGAATATCACTCCCAGGAAATGTGTGTTTCAAAGTAATTACTAAGGTGTCCTTTAGTCTCACTTGCTTAAGGTGCTTGTCAAATGCAAATGATCATCCTTGACCAAAACATTTACCCTTCCCTTATCTTAATAGCCCATCCATTCCTTTGAAGCTGTAAACTCTGCAAGTCTAGACTCTTTAATCTTATAAAAAACCATGATTGGGGAAACTTTTCAGGTTAATTCTGTTGCAGCAAAAACAGAATCTTGTTGACTAACAAAGACCCAGATGGATCCTGGATGGATTCAGCAATGCAATTTTATCCTGTCACTTAATCTTATGTTGTTGTTTTAGTTATTTATGCAGTTAGTCTAAATATCTATTTAAATATATATTTGCTTCACTGAACATGGTATAGATACTTAAATCTCAACAATAATAGTTAATAGCAGGAATGGCACAAGGATCTAGAAAGCTGTTGCTTCTGTGCTTCTCTGACCAAAACATTTACTCTTCCCTTATCTTAACAGCCTACCTATTCACCCTTGGACAATCCTCCAGGGGCTTCATGCCAGTTGTGGGTATGTCCAAAAGTGGGTTTGTCCACTTTTGCTCTCTCACACAAACAGGACGCACTGCCCTTGATCCTCAGCTGTGGATTTTATCTTGGCTTATTTATTACATTTATATCCCACCTTTCCTCCAAGGAGCTCAAGGTGGCATACATAGTTCTTCTCCTCCCTGTTTTATCCTCACAACAATCCTGTGAGGGAGGTAAAGCTGGGAGTGAGTGAGCCCAAGGTCACCCAGTGAGCTTCATGGCTGACTGGGGATTTGAGTTCCATTCTCCCATTTCTTGTTCCAACCCTTACCACCACACTGGCTCTATGCTTATCAGCTGAATTGGGGGGTTGGGGCCTATTGCCCCTCTGTGCTTATCAAATACTGGGGAGCGGGCACTGATGGATATTCGCTCCTAATGTACTCCTATGAGGTTTGTAAGAAATGTTGCACCTTCCAGCAAATGAACTCCAGCCACCCATTACCTCTTTCGAGATATAACCTGGAAAAGTTCAAGTAGGGCATAACATTCTCTGCCCCATTCCCTGGTTTTTCACTTTTCTTTTCAAGCTGACATGCGACATCCTGTGTCTACTGAGCATGTTCAGTCCCCACTGCACTCTTGGAGGGGCAGGGGGGTGGATTTGCTTGCTTTGTATTTCAAAAAAGGCTTTTCATTCTTCTGTAAACCTCATCCTCTGAGCCTGGTGATAGCTCCTTCTTGTTTTTCGGTGTTCCTTATTTGGCTCCGTTTCTATTGGCTCAACTTTTGCCACCTGAGTTTGCTTTTGAGGGAACAAAATGATAACCATTTGTGCTGCTACTGCACGGTCTTGGTGTTATCCCCTCAGTTTGATGTACCAATGCAAGTACAGATCCCTCATTATCCTACTGCTAGGGGAACCAACATGGTGTTCTCCAGATATTATTAGACATCAGTTCCCATGAGCCAAGTAGTCTGATGGGAGTTGTAGCCCAACAACATCTGGAGAGCATGGCATTGGCTATCCCATCTTTTTGCTCTTCCAGTTTTTGCTGCAGCTATGGTTAAGCCTTCCACAGCCATTTTAGAACTTATTCTTGACAAATTTGTCCACACAATAGGGATGAGATTTATTGTATATTATGTAATGTTCTCTCTCCTAACATTTTAGTTGGCAAGTACCTAACATTCTTTTTTTAACAAGTAGACTCTCCTTTGGGGGTATTCAAGTTGAGGTTAGACTGGGCCGATTTTCTGTTCTGGCGCCATTAGCCATCTGGGGATATCTGTCTCAGAAATGATCAGTACAAACCTCTGTGTGTGTGTGTGTGTGTGTGTGTGCGTGCGCTATAAAGCAAATAGTATGAGAAGAAGGATGGACTGCAAACAGATCACCAACTTGAAAAGGAAAGAACTTTCAGAAATGCTGCAATGCTCCTACAGAAAAGGACTTCTCAGGCCAGGACAATCAAGAAACGATCAAACCCAATTGCTTTCAATAAAGTGTAGCTTTGTGAATCTGAAGTTATTTCTGTGACTGACAACATAACGGGGGTAAATGGTGTATGATGAGCTACCGCTTGATTCTGTGATAACATAGCAAACTAATATATATATATATATATATATATATATATATATATAAGCATTAAGGGCCTTTTGCCAGTCATCACGGGAACAGTGGAAAGGAGAAAACGTGCACAGATAAAAAAAAGAGATGGTTTCAAATGTACTGCAGTAGCCTGTTTTTGCTAGTGGTCTGATCCTATAAGCGGCTGCTGCTCAGGCAAGCGTTTAGGATACGAGGTTGGGGCTACTTGGATGTATGCCTCAAGATTCAACTCCAGGCTGCTTCCAGTGACGAGAGTAAGGGGGACAGGGACACCCAATGGAGGAATGATCAAAGTTGGAGGGCAGATGCAGTAAATGACTGGGGTGGTGGAGCTGGCTTCTTGTGGCAATAAAGTCGGGGGGGGGGGGAGGAACCTGGTTAAGATAACTAAGTTTGCTGAAGTGCAAGCAAATGGAGGCTTACTCACTAGCCCAGGACAGCTGATTTCCAAGTCTGTGGCAAATGCCTGGCTGTTAAAAGCAGTAATCTGGTGGGTAGTGGTGGTGGCACAATAAGCCGTAACAATCTCTAATAACTGAGCAGATGATAAATAAATAAATAAATGGTCCCTAACTAGCTTTAATTTGAAACACAGCCTGTTGATTGTGTTGTGGGATGAGTGAAAAGACCAGGGTGCTGGTAGTGCTTGGAAACAACAGCAGAAATCTACTTTCTCCTTTGCTTAAAAGAATAACAAAGTGATATGCCACCTGCTGCTCCTTTGCCAGACTGTAAAATATAGAGGCTCACTGATGAAATAAAAACCTAGAAGTAAAATACTATCATTTGCTTTGTTTCTTCAAGCACTGTCAAATAATTTAGTCTAACACATTTTATGTGAACATCTAGAATTCTCTCCATTCTTTTTAAGAAGTAAGAATACTTAAATTGCATTCTGCTTGCACCATTTAACACTCGGAAGATACCCGGAAGTCCCTTTTTCATTCACGCAGAAGGGTGAAATGTTGGCTTCTGGCCAGTTTCAAATACGTGCACCATGTAGTATCTTAAATGTATGAGCAGATATCAGCAATGCTGAATAAAATGAATTGTGTTCCTATAATGCTATTTATGCCAAGCACCATTAAAGAGAGTTTGTAACCATGGCTGTTTTAAGATGAATGAATACACAGTTCAAGTTCATTGTCTGTAATATAGGAACCCTAATAATCTGGGCGTATTGCTGCATTTTCAAAGACAACTTGTCATGTAATTCAGGCCCTGGAACTAGACCCATTAATATTATATCCAGCATACTCTGCAGGTGAACATAATTAGTGAGTACAGATCTTTCTTAAAGTCTTTTGGAGGGGCCAGATGATGTATGCACTCTGCTGCTGTCCAGTTGTGGCTGTCTGCCATAATTAAACTAAAAGCACATGCAGGACTGCAAGCTATTCACAAGCCAACAAACAGATTCAACACATTTAAGCATCCATCTCCCCTTCTCTCTCTTATTGCATTTCTGTAATAAAAAATTAAATGTTGACTATAATTCCTAAATGAAGATAATGTGTGTGTGTGTGTGTGTGTGTGTGTGTGTGTGTGTGTGTGTACTTGTCTATATTGATTAATTCTTTCTACCTTAAAATTTGGCTGGCTTCCTCTAATATTAGCTTTATTCCCAGTCCATTCTGTGGGACTTTTTGGTTTCTCTCTCAATTACAATAATTTCACCTTCCTTTTTTCTAAATTTTCCCTGCATGGATGCAGGATAACAGCAGAGAATTATATGATCACTTTGTCTTTTAAAGCTCTCAGTTCCCATAACTATAGGCCATAGGTTCTGTGTGCCAGGAGACTTTTGTGTTTCATGGTCACACTTTTCTACCTACATGAGGTGCTGAAACAAGGGATGGATATTAATCTTCTCTGAAATATCCTCATTTATTCTCTCCCAGGCAACAGACCAATGTTTCTAATTTGTGCTATTACCCATGTGTAGTGAGTTCACACTAGACAGACGATGAATGTGTCAGAAGCATGTGCAAAGGGATGTTTTGGACTTTAATCTGAAGACAATGCTTTGGAAACTGGAGGGGACCACACTGCTTTGACGGAAAATTCTAGGGAAACACTAAAGCTGCACTAGACCTTGGAAAGAATTTTCATACCTATGAATCTCAATATGCCTGTTAGATTGGAAAATCCTTCCAACAATGCCTAGTTTGCAGAAACTGAATGTGCAAAGAAGATTTTGGCTCTTACCTGGGAGAGACTAATTATTAAACTACATGGTCTTTAAATCCTGTGTTAATAACCTAGTATTATTAATTAATTAAATTAAATTAATATACTGCCCTTCATCCAAGAATCACAGGGTGGTTTATGATATATTGCGGTTAGATTTATGAGCAAACTATAAACAGAACACAGGAAAAGAAAGTACCAGTCGGAAACAGGTTCAGACAGCTTTCCAAAAGAAAACGCCTATAGTCCTGAAATGTGTGATTTCAAATGGGGGATAATATTAATAAATTTCTTTTTAGAAAACCCTTTTTGGCAAGAATATTTTGCAAGTTAATTGACCGTTCACAGCTCTTCCTGAACCTAAGGTGAAAATGTTGCAAATGCAAAGCATAATAATCATTCATCGTATTAACTAAAGGGTGGCAATACAGCCTCAGATATAATGGTCACATATTACATATTAATGTATTGTAATTAATTCCCTGTAGGACTAATGCAGGCTTGGCCTGGAACCAAAGCAGCTGCCTCGAGGGATTCTCTGCATGGCATCCCATTTAAATAGCCTAGAAGCAGATACTTATCCACTTTTAGGCCTTTCATAATGTTTGCATGGAAAAAAAGAGAACGAGGCAACGGCGGAGGTGAGGGGTGCACAGCAGAAAAGAATAAAAACAAAAACAAAATGTAGTCTGGAAGTCAGGAAAAGTGAGTTTCCCGTAGCACAGCTCCAGGGGTGCTTTCTGAGTTTCTCAAAGGGGACTGAAAGAACTGGTGCTTACCAGAAGAAACCAAGCTAAAGAGATTATCAGAGTTTGCAATTGTATGTAGGGTTTGTTATTTTATATGCTGCTTCCCATGTCCATCTCTATGCCAGAGATGGCAGGGGTGGGGGAACTGCCTTTGTTCGCTGCAGCCAAGGGAACAGGAGACGGAGACTGAGTTTGTATTAATACGGTAATGAAAATAACGCTAACGCTCTTTCCAAGACACACCCACTGTTTTATCTAGTTTACTGAACTTTTCCCTAGGAACGTTTACGTTTTTAAGCACGGTCCTCAAGACGTGATTCAACAAGTACTTCAAACTATCTTAGTTAGAAAGACTTTTGAGATTAGGAAAAAAACAAACCACCTTGTGGCTCCTTTAAGCAAAACCAGTGACTAGTGAGAGCTATTGCATCCAGAATTTCATCTTAGATAAAGCTGCTAACCTACTGTGTAGGCATCCTGGCCAATGTTTGCCCCGATACTGCTGGTTAGGTACTTAGAACAGTGGTGACCTAGGTGTGAGGGTTGGCTGGAGATCTGAGCTGTAAAAACATCTGGGTTATCAGAAGGCTTCCAGCATAAAGTCATAGTTACAGGGTAAATTTGGAGCTTGTTTGCAAGTGATGGGGCCCTTCCTGGGGCTACACCAAATTAATTTTCTACCAATCACATATGCAGTTAGCATGCAGGATTTTGAAAATGCATATAGTATTAGCAGCTGATAACTGTCAGGATCACTGCAGAATACAAGGGGAACTTTCCTCCACCGCTGTGGACCCTGAAACTGCTCTGAATTAATTTAACATCCTTCTAGCTTGGCCCAAAGACACTCTGCTGATGGGAACGATGGAATCAGAAAATGGGAGGGGCTTATTTTGGACCTAAACTTCTCACAAAACCACACAGTACTTGCTGCCTGCATGTGTCTAAAAATACATGCAGCCCATACTGTCACACACTTTATTCCACAATAAAATAAAAACAATTACAGACAGATATCTATAAATAATTTTCATCCCTTCTGGCTGGTGTTTTATTAACAAACCATTCCTGGCACCTTCAGATTTTCTCTATTTCAAATTTCTGGGCATCCCACGTTATTTATTAGGAAATTTCCACTGTATTAAATTTCCCATCTGCCAAGCTTTATAAATCTCACCATGATCTGTTCTTGCTCTCTCTCCAGTTCATGCACCTGCATATTTAGAAACCTGTCCCATTACTAGTCATTTTTTGACTTGTGGCTACATTCCAAAGCAGAGGTAAGAGTTTAAGTGGCTAATGGTTGCAACTGAGATATCTTGGCCAATTTAGTAATTTCTTCATGCTGGAGATGTCAGGGCTTTCATGGTGGTAAAGTTAGGGAGAAAGCTTCATCCACTTAGTTTATTCACATCATACTGCTGTTGAGGCATAAGGATAATGCCAATAAAATGGGGGTGGGGTGGGAATCTAATGTTCTACTCTGCTGTTTTCGGTGATTGAGGCCAAGAGGGTAGCAAAAGCATAGCTGCCAAGTTTTCACTTTTCTCGCGAGGAAGCCTATTCAGCATAAGGGAAAATCCCTGTAAAAAGGGATAACTTGGCAGCTATGGCAAAAGAATATACCTGGAAAAAATAAGTCCCTGAACTTTGTTCCTATTTGCATTTGTTTACTCAGGTTGAGGGGTGGGGAACTAAATGGGGATCAACACAAACATCAACCTAGTTTCCATATGGCATATGGGGACTGGTTTGCCCAACTGGTATGGCAGAACCTGCCAAACACACCCTTAGAGTAGGGTTTGCCAATGTGGTGCCCTCCAGATGTTGGTGAGAATACAACTCCCATCATCCTTGACCATTGGCCATGTTGGCTGGGGCTGATGGGAGTTGTAGTCCAACAACAGAATGTTGGCTCACCCCTGTCTTAGAGGAAATCAAAGGACCACAACAGAAATTCACTAGACCTTCTACAAAATGACAGGCATGTTCTTTAATCTAGACGGAATACATACTATCCTGGGAGGTTTTTTAATAGACACTATAAAGATGACAATAAATCCTCCTTTAGTTGGCTGACACTGCAAAACCAGCCTGAGGGGAATGGTGCAGAACATAAATACATTCACCTTTGCCACTGGAGTATACTGGAACAAGACATGTCCACCATGCCCCTTCATGCTCCCACCCTGAAGGCCAGATGAGCTACAGAACCTCCCTGCTGCTGTCCTGATGAAGAAGGACCAATTTCCATCAGTGAACTGACAGAGAGTCTCAGTCTTAATAATAATCCTGTCCTACACTTCAACTTGATTCACAGTCCTCGATGGAAGATTAATCCACTAAGCCTCTGAGCTCTTAGAAATGACACAGGCAAGAAACTATTCTCAGTCATCCTCCTCCTCATACGATAATCACACATACATACAATATCATGCTAAAACACCAGATTTGGGCTTGCTATATATTGACTATGCAAAAGCCTTTGACTGTGTCGACCACAGCAAACTATGGCAAGTTCTTAAAGAAATGGGAGTGCCTGATCACCTCATCTGTCTCCTGAGAAATCTCTATGTGGGACAAGAAGCTACAGTTAGAACTGGATATGGAACTGATTGGTTCAAAATTGGGAAAGGAGTACGACAAGGTTGTATATTGTCTCCCTGCTTATTTAACTTATATGCAGAATTCATCATGCGAAAGGCTGGACTAGATGAATCCCAAGCAGGAATTAAGATTGCCGGAAGAAATATCAACAACCTCAGATATGCAGATGACACAACCTTGATGGCAGAAAGTGAGGAGGAATTAAAGAACCTTTTAATGAGGGTGAAAGAGGAGAGCGCAAAATATGGTCTGAAGCTCAACATAAAAAAAAAACAAGATCATGGTCACTGGTCCTATCACCTCCTGGCAAATAGAAGGGGAAGAAATGGAGGCAGTGAGAGATCTTACTTTCTTGGGTTCCATGATCACTGCAGAGGGTGACAGCAGTCACGAAATTAAAAGACGCCTGCTTCTTGGAAGAAAAGCAATGACAAACCTAGACAGCATCTTAAAAAGCAGAGACATCACCTTGCCGACAAAGGTCCGTATAGTTAAAGCTATGGTTTTCCCAGTAGTAATGTATGGAAGTGAGAGCTGGACCATAAAGAAGGCTGATCGCCGAAGAATTGATGCTTTTGAATTATGGTGTTGGAGGAGACTCTTGAGAATCGCATGGACTGCAAGAAGATCAAACCTATCCATTCTGAAGGAAATCAGCCCTGAGTGCTCACTGGAAGAACAGATCGTGAAGCTGAGGCTCCAATACTTTGGCCACCTCATGAGAAGAGAAGACTCCCTGGAAAAGACCCTCATGTTGGGAAAGATGGGGGGCACAAGGAGAACGGGACGACAGAGATTGAGATGGTTGGACAGTGTTCTCGAAGCTACGAACATGAGTTTGACCAAACTGCGGGAAGCAGTGAAAGACAGGAGTGCCTGGCATGCTCTGGTCCATGGAGTCATGAAGAGTCGGACACGACTAAACGACTAAACAACAACATATATTACAAACAGATTGCAAAGCTCTGATCAAGCTGGTATGGGCTAGGGATGTGGGTTGCGCTGTGGTCTAAAGCACTGAGCCTCTTGGGCTTGCCGATCAGAAGGTCGGTGGTTCGAATCTGTGCAACAGTGGTGAGCTCCCGTTGCTCTGGCCCAGCTTCTGCCAACCTAGCAGTTTGAAAGCACACCAGTGCAAGTAGATAAATAGGTACTGCTGTGGCGGGAATTTAATGGTGTTTCTGTGAGCTCTGGCACTATCATTGTGTCCCATTGTGCCAGAAGCGGTTTAGTCATGCTGGCCACATGACCCGGAAAGCTGTCTGTGGAAAAACGCCAGCTCCCTTGGCCTGAAAAGTGAGATGAATGACGCACACCATAGTCACCTTTGACTGAACATAACTGTCATGGGTCCTTTACCTTCACCTTTTACCTTAGTATGGGCTATGCCAGCCCGAGTTCTTGCAATTTACTGTTTATTTCTGGAATTTACCAAGAACTCCAATTTCTACTGCAGCCCTCCTCTTCATGCCATCTTTTTTTTTGGGGGGGGGGAGCACAGCAGGAGAGAGAAAAATGGTTTCTAGATCTCTGTGTGCTCTGAGGGTGTAACCAGAAGAACCACTTCAGAAAAGCAGAAATGCAACTGGGAGGGGAGATGTTTACACCCAGTCTTTTCTTGGCAGCTCATCAACATGCAGGATTTTAAATGAATGCTTGTCATCTCATGTTTTTGGAACCCAGAATCTCAAACCCCGTGGAGGGAAATCTTTGTGGGGAAGGAGGAGTATGTTTCAGAAAAAGGGTGGGCAGGGACGGATTAATCACTTCTGTGTTTCTCGAATCCCAACTGCTTCATCTCAAAGCAACTTCTCTGGTTTAAAAGGGGGTGTTGGGCTATCGGGTATTCATAAGAATTTGCCAGGGCAAAGGTGGGGTGGGGTATAAAAAACTGAAACGGGGAGCAGTCCAGTTCTTCTCACACAAAAATGAGAAGAGCAGCACATTTTGCCTCATATCTAAGTTTCTACAAAGACTGAAAACTTAAATTATTATTATTTTTTTAAAAAATGAAAACTGGGAACCTGGAGATTATAGTTCTTTGGGGCTGGGGACAAAACAGCTCCCCCAACACCTCTGCTGTGGACACCCATGGGACCACTATGTTGTCTGTAGGTAGCTTGGCATGAAGTGCTGTAAATAGTAATTTCTATACCTGCAACAGGCTCCTAATTTTTCACTCTTTTCTTAGGCCCCAGCACTGCAAATATGATAAATAGACCATCTTATTTCTGGAGGATATATGAAGCACAGATAATACAGGATAACTGTATTCTGAAAACTAAGTAATATATGTGACAAGAATGGTCTTTTCACAGCATAGCATCTTGCTCAACATGTCAGGCAGTTATACCGTGTGGGGTGCTTATTCCTAGAAAGTTTATAAGTGAAACTATCAACCCATTATGGTGTTATTAGACAGGAAGGGTTTGCAGAATTATGTACTGCTATCTACATAAGGGGGTGCGGGGGGCGCTGTGGTCTAAACCACAGAGGCTAGGGCTTGCCGATCGGAAGGTCGGCGGTTCGAATCCCCGTGACAGGGTGAGCTCCCGTTGCTCGGTCCCTGCTCCTGCCAACCTAGCAGTTCGAAAGCAAGTCAAAGTGCAAGTAGATAAATAGGTACTGCTCTGGTGAGAAGGTAAGCGGCATTTCCATGTGCTGCTCTGGTTTCGCCAGAAGTGGCTTAGTCATGCTGGCCACATGACCCGGAAAAACTGTTTGTGGACAAACGCCGGCTCCCTCGGCCTATAGAGTGAGATGAGCGCCGCAACCCCAGAGTTGTTCGCGACTGGACTTAACTGTCAGGGGTCCTTCATTCATTGCAAGTCTGTTCTTTTTGTTTACAGTAGGTACAAAAAGAGGGGTTAAATTCAGTGACTGAATTTAACAAAAGAAGGGTCAGCAACCTGGCTGAAGGGAAAAAATGATTAATTGAACTCCAGAGGTCAATAATCAAAGCAACAAGGGAAGTGAAAAAGTCCATTTCTTAACAGAAGAGTGCCAGCAAGATCATCTTTAGCAATCTCTCTGCTGGGAAGGAATGGAGGAGACTAACCTAGAGGGCACCAGAAATGGGCAAGACAAACAGTTTTGATTGCCCTATTGATAGCGTGGCTGCTAACAGTAAAACCATCATCCTAAGAATGTAAGTAAAACATGCTGGATTAGGCTAATGGTTTATCTAGTCCGGTATCCTGTTCTCACAGTGGCCACCCAGATGCCTATGGGATGCTCAAAAGCTGGACCTGAGCATCTCTCAAAGTAAAATTCCAACCCGACTGGGACTGCATATTTTTTGGAGCTGCTGGACCAGTTACTTCCAAATGGGAACAAGGCTGCTGGGGAGAGGGAGTGAATACAAGCAAGGAAGACAAGTGGCAGAGATATATGAGTGTGGGAACTGAACAGAGCAAATACTGTAACTAGCTAAAAGGAGGTGACATGGAAATGCAGCTGTCTAAAAGAGCAATGTGGCTTTTTCAACCCTTGGGGAAAGTTAGGTGGTAGAATAAGGAGCTAGAATATTACACTACGCTGCAGAATCAGATGATAACCCCTCTTCCCTGACCTTGAGTGGATGAATCACTAGAAGCCAGTGATGCACCCACTGCGTCACCAACACTGGCACACAGTTGCATGTCCTTTGGCTCTAGCAGGATCTCTTAACGTGCTACAGAGTCCTTGGGGCAAGTGGGGCTGTATGACTAAGCACATAAGTAAACAGACATTGTTGCAGCTTATTTTGAATTCCTTGAGAGCTAAAATCAGGCTGGAAACACATTTACAGAATTGGCAAGCTAGGTCAAGATATTTCTTATTGAAAAATGGCTACAATAAGCCATAAGCAATAAGCATGACATTCTTCTCCATTTGCTTCTTCCCTCTCACATCAATCTAGATTGAGATACCTGAGACACTGGAGCAATCGGACAACTCATTCAAAAATAAAAAAGCTAGCAATTTCTTTTTATAGATATCTATTAACACATGTTTTTATAGATATCTATTAACACATGTTCAATATGCAGACTGTAAGAGATGATTGGAATAAAGAATTGGAACTTTCATTATTACCCAGACAGTGGGAAAATGTATTAACATCAATATCTAAGGTGTCATTAGATTTAAAACTAAGAGTAATACAACAGAAAATAATATTTAGAGTTTATTGGACTCCTTTACGATTTTTTAAAATAGGGTTAGCTAAAACAGCTCAGTGTTGCAGATGTGGAAAGGATCAATGTCTCTCTGAAACACATGTTTATACAGTGTTCTTTACTTAACAAGTTTTGGGAGAAACTGTGTAACTATGTGTAACTATGACTGTGCAGAAAAAGTTAAATTTTTCAGCAGAGAATATTTTATTGAACTACACTATATACCTGCAGTATGGAAATTATCAATGGGACAATGGAAATGGAGTTCCCATGTCCTAATGGTGGCCAAGAGATTGATATTGAGGAATTGGAAAAATAAAAATACCCTTCAATCAATGGATGACGATATGATATCACTGGTAATTTATGAATGGACTGTTTTTAGGCATAGACACTGTATGGATAAATATGATAATATTTTGAATGAGTTTATACAAAATGTAGTAGGCTATTAACATTTACATAATCAGTAGGACAATAACACTATACCAATTTATACAAGAATGTATGGGAATATTGTATATTGCTGCTGCTTCTTTTGCATATTTTCGCTTTTATATGTAACTGTGTTGTTGTTTTTCTCCCTCTCACGTTTCTTTCTTTTTTTCTGTATCACTTTATTTCTTTTAACTGAAATCACCTTAATAAAATATAAATTATTATTTTTTAAATCTAGCAGGAAGGGAACTACAATAATACTTTGGAATGGAATATTATGTAACACCCCTGAAGAGAATGACCCAGGCAAACAAAGACTGCATG
This sequence comes from Zootoca vivipara, assembly GCF_965207765.1. Classification (NCBI taxonomy): domain Eukaryota; kingdom Metazoa; phylum Chordata; class Lepidosauria; order Squamata; family Lacertidae; genus Zootoca; species Zootoca vivipara. The sequence goes on along the minus strand of NC_142588.1, from coordinate 57,398,844 downwards.
CTTGAAATTTGCTCTAATTAATTAATTTCTCTGTAAACCACTCAGAAGAACCTCAATTATTTCAACACCTTCCTAATACTGCCTAAAGGCAGCTTACGCAAGCTCACATCCCCCCCATTAGCTGTCTGAACAATCATCCATCTCACAAAGAACCAACTAATCTCTGACACATCCCTCCCCCTCAATCTGAGCTCCTTTCCCAGAAAAAAAAAATCAATTGCTGTTTATAGTCTTCCACTCCTCTCTCACCACAGCTATCCCCATACATTAAAAATTATGTATCGCAAAGACTGAAGTATCACAGTGAAACAGAAGTTTAAAACAAACACTTCCCTTGTGTTCTGATTTGGTAGCTTCTCTTGGAAGGCTATTATTTTCTTCTAAATTCCCTTAATTTTTTTTAAAAAAAATTCCACACAAATATTTGTCAAAGAATTAAGCCTGTGGTAGGTTGGACTGAGAGGCATTGACTGGCTTAAGGTCACCCAGGGCACTGGCTGGCTGAGTGGAGATATCCCCAGTGCTTGTGCCCAAAACGTTTTTAAAACAACATGACATTGGATCCTGTTCTCAAGGACCAGCGTAGAAAGGAGGCAAACCAGAAGTCCTACTTTGCGCATGGAACCTGTCAGCACCCAGCCCTTTGACTTGGGGCCAATGTGGGTCACACCTTGCTAAGTGCCTTAAAATAGAGTCAGCGTTGGGTGGGGTGAGATTTGCAGGTATGATATAAATTCCCTCAGCTGACAAGGTAAATGGAAGGATGGTCAAGGAGGGAAAAAAGAATAGTGGGAGTTGAGCAAAAAAGAAAAGAAGCGTATTCCTAAACGAGGGATGGGGAACCTTTTGCCCTCCATGTCTTATTGGGACTCCATCATTAATCCCAGGCTGTATGGCCAATGGCCGGGGATGGAGTCCAGGAATACCTGAAGAGTTAACAGGTTCTCCATCCCTGCTCTAAATGAAGGAAATTTCCTTATCAGTGTTTATGTGGCTCAGCCACTATAAAAACTGGGGGCTGAACCTGCTACTTTCCACCTGTCACCTGAGTATGGATGGAACCCAGCGCGGGGGAGGGGGGAAGACATCTGCAAAGAAAAGCAAAAGCTGGCAGTTCCTTATCTGGAGAATAACAAGAGACGAGTGCAGCATGTCTTAATTAACAAGAACCGATGGTCTCAGAGCAAAGCAGATGGTACTTCCTCCATCTCCCATACAAGAGGCAAAAGGAGAAATAATTGTAGTAATCAGATATTGCAGTTCATATGGGAATTGCGATTAAAGTCTCTCACATGAAGGGGAAGGGCCATACCACACCTGTGCCCACTCAACCGCTTTGGTCGGCGGAATTTGCACTACTACAGGTGCCACGTAACACCCAGTCCACATTTGTAATAATTCAATCATTTAGTGTGGCAGCTGCACTTTGGAACACCCTGCCTATTGTATGGAAGCTTTTGTGTGATGTGAGAAATCAAATCAGTTGTTCTCTATATGCAGGACCTTTCAATGCATTTGTCATTTTAATGGCTACTTCATAGGACATTAATTGAGGGAATATTTGGATTGCTGCTTTCCATGGTAATTTAAAAATGTGACCAGATTTTTCAATACACGTGATTAGAGACTGTGTCTGAAGTGAATCTGTTTGATGCACAAATGATAACAGCATTGCCTTCTCACATATCTGATACAATCATGAGCGATGATATATCTATAATCGAAATTGTGCTTGCATGTATGGAGGGCTGACAGCATCCTAAGGATTCTAAGGGTGTGAGATGATGAGTAATAAGGAGCTATTTGCAATGGATGTTTCAAGACTTTGTTGTTTGCAGTTTTCAACTCTGGTTTTCAGGAATCAGGCTAATGGGAGATTTAGAGGGGGACACCTTTCGGCTCTTTAATGCTGACCTCCAGACTTTTCTTTCTGTGCTGAGAGGACAAATAAGCATTCATTCCTCCAACCCCACCTCCTTTCTGACAAACCGGGTTTAGCAGTAAGTTCTGGCCAGACTTACATTTTGTGAAAAAGTGATGTAAGACAAAACTTTGGTGGTTTGTAGCATATATTGGTTAAGTTAACCTCTCTACCTGAACCCCTCCTGCTCTTTGGGTTAACCAAAATCCACGAAAATTTGGAACGGCAGTTCGTTTTGAACAAGGAGTCTCCCCATGCTGACAAAAAAGGGTAATGACATAGTCTTATCAGGCCTTCAAATGCGAAAATCCTGGATTTGTAGTTCAATCATGTGTTACTGGTTTTGTGCTAGCTACTTCTAATACCTTAAGTCTACCGTCCCCCACCTGCCTAGAAGTGTATGCTATTTATTCTCTTCCTTTATGCTTCCCACAATCTACACTGTATGCTGAACAGATTCTTCTTTATCTAAGAAGTATCTGATGCATATACTGAGTCACTCTTCTGCTTTATGAGGTTCTGATCAAGAGATATAGCCTGTCTGGATAAAGCAGATGCCATTTTGCCTAAACCAAACTGTTAGAAGTATGGTGTGCGGAGTAATGCTGGAGGTGAAGTTTGAAGGGGGCATTTGGAATCTGAATTCCCCTCATTCAAAAGGCTGGAGAGGCCCACACCTTTCCAAATTTGGGCACTGCCTTTGAATGCGATGTACTGGGGACTGCCCACCACTGTTACTTCTGCCAGCTAGTCTTCCCTCCCATGTCCACTCCAACTCTCTTCCCCCCAAATCCACCCCTCCATTGTTGTTGCAGAGAGATGCACTGCTAGCAGCAAGGTCTGTCTGTCGGTCTGTTTCTCTCCTCCTCCTTTTCTGGAAACTAGAATGGTGCAACAGCAGCATCCCACTATGGACCTGGTAGTACTGCATTGACATATTAACTGCATATTAACTGTAGGACTAAGAAACCCTCTGTGTGTCTTTTACCAAAACTGTTACAGAACAACAGCTCTGAACTGGGAGGAAAACTTTCAATTGATTCACAGTTGGACATGCTGAACTTCAGCGAATCGTGAGTTGGACATGCAGTTCTTTAATGGACACCAGGCTTCAAGCAGGGAGGAGGCCCATACATCTGCCCTAAACAAAGATAAATGACTATGATGACATGCATCTTTCTAGAAGGCGCCTGCCTGCAGTAAAATGTATAGATGTAAAATTCAAACTAAAGAATGGTTATCTGCCTAAGTATGAATACAATCAATTGGGAATTATACCTTGCATACATTTTGCTTGCCCATCTCTGCTTCCATAAAGGTTGAACCCTAGAAGGCTTAGGTTGAGAGCCTCTGTTCCAAAGGAAGAAGTCTTGGTTTGGTAAGCTCTTCCCAATAATAATACTAGTTTCTATTAAAAAAAAGCATTACAGCAACTCAGCCCTATTAACAAACTATTCCTTCCGCCTTCTCTATTCCTTAAAACAATCATACCAATTAACTATATGGATTATATTATCATTTTAAGAGTGCAACTCAAGTCTGATAATTGTGATAGGGTTGCCATATTTCAAAAAGTAAAATTCCTGACACCCACAAAGTTGTCTTTTAGGAAACCACCCAAATTGTGGTTTTGTGGGGGAACAAACCCAAACTGTTGAGGTTTTTTTTTGGGGGGGGAATCTAACCTCAAAATAGTGATTTTAAGCTTTTTGAGCTGTTTCCACTGCTTCCCCCCCCCCAAGTTGCCATACATCCGGGTTTTCTCTGACAGTTTGCCCCCGACATATGGCAAGCCTAAATTGTGAGAAGGAATACAAGCATGTTAGCATTTAAAGGGGCTAAAAAGGCAGTGCAATAATGAGCTTAGCTCATAAGAGACAGCATCTCTCCCTGCCCCCTGCTCCCCAGCTCATTTATTCTAAATTCCCTTGAGTGGATTCACCGACAGAGCAAGACATCCCGGAAGAGAAGTATTAGATAAAGGAAATAAAACCAATCGTTTAGAATTTGTTCTGAATTCAAATGGCTCTGTGAGAAGCTGTAAACACAAGGCTTAAATGTTGAAGTGCTCCAGTAGTAATATACAGAAGAGGAGCAAATAAATTGGGCTTCCAACAGGGTTTTCTGGTCCTGGTATACCATGGCCTCCATCCCTTAGGACACGTGCATGCACACTGGAGATTACAAGTTATTAGAAATCTAGCAACAACTACTCTATGCCCCAAAGGAAGATAGTCCTTTCATCCTCTGTTTATGTTGCTGTGAACATGCAAGAGCCCTCTGTCTCCCACCAGGCTTTTCTTTCCCTTGATGCATTTACAACAAAGGAGAAAGAAGACCAGCTTTTTAACTGTCTCCTTTGGCATCTGGCAAGGACGGAAAAATGGTGTGTGTGTGTGTGTGTGTGTGTGTGTGTGTGTGTGTGTGAGAGAGAGAGAGAGAGAGAGAGAGAGAGAGAGAGAGAGAGAGAGAACCCCTTGCCTCTTCTCGCGTCACAACTTGCTCAGTACATATATACTACTACTACACCACGGTTGGAGTTATGTGAGTGCACTTTAGGCTCATGTGCTCCTTTCAACTCTGTTTAGTGCAAACCATAGTTTGCAATTGCATTCAAACTGGCAAACTATGGCTTTGCGTGGTTGGAATTTAGCCTACTGTCCAAAGGTTAGAGTCATATCCCTTACCTTCTAGTGGTATCATAGCCTCTGGGAGGTTCTCCATGAGAGAATGTGGCTTTGGGGCTGGAAAAGGCTCCCCAATGCATGTGTTAGGGATAGAGATACAGTATCTGGGTTGCTATTTCCTGTTTGGGCATGATGCTTTAGTCAGTGGTTTAATATTCCTCTGGTCTGCAGATGCAAGAGTGGGACTGAAAAACCAGGGGAAGTATGGGTGCGTGGAGCAGATCAGTGAAGTGAGCCACGGCAGAGACTGCAAATAAGAACTACAGTAGCTCTTCTTTCTGCCTGCCTCACAAACACACATATACACACAGAGGAGCATGTCAGGTGCAAACAGGCTACTGCAGACTGTTCACTCCAGAGAAGGCTATTTTTTCTTTTGGGAAGTGGGTTCCAACAGAGAAGTTTCAATCTGCTAAATAGGCATGAGTTGTAATTCCTGCACCTAATTAATGAACAGTTTAAAAGGGAAACTTTCAAATCTCATAGGCTAATGATACATAACTGATTCACATCAAACCTGCTAAGGTCACACTCTTTTAATATACTTGGTTTCTCTGCAAATACTATTTAAACCAAGGAAGGGAGAAATTTCAGATATATTTTGTGTGGGCATACAACAGATGCCCACACAACCTTAACTGAAAAGTTTTTAAACTGCTTTAACTCTGTCATTCCTTAGACTTTTCTGAAATCTAATCAAATTATACCCCTCATGAGGTAGATTCTCTATGCCACATGTCCTACTGATAGGACAGTCAGTCTCACTTATGAGGAATAGAATTTTCTGGCTTTATAAAAATAGAATGCTTGGAGGGAGAAAGTCACTCACCTTAATTATTGTGTCACTCCTGCAGCTCTGATATATAGAACATGCAAGAAAACTCCTGATTTCTTATCTATTCTCAGTTGGCCCTGCTCGGAGGGATTTATGTGGCTCATGCTCAGGACTTTTGAGTTAAACCCCCGCAAATGCCATCCTGGCAGCCGAGGAGAGGGGCTCTGGGCAAAGAGAGTTCAAGATTCAGTAGGTAATTTTGTGATAGCATTGGACACTTTGCACGATACTGGATTTTCTACCTGAATCCTGGAAGAAGGTACGATGAAAGTGCCTTACTCCAGTGTTGCTTATTTGGGCTCCCTCGTTGCGCTGGGAAACCAGGAAGCAACCCAAGTCGCCTAGGTGTTGAACCTGGCCCAGCCGACAGCATGTTAAGAGAATGTATCTGAAAAGAATGTACATTCCTTTCCCCATAATTTCAGAATGAACCATTTTCAAGGTAAAAAACACCCCCCCCCATACAAATACCGTATTTACAGAGATAAATTTCTTCCTGAATCTTTATGCAGGGTGTCAATATATGCTTGTACTGTTATACATGACAACAGAATTCTGACCTCTGAGTGTATATATGGAATAAAGTTACTTTAGCTATTGATTTTTGGCTACTATATTGCATGCACTTCAAATACTTGTGTGCATTTTTTAAGAATTGTAACTATGGTCATGATAGAAGGCACACATTGAAACAAACTGAATTTATTTCCATTTAATGATCCTGGACTCGAAATTTCTAATGCATGCAAATCTCTGGACATAGACAACTTATCACATTCTCTTATTTGAGCCAGTATATGCACCACATACATTATGGGGCAATTTTAGCATATGCAAATAACTTTCCATAGGTCACAAAAACCTTTTTTTTTAAAAAAATCCATCTAACCTTGTGGCTATTGCCACATGTAGAAATGCACAATCAGTCATAATTCATCTGTGGGTCAGCAATGGCACACCACCAGAAAATCTCACAAACAGTGAAAAGAAACATTTATGTTTAAAATAACACTGAAGCTGTAAGATACCAGAAAATGGAGATAAATATAAACATACTGCAAAGAAAGATAAGATAACATGAAAATAAAGGATTAAGCTCAGGAGTACTTTGAGGCTTTCTAAAGCTACTGGCAGAAATTCTGATCTGATATACTTAAATACCCCCCTCCCTGAAGTCTTAATGCAGCAGCCAAAGTGAAAACAGGCAGTTTCAATTATAAGTAGCAGGAAAAAAGCAACACAGCACACCCACTTCCACCTTATCTAATATGAAGAAACTAATTGTGCACATTTAATCTGTAGAGGTCTTATTTCCCATATAGCTCTTAACAAGGAACTCCCCAGATAGGAAGCTGCTGTAGAATGGAAGAATACAGCCTATTGCATATGCAAATATATGTGTGAATTTGCAGGGGAAGGGTGGGAAGATTTGCAGCTGAGCAGGTTAATGATAAAACCGCTTGCATTATTTTTCACCAAAGCCATGCAGCTGAACATGCCAGGAAGCTTGAAGGACAGACAGGGGGAAGGGGAGATTAAAAAGAACAAAGAGATTTTGGCTTCTTAAAATGTTTCTGGCCAGCCTGATAGCGGCACCCGTTGCAGAGCCAGGTGCTGCAGTGAGAGTCTTGAATTTATGTCTCCTTAAAAAAAGAAGAAGAAGAAAAATCCAAGCTGCCACTTTCAACCATTTGGGAAAACAGATATGGGGAGACAGTAAACCACAGGAGGGAGGGGAGAGGAGAGGTCATTCCTCTGACTGGGCTTTGGGATCTGAATTAGAGAGTTCTCCACATTGTTGGAGGGGCAAAAAAGAATGAGGACTGTATGAAGCAAACAGGCAAATAACAATAAAAAAGAGGAGGCTAAAAATCTGCAGAAACAGCAGGCACCCCTTCATTTTCCTTCCCTTTTTCTCCTTCCCATTTCTTAAGACACGACTAAGCACTTTGAAAAGGCTTTTTGTCAAGAACCTCTGTGCAGATGGCTTCTGATCCCATTCGGAGGCACTGTGGTTCTTAATACAGCTGTCACTTACACTCCTTGCTGCTCTAACAAAAAAAAAGGGTGGGGTGGGGGATAATACTAATAAATTTCTGCCTAACAGAGCGCACTGCCACTGACAGCCACCCACTGGGGATGTGGGCCTGCCTCGGACACCCTGCTGGCTCCGAGAGAGGCCCAAGGCTTTAAACTGCTTTCACGCCACATTAACACCCTGCCTGGCAGAGGTAGAGTAGAAGAATCCAGTGCTGCCTGTCTGATCCCCAAAGCTACCAGGAATAGGAACAGGCTGTTCTGCATCTCTTACCCATCCTCCTCTCTTTGTGGAAGTGGCAATGAACAATAGGTTTCCCTTCAATGCAAATGTGGAAGGGAGCTGGGAGAGAGAATCACCTTAAACTCCCCCTTTTGTGATCTCAAGCAGATAATAGTGAAAGCCAAGGCCCATCTGTGGATGCTGAGCAGACTTTGTCCCAGTTCTGCAGGCTCATCAATAAGCCTACTTTAGAATCCCCAAGTTTTAATGCATCTTTAAGGAGCGTCGTTGCATTATTTCTCTCTTACTTTACCTTCCCCTTCTTGCACTTCCCAGCTGTTTACACCAAAAGCCATATTTAATTTCAAATGTAAAACATTATTTATATCTTGCTTCAATGAACTTTTTTTTTTTTACGGTATTCTAATACTCTAAAATTCTCATGCATGAGCCCACAGACAGAAGCACACAGCTAGCTCTCTGCTGTAAATATGTGTGCCAGATTCCCTCTTTTCATCATATTGGGCTCTCCTCTGTTTACTACACCTCCAAAGTACAAGATGGAGCCAATGCAGACTGTATTTTTTCCAGCCTATCTTTATGTGGGGACACAATACCAAATTCTGTTATACTGGATACTTCTGTGACTGTGATAAGTGCAGTGCTTTTTTTTCTTTCTGGGGGGACGCATACCCCTAAACATTTTGTGAATCTAGGTTTGGCCTCATTGAGGGGCAGTATTTCAATATGAGTAGGAAAATGAGAGTACCCCTAAACATTATTTTAGAAAAAAAAGTACTGGATAAATGCATACCAACAGATTTTAACATATTTACAAAGAGATTTGTCATCTTCTGTTCAACTTCTTTTTGTCGAGAATTAGGATTAAAGGAGAGAAGAGAGCTTGCAAATGCTGTTAACTTTTTCATGTGCGCTTCTGTGTTGTACTCATCTCTACTATAGCTCTGTTATTTATCCTTGTTAAAGCTGATGTTTCTTTTGAAACCAGCCCCTCAGTGTCTGCCTACCCCTGCTTTACTCAAATCTCTGCTGTTTAAAACCATCATTTTCCTCTCTGTGTTTCTCTGCTGCTGCTCTACTTACTTTGGCCATGGTTCAAAGCAGCACCCACCCACCCCTTATAGTGTCTCTCCCTTTCTAGCTGTACTCAAAACTCCTCCCTTTTCAATTCCTCAGCTGCCTCTTGTAAAAGAGATAAAGGATGCTGATCCCTCAAATACTCCATAGTATCTTCACACAGTGTACTTCACTCTTGGTACTATGTACTGTCCTGAACATTAAGTTCTACATTCAATGTATTAATTTAGAACAGTTATTTTATAATCAAATACCCATATGGCAGCCATGTTATGGCTGGTGCCCCCAATATTCATTCAAGATCCAAATGTGCCCACAGGTCTAAAAAAGTTCGTGTGGTTCATCAGTTGGTGAACCCTGATCTAAGGAGTTAATGTGGAAAAAATGTCAGGGCGGCTGGTGAACAGTCCCATGGAGAGTTTCTGGTCTGCTTTCACTTTTTTCCCATTCAACACTTTGGTCTCTAGGGCCATATTTATAATTACTCAATAGAAACATAATGCCAAACCATGCATAGACAGGCTACAGTTTGCACTTTAAATCATGGTTTCAGATTCTGGTTTGACAGCAAATCACGGTTTGTCAACTTGAACATAATATCAACCAGTTGTGATGTCTGCATTGAGACTCTGTAATAAATTCTCATTCACAGCTAATGCAATCAAGTTTCAAATGCAAAGCCCTCAATTTTCAATATTTTACATTTTTAACCAGGAAATAAAAGCTTTTGTTGAAATGCAATGTGGTATTGTTGGAAGTTCAGTTTTCTCAGAAAAAACAACAACCCAATAGAATTCTAAATAATACAGTCCATCCGGAGACTTGTATACAATCATCAAACTGTCTATCATTATGAAAATGCACAAATATAATGACAGAACTCTTTGTCTCATTCAAACCCAAATTGGCTATTGAGTTTTTACTGAATTTCAAAAAGCCACTAGTTAACTGCTAGTCCATTACATATGAAAACAAAGTTTTGCAATAGTTTACATGAGCCAGTTAGGCTCTTGCCAAGCAAGAGAGCTATGATTGTGTCTTGGGAGCTAACTGACAATGAATGGGCCCAACTGTAGCAGTCTTATAAGCAGGACAAAGTGGCCCAGTAGCATGTACCGGTAATAAACCGAGGTAATATTAAGGAAGAAGCTGTGTAAACGTACCTCAATCTTTCAAATAAAACAGTATTTTTAAAAGGAGAAGCAAATTTAAACCATTTAGATTCATTCTATTTAAGGATCGTTAACTTTTTCTATAATAATAGCACTGGTAGAGCAAGATACAGTTATTGTTATTCTAAACACCTCTCATTTGGTACCTCCTCCAGTAACTTATAGTAACTTATAGTTAAGCCACCTCTTTGATTGAGCCCAGATATAAGGAACTTGTGCTCCAAACAACATTTCTTTAAGAGGAGGAAACAGATCCCCCACCTCTCATCTAGCCTGTACAAAAGCCTTCACATTTACATTAACATCTACAGTATGTCTGTTTATCATTAAGATTGCACTCCCCAACTGGAACAATGCTCTTTCTAGAATCTAGTGTGATTTATCCAAAACTCAAAGAGGAAAATAGGTTTACTCAAAGGGAGTATCAGGATTGCATTTATGGGTGAAACTAAGGGCCAACCTGCTTGAAGCTGGCCTAGGTCAAGACCTCCTCCTAATCTGCAATATCTGTCCCTACCCCACTCATTCAAGCATGTCTTGATTGACATTGTTTCATTGGGATCCAGAAACTGAACCTGCTGAAAACTAGATCTAATCTTTATTTATTCGTAACAAGAATAGAATCAAATCCTGCTATATCAGAGTCTTTATTAAACCCAAACCGGAAAGGCACGTTTGGTAAACAACAACAATACACATGCTGATAAAATGCTAATAGCTGACCTTCAGCAAAATAAGCGGGGGGGGGGGAGCATCTGGGAAGATTTGTATAGTTTTTGACTTTGTGCAGGCTTCTGTATTTGTCTTCAAGGACTTGGAAGCAGAAAGCAAGATGCAGGCTTGATGCATTAAGGCTGTAGCAGATTATAAGGGTAAAGGATAGTGGGGGAAGAAGAACAACCACAAAGGCTCCCAGAGCAGTTTACATGCAATCAAAACAAGACAGTCCCTGCAGGGTTAAAATCTGAAATAACACAGCACACAAGGGGGGGGGGAGAGAAGTGCAGAAAAGAGTGCAGAAATGTGGTAGATCTCAGCCAATCTCATGCTACAGTCGCCAACATGGTATTTTCCAGATGTTGTTGGACTTCAACTCCCACCAGCCTTAGCCATCTTGAAGGCACCATAATCTCCCAAGCTATTGAGTCTGTTCTTGAAAACTTTTCTGACTTACTTTCAAGGTGAGCAAGTTCCTTCAGAGAAGGGGCAGGGAATCCATGTTGCAGGGCTACAGCTCTCACCGTTCTTGTAAGTTGGCCATGCTGCATGAGGCTGGTTAGAGTTGGGAGTCCAATAATATCTGGGGGGCATCTGTCTGCAGCATCCCAGAAACTGAGCTGCATCCTGGTAGCCAAACTCTAAAGTACATCACCCCAAGAGAAGAGACTAAGACTAGCTGGTGGAATGGGTGGAGTAGCTGCTGCTAACTGGCAGGAGAGGGGCAAGGCATTGGCAATGTCAGGATGCTGTTGCTTCAGCTCTGTCTCACAGACAGAAGGGATCTGGTACTGTAAGAACGAGTGAGCAATTTTTAGGGCCATAGCTCAGTGGTAGATCGTCTGCTTCATATGCAAAATGTTCCAGTTTCAAACGTGGCATCTCCGGGTAGGACAGGGAATGTATCCTGTCTGAAACTCTGGATAGTCAGGACTAACGAGTGTAGACAGTACTGACCAAATGGATCAATTCAGTATAAGGTTTCATCCTATGTTTTCCCATATTGTATCTTTCAGCCTGATTGTTTTACCACCCTCCTTTTTCTGTTCAGCATGTTCAGCTGTTTAGCATAAAGATTAAGAGAACTAGGGCTGATCTGATTCCCTTTTCACCTTGAAAGCAGGAATTTTCAGGGTTGAGGGGGCTTTGCCCAACCCCCCCTTTAATCCTACAGTTTTGTGGCAGTTCTTAATTCCTCCCTCCCTGCAATGCTGCTGTTTCTGTAGCATTTTTGTGTGCAGTTTCGTTCACGCACAAACAATTCTAGCCCATTGCACATGTGATCCTACATTTTTGCTCTGCATCCAATCAGATTTCTGACTTCACTAAGGGCAAATGTAAAAAGGTAAAGGTAAAGGGACCCCTGACCATTAGGTCCAGTCGTGACCGACTCTGGGGTTGCGCGCTCATCTCGCATTATTGGCCGAGGGAGCTGGCGTATAGCTTCCAGGTCATGTGGCCAGCATGACAAAGCTGCTTCTGGCAAACCAGAGCAGCACATGGAAACGCCGTTTACCTTCCCGCTGTAGCGGTTCCTATTTATCTACTTGCATTTTGACGTGCTTTCGAACTGCTAGGTTAAGGGCAAATGTAGCCCATTTAAAATGACAGCAACACTTTCTAAACTAGTCACACGGACAAGCCTAGTCAATCAGGGATTATTCAAATAATTAATTTGCAGATTAATTCAAATAATTAATTTGCAGTTTTACCCCATGTAAGAGATTTGAACTTCGTCTCCGCAAATAAGCAAGCACATGCTCTAACTTTCTCATCTAGCTTCGTGAAATATGGTGGGTTAAGAGCATATCTATGCCTGCATGATGAGAGAAATTGTATAAATAAAACATGTTGCCAAACCAAACAATTATGCCTAGACTTTGAGCCTGATAGGAAAATGGATTGTTAAGATAGAATATTTTTATTTCAGCATTTTAATTAACAACGAGAGAAACAGCACTGAATATTTCGCCAGGTGTTTTGAAAGGATATGAGAAGTTAGTGTGGCATCAACGCTAACTTCAGCATGAGAAAAGTACTGTAGTTTAAATGTGCATAATTACCATCCGTTCCGCCACTGGGCACATACAATGAATGTGAAGGAGTGAGTGACAGCTGCCTGGGATTAAGAGAACGAGAGAGAAAAGAAAAGCCAACTGATCCCAGGTCCCTCCCCTTCGATAACCAGCAGCCACTAAATATATGAAGAGGAATGCATTTTGCAAGGCTCAAACCATCTTCACAGTGAATTTAATACCTGACAATCAAAAAGAGAAAACACAAGAATGACAGGCTGAAGTATGCCCACTCCCTCCCCTAAAAAGGGGGGGCAAGAAAAACACACACACACACACCCTCCTCTGGTTCCTCTAACAAGTCAATTCAATAGGGAGATTTTTGGAATTCCTTCCTTTAACCCTACCCTTGAGAGAAGCATCACTTTTAAGGTCTTAGATAAATGCAGGTCAATCAATACCCTTCAAGGCAGAAAATGTATTTAACTAGAATCTCTTTCTCATTAACTCCACCCTCCTGGCAACTGAGTAGGAAGGGTGGGAGGAGAAACCAGAAAAGACAATAAGTAAAGAAATGGAAACAGTTTAGAATAGATGATCCATAGAACAAATATGAAGGCCATAAAGATTGCTTCCTTAGAAATTGTGTTGGAACTATTGCAAAAGGAAATGCAACAGGATAACTCTTGTCCCGTTATTTTAAAATCCTTGTCTTATTTATCTCAAACAAACTAAAAGAGACCAGCTGCATTAAGTAATTCTGTACAGTATAGGATACAAAAGGGTCCAAAAGTAGCATGACAAAGAGACTGCATGATAGACCATGGCTCGGCCTCAAAATCACTTACATTAATCTTAATGCCGCAATTTGCTTTCATAGAGGATTAAAAATAGTTTGTGTTTTAAGTTTGTTAAATGGAACACAGAAGCTTTTCAGAGAGCAACTCTGTCCCCAAGATCTCCTGGCTAAGAGGCCTAAGGATGTGGGATACTAATGGAAAGCTCTGCTGGTGTAGATGCTTTGTTGATTGGGGGGCGGAGGAGTGTGTCATGTGGAGAATGTGAGTGAGGTATAGCTATACCACATTCTAAGCCTCTTTGTTTCCACAACATGCCCACAACAATGGCACAACTTTCCAACAGGTCCTCACTGCTTCCTGGCATGCTTACCCTAGAATGACAGAGCTCTGCATATGGTACAACTCAGGGATTCTGTGTTTTGCAGTCTCCAAGCAAACAACCTGGATTCCTCTGAAGTCTCCCAATGTGGTTCCAATAGTTGTTGTTGTTTAGTCGTTTAGTCGTGTCCGACTCTTCGTGACCCCATGGACCATAGCACGCCAGGCACTCCTGTCTTGCACTGCCTCCCGTAGTTTGGTCAAACTCATGTTCGTAGCTTCGAGAACACTGTCCAACCATCTTGTCCTCTGTCGTCCCCTTCTCCTAGTGCCCTCAATCTTTCCCAACATCAGGGTCTTTTCCAAGGATTCTTCTCTTCTCATGAGGTGGCCAAAGTATTGGAGCCTCAGCTTAACAATCTGTCCTTCCAGGGAGCACTCAGGGCTGATTTCCTTAAGAATGGAGAGGTTTGATCTTCTTGCAGTCCATGGGACTCTCAAGAGTCTCCTCCAGCACCATAATTCAAAAGCATCAATTCTTCGGCGATCAGCCTTCTTTATGGTCCAGCTCTCACTTCCATACATCACTACTGGGAAAACCATAGCTTTAACTATACGGACCTTTGTCGGCAAGGTGATGTCTCTGCTTTTTAAGATGCTGTCTAGGTTTGTCATTGCTTTTCTCCCAAGAAGCAGGCGTCTTTTAATTTCGTGACTGCTGTCACCATCTGCAGTGATCAAGGAGCCCAAGAAAGTAAAATCTGTCACTGCCTCCATTTCTTCCCCTTCTATTTGCCAGGAGGTGATGGGACCAGTGGCCATGATCTTGGTTTTTTTGATGTTGAGCTTCAGACCATATTTTGCGCTCTCCTCTTTCACCCTCATTAAAAGGTTCTTTAATTCCTCCTCGCTTTCTGCCATCAAGGTTGTGTCATCTGCATATCTGAGGTTGTTGATATTTCTTCCGGCAATCTTAATTCCGGCTTGGGATTCATCTAGTCCAGCCTTTCGCATGATGAATTCTGCATATAAGTTAAATAAGCAGGGAGACAATATACAACCTTGTCGTACTCCTTTCCCAATTTTGAACCAATCAGTTGTTCCATATCCAGTTCTAACTGTAGCTTCTTGTCCCACATAGAGATTTCTCAGGAGACAGATGAGGTGATCAGGCACTCCCATTTCTTTAAGAACTTGCCATAGTTTGCTGTGGTCGACACAGTCAAAGGCTTTTGCGTAGTCAATGAAGCAGAAGTAGACGTTTTTCTGGAACTCTCTAGCTTTCTCCATAATCCAGCGCATGTTTGCTATTTGGTCTCTGGTTCCTCTGCCTTTTCGAAATCCAGCTTGCACTTCTGGGAGTTCTCGGTCCACATACTGCCTAAGCCTGCCTTGTAGAATTTTAAGCATAACCTTGGTAGCGTGTGAAATGAGCGCAATTGTGCGGTAGTTGGAGCATTCTTTGGCACTGCCCTTCTTTGGAATTGGGATGTAGACTGATCTTCTCCAATCCTCTGGCCATTGCTGAGTTTTCCAAACTTGCTGGCATATTGGGTGTAGCACCTTAACAGCATCATCTTTTAAAATTTTAAATAGTTCAGCTGGAATATCATCACTTCCACTGGCCTTGTTATTAGCAGTGCTTTCTAAGGCCCATTTGACTTCACTCTCCAAGATGTCTGGCTCAAGGTCAGCAACCACACTACCTGGGGTGTACGAGACCTCCATATCTTTCTGGTTCCAATAGTAGAAAAGCTTTTTTAAGGAGTGCCCAAAGTTTCAAGTTGCCTTAAGGTTCCTGACTATTCCAAAGGAAACATCAAATGTGGATATGCAGCAAAGGGCTGGGACAGAGCAGTTAAGGGTGGGAGATAACTGGGGTTGCAACTTACTGTGGGGTGTCCCATGTAGAATAAGCAATGGAGCAAATTGAACGATGTGGTCTCTTGAGAAGAGTTAAATACTTGGGTTGCTGAGGGGAGGGGGTTACTTGAGACAGGAAGTGAATAGATCAAGACTGAGTCTAGAGGAGGGAAGGGGTATTTTAAGAGAAATGGTGGCATGTTGATATGAAAATCCAAGTTCCCTGCCAATTGTGAGGAGCTCTATGTCCATACCCTATTTGGGCTCGATTGCTGACTGCCAAATCAAGGTGTTGTTCTGACAGAGAGTTATGCAACAGGTGAAAATGTTCCTAACACTGTGCAGGTGTCATAAGTGATTCCACACCTGTTGCCCTGCTTTCTTTATAGTCACTTTCCAAGATACTTGAACCTTACAGGAGGGACTGAGTAGGATGCTTTCAAAATTTATTCCATCGTTTACTGATGCTGCTCAGTATTTATTTATTTTTTACTTGTGTTGTATAGTAGATAGGGATTCACTTCAAACTCAAGGCAGCTTACAAACAAAAATATACCTTGCACAATAAAAAAAAACCCAATCTTAATAATACATAAAGATAAGCTGGAAAATTGTAGTTCATTTGAGACAGCTACTGAAAGGAGGAAACTCATCAAAATGATGCAGCACATTTGCAGATAAGGCAGCCACATCAAGATTAGTCTTGCCATCTGTTATTAGGAGGATCCCTATGAATTTAGGAGGATTCTTGTTCTAATCCAGGCTGATCCACTGATTCATTCCTTTACCTTGTCAGTCTACAATAAAACTGGTAACAACCCCCCCCCCCCAAATTTGGGATTTGTTATCACAATCAAGATGCCAGGGCCGCTATCTCAAGGTTGCTTATACCAGTTCCTATCTACATGAATAAGGAATTTCATGGTGTTTCAGTGACTCCTTTTGCTGACTATTGTGGGTCGTTTGCAGGTTGCTGTGTTGGTTCAAAAATAACAAGCACAGTCTAGTTCTGACTGCATGTTACCTTTGACCTAAAATGTCAGGGGTTTGTTACACTATGGTTTCCTGTTGCATTCAAACTGGGAAAGTGAGGGTTAATCCAAAACAGCAAGCCAGCATATAAAACTACAATTGGATCTTGGTTAGTAAACTGAGATAAAGTCCCAGTTGCTCAGACCAGGTAACAGGCCTCTGTGGTTTAACATTCCCCCTTAAATTTTTCAATTGTGCCACATGAAAGCAGAAGGATAAGAGAGCGCATGGGCAGAATAGCTGTTCTAAGTCTAATAAACAATGATCAAGTAGACCAAGATTTTATCCTACCATGTTCATCTAGATCAGAGATGGGGAACCCATGGCCTCTAGATGCTATTAAGATTCCCAGCTCCCATGATTCCCAGCTCCCATGAGCCTTAGGTAGCAAAGCCAGTGGTCAAGGATGGGAGTTGTAGTCCAGCAACAAAGCGCCACATGTACCCAATCCCTGAACTGAATAACTATGAATAACTATGAATTCCCATCACAGATAACACTCCTACTACAATATAATTAGTTATATCAGGATGAAAGACAGGCCGAAGTCAGGAGCACCTGATCTTGATCTTGCCAGGGATTCCCAATTCATTTAGCTCACGTCAGCCTCCAGTTCACCCCCTGAACAATTCACCCCTTGAATCAAAGGGTAACATGCTTAAGTAGCTGTTACCACAAGATATACTGATCATGGAAAAGAGACCCATTTCCAATACTGGTTTGAAGCCAAAGGGCAATACTTTTAAAAACCATGAAGAAAACCAAAACCCAGGAAGATAAATTCCCTTAAGCAAAAAAGGAGAAAGCCATGGCACCTGACAAAAACATTGCAATAAAATGTAGCCATTCTTGCTCTGAGGACCCGTCTCCACCTACCATGTATTGAAGATTTCCTACAAATCTTAATGGTCTCCTAGGTAGGAGCAAGTAATAACTTTACACATGCCAGGAGCGGCTTTTCAATTCTGCTCTATCCTAGTGTGATTTCTGTTGTCCCCCCCCCCCAATCTCCTTTGGGAATCTGTTCATTTTCAAGGGGCCTTGGAATCCCCTGCCTTGCCTGGTGCTCTGGCAGAACTTGCAACATCTGTCTACTTTACACAGTTCCTTCCTCCTCCTCTGCCTTTCACCTAGGTTTATGTGCACATCTATGTTCACAGTTGCTTTGCAATGTTTAAGAGAAAAACCTTACTCACATGTTCATGGGTATATAGCCTACCAACCCAAACGGGTGACCTCAAAGATCCAAAGCTCTGCTTCTAAAATGCGTCCTGCTTCAATGTTTGCTATAATCAGATCCCCATCCCAGGGGCGTAGCCAGGATCAAAACTAGGGGGGGGCAAGCCATGGTCGTTCAGGGGCGGGGCCAAGGCACGGGAGGGGAGGGGGCACAAAGTGGGAATGTGGGCGGGGCCACAGGGCCAGTGGGCCCCATGACATAGTGGCGGCGGCGGCAGCGGCCACCTTGTGCTTCTGGGGCTGGCAGCGTTGGCAGCTATCCTGCTTGGCTGGAGAGGATGGGAGGGTCGGGCAGGCGAGAGGGGGTGGCAGCGCGGGCGAGGGCGAGGCAAGGCACGGCCGCAGCCACGACGGCTCCAAGGCGTTGCTGCATATCAGCATAATATTTCAACCATGTCTTGGGTTCAAGCCCCACCTTAGGAAAAAATTCCTGAATTGCAGGGGGTTGGACTAGATGACCCTTGTGGTCCCTTCCGACTACAATTCTATGATTCTATTGATATATTACCATAGCATATGCATCATTCTGCTTTCTTGAATTGTCCTACTCCTAGGCATAGCAGCCAACTCCTAGAGGCCTAGGTGCCTCTCCCCTCCCCCCCCAAATACTGGTAAATACCGTATTTGAAAGAGTCACCCCCCATGTTGATGGGCTTTCTATGTGGGGCTTATCTGCCCCTCCCCAGTATTTTATTAAGGATGGAAGAGGGAGGGAAGGAAGGAAGAAATAGAGAGAGGGATAACTCATATTTACGGGTGTCTCTGGGTGACGCTGTGATGCTGGAACTCTGCAGCAAGAGGACAGGAGGGTCGGGCAGGCGAGAGAGGGTGGCAGGGCGGGCGAGGGCGAGGCAAGGCATGGCCGCAGTCACGACAGCTCCAAGGCATTGCTGCATATCAGCATAATATTTCAACCATGTCTTGGGTTCAAGCCCCACCTTAGGAAAAAATTCCTGAATTGCAGGGGGTTGGACTAGATGACCCTTGTGGTCCCTTCCGACTACAATTCTATTGATATATTACCATAGCATATGCATCATTCTGCTTTCTTGAATTGTCCTACTCCTAGGCATAGCAGCCAACTCCTAGAGGCCTAGGTGCCTCTCTCCCCCCCCAATTACTGGTAAATACCGTATTTGAAAGAGTCACTCCCCCATGTTGATGGGCTTTCTATGTGGGGCTTATCTGCCCCCCCCCAGTATTTTATTAAGGATGGAAGAGGGAGGGAAGAAATAGAGAGAGGGATAACTCATATTTTTGGGTGCCTCTGGGTGACGCTGTGATGCTGGAACTCTGCAGCAAGAGGAGTCTTGTAAGCAGCTTTCTCTCTGCTTGATTTACAGCAGGCACGTCCAACAGGTAGATTGTGATCTACCAGTAGATCACTGGATGTCTGTGGTAGATCACTGGTAGGTCACTGGCACCCCTAAAAAAAGCTCACCCAAAATTTTCCTCCTCCCTAAAAAAAGTTGAACTATGACCTGAAGCCCTAAACAAAAATGGGCCTCCCTCCCTCCTAAAAGAAGCTCAACAAGTTTGACCTAAACCCAAAAAACCAGGGCTTCCCTTCCTTAAAAAAACTCAACAGCTTTGACCTGAACCCCCCAAAAGGGGGTAGATCACTCCCAGTTTTTAACTCTGTGAGTAGATCAGAGTCTCTTGGGAGGTGGCCACCCCTGATTTACAGTATACAGATGCAGGAGGAGGGGCAGGCTGGAACACCTGTGCTTTTTATAAACATCACTGTGTCTGTCAAAGCTACAGCCCCCCCTTTCTTATTCACATCCTTTTAGCCTTGCAGAGCCACCTTAGTCAAATTGAATCCTCTGCACCCTCATTAAATCGTCAATAGAACTCTTAATGTGATACCTGAATGCTCATTAACAACTCCCACTCAAGAACAATAGGGTGAATTGGTCAGCTATCGAAACTTGCCTGGGGATATCTGCTCCATTGTCTTAACTGCTTAACTACTGGTAGCCACTTTGCTTTATTTATTTGATGTGTTTTTGTTACAGCTGTGTCCCCCCCCCCCAGCAAGCGGAGACTTAGCTGCTCTTGCTAAAGCAAAGCCCTTTCCACTTCAGTTTTTGGAGGGGAAAAGTGCTGGTTATGGTCTGTAAAATACATTAATTTTTTGCTTCTAGGGGGGGCAGCTGCCCCCTCCTGCCCCCCCTTGCCTACGCCCATGCCCCATCCTGTCATGTTGTAATCTGCAGCACCCCCATTTGCTCAGGTCAGCAAGCAAGTCTGACCTCATAGATTGTTATTATTAGAACTTCTTATAATTATTATTACTTTTAATCTTAAGCAAAACAAATAGAGAACCGAGTGCACATTTTCACACTACAGAGACTGAAATGCTATCAACCATTGACCCTTGATTACAATGATACTGTCTTGACTAGCCTGTAGCATAGCTCAATTAACCATTCTCTCCCCGTAATCAACTTGTTTTCACAAAATTGGGGGAATGGAGCATCAATGACCAGCTCTGGCTTATTGCTGTTGTGGTTCTTTGTTGATCTGGGAGAGCTCCTTATAGTTACTTTCTTTGGATTGGTTTTACCGGTAGGACCAGCTATGAGATCCAAGACCCTCACACTTGCCACTCTACCCCAACTTTAAAGGTTATATTTCTTCTCAAATAATTATTTTCTCATGGTGTCTTTCTCATGGTCTCTTTCCACCAAGTGGTTTTCCTTTCTAAGTTGCATTAGGTAGAAATATAATATATACATATAACATATATATTATATATTATATTTCATGCAACTGGGGTCTGTTCTCACTCACACTGAATCAGATGTGAAAGACGAAGCTAAAATAGCACACAAAGTAATGTGTAAGTGCTCGGTGTCTGACAAATGGATCAACAGTTCTTTAAGAAGCGCCTTTTCTAATTTTATCTCCATAAACTACAAAGCAGCATTTGACTGTGCAAAAGAAGTAAAAAGAAGGTCAAGGATCCTAGGGGAAAAAATGAAAGGGAAGACTGCATTGCCACAGGCAAGGAATGTTGGGCCCACACACGTCAGGGTGTTTCTTCAACCATATCAATGAACAGATAATCTTTGAAAAAGGCACTCTTGGCAGTATTGCCAAATTCCACCTCAGCTGATTTTTTTTTTTAAGACTTGCATTTTTAGCCTTTCCTTCTCTTTATTTTTAAGTCAGCAATTCATTTTAATATTTGCTGCTTGCAATAGCATATGAAGTATGGTTAAAAGCTACCAAAGCAATTTCCCACCACATCATACTGTAAATCTCTCTTGGCAGAGAATAGATCTCAGCAGCTTCTGAGTGATATTTATTTTCCCTACCCATTTAGCCCTAGAAGGCTTACCAGTGTTCATGGGACTGCAACCTGTGCAGCAACAAGGTAAATCACGGGCTGCCACGTTTTCCTTAAATTTTGTAGGGTTTTCTTTTTTACTTATGGAACAAACCTGCTCCAAACACAACTGATCTGAGCCATAAAACATTAAACTTGTTTTGCTAGATGTGTCTTTCAAACACGCTAGTAGTTCTGGCACAAGCCTTCATAATGTAACAGCTGAACTTCAAAGGCTTAACCTATTCAGGGTTGCGCTCTTACTTTACTGCGAGTTTTATCCTCATATGAATTCAGGTAACTTGAAACTGATATGTTGTTGTAGTTGGCTTCAATGTATTTACTTCCAAACATCATATTGCAGATCAGGTCCTTTTCAGATTATTGTTCCTTTCACTGCCAACTGTACTGAGTTGTTTTCTCTTCTGTCTCTAGGTGAGAGGAATATTGGGTTATGCAGAAATAAAGAAGTATCTGATCACCAATTGGGTTAGCCATTTGGATTCTCAGACTGCCAAATTTCAGCACTGTGGAACTATTGTGGAATAAATACAGTTTGGCTGGGGGCAGGCTTAATCTAAATTTGCCATTCATTAGTGTTTGAAGAGGATTAGGAGGAAGAGAGTTTGTAATCTGTCATGTGAAGAGAGAAGCTTTGGTATCACTCAACTCAGGATGATTTGTGGAATAAGATTCCATAGCAATAAGGAATAATTCAAGAGAGGCCAGATGTGGATTTCATTTCTCCCTGTCAATATGCTGCCAGGAGCTTCATGGCTGCAATGAATGTTTTCTGGACCACAGATGCACAGCCCATGAACTGGGACTCAGATTTTCAGTGGTTTTAAATCCTGGCAGAAAAAAGATCGATTTGAATCTTCTTTGCTCCAGTTCCTTTTCTACTGTCTCTGTGGACTTGTGAGTTAAAGGACAGAAATAATACTACTTGTCTCTGACAAAGTAAGAAAAATAAAATTCAGGCTGTCTTTAAATTCTGCACAACTTTCTTACCAATGGCACTTGGCCTGATAAGCAGTATGGGAGGCCATACTGAATATTACATTGTTCACCAGGCACATCCATAATATTACTTGGAGTCCTGGCGTAAAATGCCTTAAAAGTTTTTCCTCACCATAAAAAAATATCATCATGCACAAACTGTTAAAAAACTGAACTCCTGAATCAGGCTGAAGCCCTATAATTGTAAGGCTATGCAGTGAACAAAATCAATACATTTGGCTGAGAGTTTTGTTGCAAACAAAGGAAAAACAGACATAAGGTATTCTATTGCGAGTTGAAGAAATATGGTACGTATTAGCACTTTTTCTCCTATATTATCTAAAAATGATGAACTGCTGATTTTTTTCCCATAAGCAAAAAATCAAGTCTACTTCATCACATTCACAAGAACAGTCATGGCTGTAGGTTATATATACATACATTCATTTTCCCCCAACTCCCAAGAACCTCAGCCAGCAAGTCCAAAATAGAGCACTAGGATGAGGAGGCCTGACATATATGGTATATGAAAATATTTCTAGATATTAAACTTTCCATAGACCACCAGTCTGGCAATTACACATGTTAAAACGTATGTACAGCACTGTATATTGGGGGAGTCAATATGGTGCTCTCCAGAAGTTGCTTATTAGGAAGTAATCCCCAGGTATGTGGGGTAAGGCAGATCCCTGCTGCTGATCTAGGGCAGAGTTGGCTTCAGCAACTTGGTCAGAACTGTTGGTACCAGTCCAAATTCTGGAATGAATTCAGGACCATGGATAGCAATCCTGAAACTGAGGCAAGAGACAAGTACCTTAGTACCAGCTAACAGTTACTGTAGAGTTTTTATAGCCTGTTTTGTAGACTGGCTAATACAGTTCTGGGACCCACCTCTTTTGTTGAATTTATAATGTTCTGTTCCACTTGGAATGGTTTTACATGTTTAATAATTGTATTGGTTTTGTCTATTCTTGTAACCGTACATAATAATGTTGTAACCCACTTCGGGATCTTACACCCACACCCACAGCTAATGGTGCATAGCTGATATGGATTGCTTCCAGTTCATCCCTTTTCTCTATCAGGCCCCTTCTTCTTTAATCTACAGAAAGGTGAACAAAATTCGAGAGAGATTTATAGATCCAGCTAGAATTGAGCCAGCTGGCCAGGGAAGTTTGCAAATTCACATGTACAAACTCTAGTCTCAGTTCCCCATGGAAGAAAATCTATCCATATTACCCCACGTTATCATTACAATCAGCTGATGAGGCTCTAATGGTGGTGGGATATGGTTAGCGGCTACTGGAGAGAAGGCCTTTTCTGTGGTGCCCAGATACTATGGAAGCAGTTTCCTTCTGAGTTTAGGTGAACACCCACGTTAATGACATTTAGGTATCTTTTAAAAACAGATTCATGCACTCAGGCCTTTGCCGGGACTTGATTTCAGAATATTATAAATTTTAACATTGTCCTAGGTTTTCTTTTAATCCCATATTTTAATTTTTTGAAATGCATTTAATATTGCTATACACTTCCTTGAGACTTGATGTGGGAAGCAGTATAGAAAGTTTTAAAAATAAATAAAAACAAAAATCATCTATTTTGCTTTTACCACGTTGCATACGGGCACAATAGCTGGTAGTACAAATATAAGCAAAACTTTTCAAAGAATAATGCAGAAGTGTTGTTCAATTTTAATTCTTACTCAACACTTTTAATGTTATGAAATTAAAGCTATTTATTTCAGCCCCAATATTTAAACTGAAGTATACTTACTTGGAATAAAACCCTAGTAGAATCTATGATACTTACTACTGAGTAAACCTGTTTAGGATTGGGACAATAGATTGGATTTTTATTTTTTCTTGCCTAAGTGGTTTAGTGCCAGCTGTAATTTTTGCTACACATTGCTGCATTTCCTCTGGGAATTACAGTGTTTTTCTTTATCTGTGCAGAAAAGGTACTAGGGAAGAATGTGTTTTAGCTGTCTGTATTCTGCAATGAACAAGGGACCATTGGAGGCCTGAGGGGTACGGTTAAGGAATGACAGGATCCTTTTAATTAGGTTGAAAACCAACTTGGTAAGAATAGCCTGTCTGTATTGGTAGCTCTAACTGACTGCTCTGAAGACAGAGTGTGCAGATCTGGTGGGGGGTAATTATTGTCTGTGACAATCTGACTGACAGGCTTGTCCCCTTGAGGAGACTCCAAAAATGCTGCTTTCTGGCAAACCATGAATGGAATAAATTCACTTTCTGAGGACTACATTAAAGAAAGCACAGTGGAAGTTGGGCAACCTGGTAACGGTGGTGATGGGGTTACAGCTCTCTCAGACATCTAGTCTCTGAAAGGTGGCTCAGGTAGATTGGCAGGAGAGGCAAGAGAATGAGTTTAAGAAGCAAGAGTGATTCACTTTGGGAACAGGGCAAAAAAACCAAACAAACCTGGAATTGATAAAATTGCTTCCCTGTTCTTCCAATTTAATGTAACTGATAGATTTTTATTATAATTATAATTATAATTATTATTATTATTATTATTATTGGTTTCTTTATAAAAAAGAACTCAAAATCACTTGCTTTGAGTAAAAATGACCTAAAATACAGTAATATGCATAAAAGAACAAATCCAACTCGGGAAAAAATAATCCAGTTAAATGAAACTGCTTATGCATTACTTTATGCATGATTTTCTGGAAATAAAACTGGACTGAGGCACAATTTATCGCTGAAGACACAGAATATGCATGTCTTGAAATACATGACTTTTGGAATAGCAATTCTCAGCTTTTTAAAAAAGCAGCATCTACCTATTAAGGTAGAGAAAATCAGTGAAAGACAGCAGACGATAACAACAGGAAGACAGGTCAACCGTTTGCCACTCAGTCTTCAGGGAGGGGAGTGCTCAGGCCACCAGCCCTTGATTCACACTCCAACATTTCACATCTGAGGGAGACAATTTCCTATTAGGCAAACAGAACAGGCGACTAGCCTGCTCTGCATATATCTGAAGTACAGTGCCACACTATCCCCAGGTGTAGGTTGCTATCGCTTTCATTAACATTGTGGTTAAAAGTATAATAAATTCAATATTTGCAGCTAAAATATTCAAATTACCAGCAGTATCAGGCAACTTAGTCTAAAGCAGCATTCAGTATAAACAAGGCTATGTGTTAGCTAAGAGTTGGGGTGTGCATGTATGGTAATATATGAGTGGTACTTTCTTTCCAGAGGTTAAATGACAGCTGCTTTCAATGTTGATTTGTTTTGCTTTCTGCTTAGCAAGATTTATACACTGCTTAATCAAAAGAAAAAAGGAAAAAAAAAGATCCAGGCAGTTCACACAATAGTATACAAATATTTTAAAAATGATAAATACAGAGTTTAAAAACAGCAGACAATACTGGGAAAAGATGCATAACATCAACAGTTTTAAAAAGAAAATGTGCACAATAAAATTTCATGTCTGGCTAGGCTTGCCTAAGCAAAAAGGTTTTGAGATTTTGAGCAGGCATAGAAAACAATACAATGAAGGTGCCTGCTGAATATTCACTGGCAGGGGTTTTCAGAAAATAGATTGTGCCACATAAAAACATGATTATTTGCAAGTGTGGGGCAAACTTTATGTGGCACTTGTAAAAGATACAGGGTCAGAAAATTGTTTTTATGAGTGTCTGAAAATGGTGATCATTACTCAAGATGGTGGCTCCACCTGGCACTGAAGGACAACAGATGGGCTGCAGCGATGCTCCTAAGTCCTTTGCATCAGAGTATATTAAAGCCCGATGCCTCCATTGCCTGTGTGCTGCTGAGAAGGGTGGGATGGCTAAATCAGTATGTCACACATCATTAACCAATTTGAAAACAGGAGCCAGAGCAGGTGACAAACCTGATCAGCATAGATCTGGAAGTAAGGGTTTGCTTTTAAAAAATGGATAAAATCTGGTGGGGGTGTGATCCCAGCCTGTGTTTCAAAGCAAATTTAATAGTTTAGTAGGTATTCTTAATGGATCTAAAATTCAAAAGTATTGCACATGCTAGAAGCTGAACTCTTATGACCTGAGGAGATGCCTTTTCAAATATTAAAGTCAGGCTAATTGGAGGCATACCGATCTAGGTGAAGCTTTCCGGCTTTTACTTCCCACTGTCAAAATCACCAGGAAGTGCTTTCTTCCCAAAATTGGGCTGCTTGGCTCTTCATCTAGCAAATATCCAGTTCCCTAAGCCACTAAGTGCAAACCTGTACCTGTAAATGAAATCCAATTATTCTTCCAAATAACATGCACGGAAGAGG
Organism: Zootoca vivipara; assembly: GCF_965207765.1. Classification (NCBI taxonomy): domain Eukaryota; kingdom Metazoa; phylum Chordata; class Lepidosauria; order Squamata; family Lacertidae; genus Zootoca; species Zootoca vivipara. Next base: position 57,372,261 of record NC_142588.1, on the reverse strand, counting down.
GTTTTACCATGTGGCCCTATGGAACAACACCCCCCATCCCTTTGCCCACTGTCTTCTGTGCACTTTATGCTTTGAATTTGGTTGGTTGGGTGTGTGTTTTTTTTCTATTGCTGGCACCATTAAACAGGGATGCTGTTCTCAATTAAACCATCCCATTGCTTCCCTGAGCTTAATTAGGAGCAGGGCTGTTCAGTCTGGCACAAGCAATGTTTTCTTTTCAGTGAATGGCTCTAACAAGCTGTGGGTGCTGGTGTCTTCCTTTTTCCTCTTCCCCTTCCTTGCAAGCACCCCTCCATCATCTTCACAAAACCCTGGCAAAAAAAGTTTGCAGAGTGAGTGCTTCCCAAAAGCTGCCAGAAAGTGAAAACAAAGCCACCCTTTAAAAGGTCTGTGCTTCAATGCAAAGAACTCTTAGAAATTGCAACCTTCACTGTACCACAGCACAGATAATCAAAGTTAAACATTGAGGAAAAGTTTCATCAGCCAGGAATAGAATAGGCTAGCAACACTGTAGGTCAGATCTACCTTGAATATTAGCAAAGGAAAGTGTAGGGGGCTCTTGTTTGTGTACATATATACAGATACAGACAAGCCATTAAATCTACTGATAAAGGGGGGGGAGAGGATATCTCTCTGTTTCCACATTTCCAAATAAGAGTTTTGGAATTCAGATTCCAAGGCAAAAGTCCTTGACGGCTTTATAGTACTCAAGTATGTGTATGTGTGTGTGGAGTGTTTCTGTGTAAACTGGATGAAAATGTAAAGAGAAGGCTGGAAAACTGAATTTGCAAATAAACAAAATTGAACTGCTTGTTGCCATTTAAAGCCCTACCCACATGCTCCCCTGGTTCCCTCAGCTGCTGCGAGTGACAGCTTATTTCACCTCCCACTCTCCTTAATCAGTTGGCAAGAGGCACAGATCATGCACAATTGGGCCATTTTGCCTGACAGCCTGTCAGACTGCTGCCTTAGGATTCTTTTTCCTTTTTACAGATCTTTCCTGCTGGCAGGTCTGGGATACCCTGCCACAGGGCCTCCAGCTCTCCCTTTGCTCTAGTTCTTGTTCTGCAGCGGAATCTCCCAGGACACCCAGACCAGGCCCTATTGTGCAAAGCCTTCCTTGCTCTTGCATCCAGGTTAGCTAATGTGCACTTGCCTTCTGCTACCTCCACCCCTGCTCCTGTCTCATCAGTTATTAATTGCCCTCTTCTCCAGGAGCATCTTCCCTTGGTATGCTCCGCCTTTAGCAATACGCATTCCCACAGGCCGCACTTCCTGGCTTCAGAGCGCTCTCTGCCAGGGGGCAATAAACCCTCCCTAACATGGCAACAGTTGTTAAGCATGGAGTAGCTTCTAGGTCTAATTCTGAGGTGATAACTACTGGAACCTAAAAACAAGAAACAGCCACTTGGAAGATGCTGAACTCAAGCTTGTATCACATGTGTGGTACCCACAGAATTAAATGAGGGCATCGTTGGGCAGGGGTGGCTATTACCTGACTTAAAGGCTCTCCAGTGATAGACATCCTCAGAAATAATCAGATGACTTATCACAGTGAAGGGCACACAGGCAAGAATTTTTAATACCAAAAACAAAAACTTGTTAGCAGCTTTTAACCACATGGGCACATTTACTGCCCTTTTTCACTGGGTGTTGCTAAAAGGCAGAGTAACAATTATCCCAGATCAGGGGTGCCAACTATAGGGGGCCCTGGGTGACCGAGCACCCACAGAAATTTTGTTGCAGGGTCCCTGGTACAACTTCTGGTGCCTTGGGAAGCACCAGAAGTCACGTTTGAGGCCTTGCGAGACCTCGGAGATGCATTCAGAAGTCTCACGAGGTATCAGAACCTGACTTCCAGGTTCTGAGACCGGAGGGCCACATGTGACATCACGACGTCATGTTACAATGTAATGTCATGACATCACGTGCAGGGCACGCATAACCAGGGGCCCAAGTCAGCTTCCTTATCCCAGATTGTTGATTGTGGGGCATGCAGAAGATGTTGTCTGGAGAGAAGAGGAAAAGAGATTGGGGGGGGGCAGGAAGAGGAACACGATGGAAGGGATGCGTGGATCAGCTAGTCTGCAGTAACAATGAGGAAGACTTAAAGCAGGGGTAGCCCACACGCAGTCCACAACATCTGGAGGTCACCAATCCCCTTCATTCCCAGCTATGGCCACAGGTCAGGAATGATGTGACTTGTAGTTCATTATATCTGTAGGGCACTATGACTTAGAGGAGTAGCGGGCATGGGCATAGCCAAGAGGGGTGAGGGCACCCCCCCCAGTAAATAAATAGAAATACTGAACTAACAGCTTGGTTCTGCCCCTCCTGACGTAAGGCTTGCCCCCTAACATAAATCCTGGCTACGCCAATGGTAGTGGGAATAGTAAATAACACAGAATATAGAGGTATGAGGTGTTTAAATTACAATATGTTTCCCAGTGAGAGCTGGACCATAAAGAAGGCTCATTGCCGAAGAATTAATGCTTTTGAATTATGGTGCTGGAGGAGACTCTTGAGAGTCGCATGGACGGCAAGAAGATCAAACCTATCCATTCTTAAGGAAATCAGCCCTGAGTGCTCACTGAAGCTGAGGCTCCAATACTTTGGCCACCTCATGAGAAGAGAAGACTCCCTGGAAAAGACCCTGATGTGGACTTCCGGCGAGCCAAGATGGCGAGCGGCACGGCAACGCATAGCTCCTGAGAGCAATCAGCCTGCCCGTGCCGCCTGGCCAGCCCCCGGACCTCAAAAACCGCCGAGATAGCCGCCGCCGTTGCACGGGCGCCCGGAGAGCCTGGTGGAGCAACCGGGGAGCCGCTGGAGGCCCCCCGGCGACCCCACCGGACCGAAGCTGAGGGCGCCCGGCCGGCGGCCCAACAAAGCTCCAACGCGGCGACGGCCGCGATCACCCACGGCCCCAGCAACAGCCGCGCGGGTGTCGGAGACACCCGGCGGATCGAGCGGAGAGCCGCTGAGGCTCCCCCGCGGGCCTGCCGGGCCGAAGACGGGAGCTCCAGTCGGGAGCTCCAGACCAGCAACCGGGCGAGATCCGGAGACCCCGAGGCCTCTGACCGCCCTCCACGTGGCGACCCGGAGAGGGCCTGCCTCACGGCCGCGGCCACTGCCACCGCTACATCAGACACCCCAGAGGGGGAGAAGAAGGAGAAAGACCCCCCCCCGGAGAGAAAGGCCCTGACCCAATAGCTTCTGCGCCGCCGCAACGGGGAGCCTTGCTAGGCACCGGCGCGCCAGAAGCAGAAGAGCACACCACCCCCATCGTCGCTGCCGCCGCCACCGCATCAAACCCCAAGGAGGAAGAAACAGAAAGGTGAAGGGAGAGGAGAGGGGGGGGGAAGGGAAAAGGGAGAAGAGGACCCCTCGCCACCCACAAGCCAAACGAGGGGGAAGAACCCCCCCCGGAAACCCCCCTACCCCCTACGGCCATAGTCGCTGCTACCACCACCAAGGCCTCCATCGCACTGCTCCCCCCCCCAGGTGAAAACCCAAACCTATACTCCAGAACCACAGCTACCAAGTGGGAAGGAGGGAGAGGGGGGAGAGGAGAGGAAGAGGAGAAAGAGGCAGAAGAAGGGCACATAAAATAGCTGGCCCAGCCTAGGCCTACCTCCGCAACCACTGGCGCACCAAGAAAAAGCCACCCCCTGGGAGGACACCACGTCCCCTGGCTCTCTATTTTCCCTCTTACATATTGGTACTCCTATCCTCACCCTCATTTTATTTTATCTTTTACCTTATTTTCATCTCATTTTTTAAAGTGTTATCTATCCAGACTCTTCTTTCATCTTTTTTAACGCTTACTTTACTTCATTTTACTTAATCCCACATACACATATTTCCCTCCTCTAACCCCCTCCCCGCATCCAGATCTTATCCATATCAACAGCATATTTGCCTGCTCAGTTGTCCCCCTGCTCTTCTCCTTCCCTCTCCCTTCCCCTGTATAATCTTCACTCTCTTTTCCTTTATTCACTTCCCCCACCCCCTACACCAACCAAGAGGAAAAAAGAGGAAAACCAACTAAAAAACAACTAAACTTAAAAACAACAACAACAAAACGCTGCCTAAACCCTCTCCCTTCCTTCCACCCCTATCTTCTCCTCTCCTTTTCTTTCCCTCCTTCTTTCTTTCCTTCCTTCCTCCCTTCCTCCCCTCCCCCCTTCGTTCCTTTTCCCCTCCTTATTCCTCTCTCCTTTTCCTCTCTCTCCCTCTCCCTCACTCTCTTTCCGCCTCCATCTCATCTCACTCTACTTTAACCACCATCAGTCCAGTTACTCGCCCCCCAACCCGGCGACGCTACTGAGACGAACACAGAAACCTTAAAGCAGTTCCTAAGCCACAGCCAGGAAGTAACTCAAATGGCTGCCTAAACCAAACGCTCTGCCAAAGCCACCAATCAACATCGCCTGACCAACTCAACAACAACAACAACAAAACCCACCAACGCCACAAGTCTTGACCACAACACATCACACCACAAAAAGAAACCAAGCAGACCTCAAGCCCCAAACCAAAACCAGCAAAGAGACCGAGGAGACATCAACCAAAGAGATGGCGAATCATGCCGAAGCCGCACAACCCCACCAAGGAACCGATCACCCAGCAACGCTAAATGAAATGAGAGAAGAAATGATAGAAATGGAAAAGAGACTAAAAACAGCACTGCAAGCCGCAGTAGAAACCGCAGTGACCCCCCTGAAGGCTCTTATCAATGAGCTGACCTCCAAAGTGATAGACCTAGAGAACAAAAATCAATCGCAGGAGAGAATAATAGAACAGTACCAGGAGGAAAACACACTCATGAAAGAAAAACTGAACAAACTGGAAACAGAAAATGAAGAAATGAGAATCAAACAAGCGGACCTGGAAGATCGAAGCAGACGCTGCAATATCCGCTTTCGCAACTTCCCCGAAAATGCAGAAGAGAGAAGTCCAGCCGACCTAATTGTAGGCTGGCTGAAAAACACAATCCCAGGTCTGAAGCTCGAGATACACGACCTGGAAAGGGCTCACAGAGCCCTACGAGCCAAGCCGAAAGCTGACTCCCCCCCCAGAGACATCATCGTATGCTTTGCGCGCTACAGGAAGAAAGAAGAGGTTTGGAATAACCTCAGAAACTCAAACAACCTCCAATACAAAGGAAACAACATATCGGCCTTCCAAGATCTATCACAAGACACCCTAAAACGGAGGAAAAACTTACGCCCATACACCCAGCGCATCCTGCAAGCAGGTTACAAATACCGATGGGGCTTCCCCTTCCGCCTCATCGTAACAACCAGCACAACACAACACATGGCAACCAACGTACCAGAAGCCAAGCAACTACTGGAAGACCTCGGAATTGACCTTCCACCGGAAGAGCAACAGGAAGACTCACCAAGCAACAGCCAGGATCAGGACCACGGCAATGAAACAACAGCAAACAAATGGACAAGAGTGGAACGAAAAGGAAGGCAACGAAAGCGACCCAACAAGACGTATCAATACAACCAAAGACGGACACGCACAGAATCACCCCGCCGAGGAGTCAGCACTAGAAACCAGACCAAGATCACCCAGATCTACTCTTCACAGAGGAACAACAACTACAACAACAACAACACCCAATGAAGCAACCGGAATACATCCCAAATCGCAGGACTGGTGATTCCCCCTCCCTTCTCCCCTCCCTCCCTAAGCTACAAAATTAGCCAACAACAGCACCCCCCCCCACTAACACCACATCCCCACAGAAAACCCCCCAACACCAGTCCAGACAACCCCGACTACATTCCCACCACCCGACAACCCACACCCTCATTACCCCCCTCAGTCACACTAGGAAAAACCAACCCGTACAACGTTCAAAACACAACCCAAAATCAGGCAAAATTTGATACCTAACCTACAAAACGGTGGCACTAGAGCGTACCAATACACACACACCCCAAAAGATGTTGCTGTTTTCACGGGCAACATCGCCTTTGAACCTCATACAAGTCATTGGCGTCACAAAGACGCCTCAAATCGTCTCGCTGGACACCTCCCTTCACAAAAGACAAGGGGGCCGGCTTGTTCTTGTACATGCCCCCCCACACCAGCTGAGACCCAGGACCAACCGGCTAATCGCCAAAAGGTCCAAAACTCCCCCAACAAACGCCTATATGACTACATATAGGAAACCCTCTACAACCTACCCTCCACCCCTCAACCCAAATCTAACTCCAACCCCACTATTCCCCTACCCAACACACCCTAGGTCAGCGCAACTCCAGTGGTTCTCCAAACAACACAAGGAGAGAGGCAGGACGACCCGGACGGGTTGGCAAGTAATCACCCTACACAACAGAGAAGCAAGATGGCTAACTTAAAAGCAATTACACTAAATGTGAGGGGGTTGGGAAACCCCATCAAAAGAAAACGCATCACCACATACATAAACTCCATGAAACCACACATCACCTTTCTACAAGAAATACACAATCCACCCAAAGGGAGCAAACTCCTGAACGACCCCCGCTTCAGTCAACAGTGGGTGGCAAACGGCTCAGGAAAAGCCCGAGGGGTAGCAGTGATACTCAGTAGAGACCTAAACTTTAAAGCCACAACAATCCTAAAGGACAAAAGAGGCAGATTCATCTTTGTCAAAGGGGCACTAGACGGCAAAACTAAACTGACAATAGGCTCTATATACGCCCCAAATTCGAAACAACTAGACTTCTTCCAAAAGACACTAAACAAATTCCTCTCCTTCACGGAAGGGGAAGCAATCCTGGGAGGTGACCTCAACCTAAATATGAAAGGCATATCCCTGAAAGACACTCACCCTACAACCTCACGGGCAAACCTCCTCAAAAAAACTCCCCCAATAAATAGGGACTCTTATAAATTACTAAAAATGCTAAAAAACAGGGGTCTCTATGACATTTGGGGTGCAAAAAACCCAGGAGACACCACTCATACATTCCAATCTGGACGCCATGGCACAAGGTCCAGACTGGACAGCATTCTGCTCACACAGGGCCTGATCCCTCTAGTAGAATCAACAAACATAGGCAACATCAAAATCACAGACCACGCCCCAGTAGAAGCCACTATTAGAATAGGAGAGGGAACGCAAACCACCCCATCATGGTCCTTCAGTCCCATCCTAACTACAAACAAAGAAATTAGAGAGAGGCTCACAAAAACTCTCCAGGACTACTTCAAGGAAAACGATGTAGACAATACATCAACCCCCCTCTTATGGGACGCAATGAAAGCGGTCACCAGAGGAGTGTGCATAAAAGAAAAAGCACTCCTCAAAAAACAAACCTCTTCAAAAATCAATAAGATAGAACAAGACATCAACATTCTCTCATCTCGCTACAAACAAACAGGTTCTAAAAAAATACTTAAACTTATAGAACAAAAAAGAAGAGAAATAGACTCCCTAGAAATCAATAAAACAATGATCAACATCTTATACTCTAAGCAACGCTTCTACGAACACGGGGGGAAAAACTCCAGACTATTAGCGAACAGATGTAGGAAAAAAGCACTCAAAACAAGAATACACTGCATCACCAAAAAAGATGGCAACATAACATTCTCCCCTAAAGAAATAACTTCAGAATTTGCAGAATTCTACTCCATCCTATACACCTCCCATAACCCATCAGAGAAGGAAATCAGACAATTCCTAGCAGGACTGACCATGCCTACCTTAACCGAGGAAGAACAGGAATTCATGGACAGCCCTATCACCCCAGAAGAAATAGACACAGTCCTCAAAAACCTGAAACCACACAAAGCCCCAGGTCCAGACGGCTTCACAACAGAATTCTATAAGAAATTCAAAGAACCCCTAATGCCGTACATGACACGCCTATTTAACGACATCATGAAAGGAAAATCCATCCCCCAAACCTGGACACACTCCAAAATAATCTCCATCCCAAAACCCCTGAAGGACAGCCTCAAAGCAGAATCATACCGCCCGATCTCACTAATAAACCAAGACTACAAGATATTCACATCAATCTTGGCCAACCGCCTAAAAACATTCCTATCCAAACTAATAGCCCCAGACCAGACTGGCTTCGTCCCCGGTCGCAACATTACAGACCCTATCAGGAAACTACTGAACCTGATTGAACATAGCAAGGCAACTAAACTCCCACTAACAATCATGTCACTAGACATCCTCAAAGCGTTCGACTGCTTAGAGTGGAAATACCTACTAGAAGTACTAAATAGCATGAGATTCGGCCCCAATTTCCTACAAACTCTAAAGCAAATATACTCCCAAGCCTCAGCAAAATGCAGAATCAATAACATGGACTCAAATACCATAGTAATCCAAAGAGGCACAAAGCAAGGATGCCCACTGTCACCTTTCCTCTTTATCCTGGCTCTGGAACCCCTAGCAATACGTATTCGAGCAGCCCCAGACATCAAGGGAATGGAAATAAAAGGCAGAACCTACAAACTAGGGCTATTCGCTGACGACCTAATGGTCACAACACCAGATCCCTTAAACACTGCAACTTCCCTAATCAGAGAACTCAACACTTTCGCAACAGTGTCGGGACTACGAGTAAACTTTACAAAATCAGAAGCCATGTGCTTCAACACCCCCCCACACATTCAAAGAAAACTCACCAACACCACCAAGATAAAACTCTGTCATACCAAATTTAGATATCTAGGGGTACAAATAACCAAAAACCTCAACAAATTATACCTACACAACTACAAACCCCTGTGGCAACAAATAAACAAAGACCTAAAGAGATGGAGCAGCATGAACTTCACCCTCTCAGACAAGATAGCCACGATCAAAATGATCACCCTCCCGAAACTAACCTACCTATTCCAAACCCTCCCAATCTGGATACCCCCAACCCAGCTTCAAAGATGGCAACGAAAACTACACTCCTTTATCTTCTCACACAAAAAACCAAGAGTAAGCACCAAATACCTGCACCTCCCCACCTCAGAAGGAGGTTGGGGGATCCCCAACATACAAGCATATTACAGTGCCAACCAAATACGACATATAATCCCATATATACTAGAAGATGAGACAAAACAATGGACACACCTTGAGAGGGAGACAATCGAAAATATCAGCACCACGGCATACCCACTCCTCCCAAACAAAATAAGGAAAATCCCCACAAAGCTTACCAGGTACACACAAACCATGTTCAGAGCATGGAAAACAGAAATAGGCAAACTGTGCCCAACCCCGTCCCCACTAATTCCCCTGACCTACCACCCAGTATTCCACCATGCAGCACAAAACCTCCAAATAAAAACCTGGCAAACCAAAGGCCTATATCGCCTAACCGACTTCTATAAAAACAACAAACCCCTGTCAGCACAAGAAATACAAACCAAACTAGAAGACACCCAAATACCCTGGTTGGCACAAAACCAAATCCATACACTCCTAAACAATCCAGCAATAAAATCAGCGGCAACCAGACCCCCTACAACATTTGAAAACCTCCTACTAACGACAAAGGGACACGGCAAAGGACTGGTATCCGCAATATACAAAATACTACTCAAAAGCCCCACGAACCCCCTAAACGCTATCAAACAACAATGGGAGGATGACATAGGATATGAAATAAACCCCACCCAGTGGACCAAAATGTGGTCTAAACCCCCCTTCAAATCCATATCAACAAAAAGAAAAGAACTCTCCATGAAACTAACCTACAGGTGGTACCTAACCCCAAGAAAACTAGCACTAATACACCCAGGAACCCCACCAAAATGCTGGAGAGGGTGCACCTCCACAGGAACATACCTCCACATGTGGTGGGAATGCCCCAAAATCCAATCATTCTGGACAATAACCATAAGAGAAATTTGTAAGATAACCAAGCAAGTACTAGAAATCACCCCAGAACTGGCCTTATTAAACATCTTTCAAGACAACAACGCCCACGCAGATTACAAAGAACTCATAACCCACCTATTGTCAGCAACCAGAAACATCATAACCAGACACTGGAAAGACCTGTCAGGAGCAAACATGGACCAATGGTATCAAGTAGTATGGGAAACGGCCCTACTAGAAAAACTAACCAGTAAGCTGAAACTAGCACGGGGACAAACAGAAGAAGACACATTCACCCCAGTATGGTTCCCCTTCATCACTTACACAGCCCAACAGGATAATGACAAAAATCCACCGTCAGCATTCAAATCAATATGGTTAAACTAACCAAAACACCCACCCAACCCACTCACACAAGAAACCAAAGACCACCACAGCCATCCAAAAATGAACAACCACACCCTACGCCAACCCCCATCCTCTCTCGGCAACAAAGGAGTACAAGCGAACAACAGAGAACCCGCACAAACAACGCTGACACTGAACGCCTACATATATCTAGGAAAACAGAAACATAGGCATCCCACCCCACCCACCCACCCCACCCACCTCTACCCCCCTTCCTCCTAATGTCTCAACAAGCAAGATTGATGTATAACAATGGAAAAAAAAATATGAGACTGCATTACCTTTGTAAACCAAGAAAATCCTCAATAAAAACTTAAAAAAAAAAAAGAAAAGAAAAGACCCTGATGTTGGGAAAGATTGAGGGCACAAGGAGAAGGGGACGACAGAGGACGAGATGGTTGGACAGTATTCTCGAAGCCACCAATGTGAGTCTGACCAAACTGCGGGAGGCAGTGGAAGACAGGAGTGCCTGGCATGCTCTGGTCCATGGGGTCACGAAGAGTTGGACATGACTAAATGACTAAACAACAACAAATGTTTCCTATTTTCAGTGGGGAAAGCAAAGTTGAAAACAGGGAATTATTGTCAGCTTGCAACTTGGAAATAAAGTATGTACAGAAGTGGCATCTCTTGCTTAGTAATTTTTAAAAGATTAAGTGAGTATCTAGGCTGCAAACTGGCATCCCTACAGACAATTGACACTGGATACAATGACAAGTTTTTTCTTAGAAACGAAACTGTATTATTTTATATTCCTGAGACCACCTACGGTAATATTTAGAATATGCTTCCACTGAAAGGTCAAATGTACCTGATGACCTAGAGCTGAATGATTCAAAGCATAATTACCTATCATTTCATCTACTGACTTGTCAGCTCAGCAGTCCCCCAGATTTTACATGATTTCAATACCAAATGAAAGAGGAACAGGAATCTTCCCTCTCATTAGTCCTGCCACCTAGGACTTGAAACACCAAGAGAAATGATACTGTTTCATTCGGACCAACTAGTGTTTAAAATGCAATATGCAGCCTTATAACTAAGGGCTTCTTAAAATGTCTTGCATTGAAATTGCTTCCAGGCAGGCAAAAATGTGAAATCCATGTATAGATCATTTGTATGTGTAATGCTCATGGACATAGCTGTCTATTTAATTATGTGTACACATGCTTCTTGTTCTATGTGACCAACATACCTACTAAGGCTTTGATCTACTTCTGACACTATCACTAAGGGCATTCCTATCTCCTTGTTTCCAGGTTTTTAAGAGAACACATATTTTAATAAAAATTAACTGCCTTTCCTCTTCAACAGCTGGATCTGCTTAGGTCTTGAATTCAATCAGATTATGCTTTAGAAATGCATATGGGTAAACCAAGAGAAAGACTATTTACTATGGCTGTAACTAAAAGCAGTCCAGTCTGATGCTATCTTTTATGGCATTTGTGAGTGTGAAAGATAAGATTGTTGGTAGACCAATTACATCCTTATCCAATTGCTGTCTCCATCAATTTTATGCTGGGAGGTTATACTGCTGTCAACTAGGGATAGGGCCTTTTCTGTTGTGGCACCTAACCCTACTGAATGCCTTTCTGAAGAACTCATAGTGAGGAACCAGCTTTTTAAAAAGACTTTTGGTTAACAGTGTAATTTTGGCTGGCTTACTTCTGTGCTACTTTTATATCAGTGGAATTCATTAAATGGACAATGTTAGTGTATGAATTTGAATGTATGCTGGATTTTTTAAAAGGGGGATTATGTTTGTTAGCCAACTTGAGCCTCCTTGAAGAACCAAGCAGGCTAGACATTTAAAAAATAAATAAATAAAATGAAGGCTTTGCCAATGAAAGTGATGATTCAAACATGCATGCACGATTTCAGAACACAAGTGAGGTGCATGTCTTGCAGCCTTCCTGTTTTGGCCTACATGTGCTGATGCGAGTTGTAGTCTAAAACATCTGGAGAGCACCAAGTAGGAGACGGCTGGTGTTTTATGTTCACTGTACAATCAGAGCTGATATCAAATCATCAGTTGCTTTGATGAGACAAAGACAGCCAGGCAGAAGTAATAGGAGGACAAGTGGGTTATGTTTGTTATTGACATCTCTCTCATTAATGATACATAGGTTCTATCAAAGAGAACCAGACCCATTTAACAATTCTGTAAAAAAAAATATGTTTGGTTACCAGCATTACACTCATTGTCTTTATTTCTCCTTAAGCTGAAAATGAAGGCTCATGATGAAAGGAATGTTGAACAAGGCATGGTGGGGACAAAGCCGTAGAACTATGCTGTTAGTCCTAGCCAAAAGTAAATGCCAAGAGCTATGCTATGAAATTATACTGCAGCTGTGGCCTGTCTTTCCTACTCAGTTATGGCTGGGGACAAGATTGTTATTTCTAACATCCATGCTATATTTACCACCTCCAGTGTGCTTCCAAATTGACCTCACAACATGATTGTAACTGCCTAACTACATTAAGCATGGAACTCAGAAACCACGTTACCTCTGTACTTGGCCATAACTGCTTCTGTAAGCTGTTTCAAACATGATTATGAAACTCTATGAAAGAAAGTGGGGAAAATATTCACATTCCAGTACATTCCACTGAGACATCTTCTGTTCTCTAGGTTTCTGAAGTATTTATTTCTTTATGAAACTGAGAAACCACAAAAATTATAGGGAAAGGTTTTGGGCTTTGATTTTCATTATGAGAAAAGGAGTGGCAAAGTGCCAAAAAAAATCTGGCCAGCCATAATTTTTCATAGAGGTTGAGTCTCTTATCAGGGAATAACCAATTTCTTCTTCTTCCCTGATCAGGGAATAACCAATTTCTTCTTCTCTTTATATTTGCTGAAATTCAAAGGAATGAAGAGGTAGACCTCAATTACTCCCCCCCCCTTTTCTAATTCTTATTTCATATTTAATTCTGAGCTAGTTTTTCAGGCTCAGGGCAAGCAATAACTACTTTCAAATACAAAAATAGGTTTCAAACAGATTTAAGAAAATTGCACACCCTACGCAAAATGTAAACCAATAGCCCAGTGCAAAATACAGAACCTGGCAATATCAATTCTCAGATCCTCAAAACTGCTTTGTGAATAGGGATGTAAAGGTATTAGAATTTTCCCAAGAACGAAGCAGTAATTGCTGTATAGTAAAAAGCATTGATACTATAGTGCATTTTGGATGCAACAGCCAGTGTAAATATCCATAGTTAATGCATATGGGAAAGAAAAAAGGTATGAGAAAGAAGAGACCAATTGTACAGTTAAAATTTTTACTACTTCAAATTCACAAGAAATTACAGGAGGCTATGGTAGCAGCTAGGAAAACCGCAGTTTCCCATGCTCCCTAGTCACTTCTTAAGTATTAAACCAGAAGTGAAGGAAAGTAGTATCTTGTAAAGTGGGGAAGGACAGGAGCTCAGAAATACAGCCCATGCTGCATATAAAAGATCCCAGATTCAATCCCGGGCACCTCCAGGTGAGGGTTTCAAATAGTAGACCTGGGAAGACAACTTTTCCCAATACTTTTGGAGAGCTACAGCCAGCAATAGCCGACAGTACAGAGCTACACAGACCTATGGCTTGTCTCTGTATAAGGCAGCTGTTTTAAGCTATCCTTGTGGGTTTGCATAAGGTGTGATCCCCATTAAAATTACTTCTCTTGCATAGACTGCGTAAGCCATGCATATCGCAAGACAGCCTTCTTCTCCCATCAATTTCAAAGTGAAAAGACAATATCCACTTGTAAATGAAGAAGTAGCAATTTGGCACAGATCTAAAGCAAGGGACTAGTATCCAAGAGAACTTCACTTAATTAAAGCTGGCAACTTATGGAGAATAATATAGAAAGTCTCTAGATGCTTTGAATTCTGGAATTAGGTATAATACACTTGAGGAAAGGGCAGTTATAGTTCACACATTTCAAATCATTGGTAATTACACAGCAGAAGCTAACCAATTTTTCTTAAGGGTCTCTCTCTGTTTCTAACAAGGCCTCTTTCACTAACAACAACAATTACGCCAAGGTAAAGTCCCCAGCCAGAATCGCATTCTACATCCTTTTCCACTCTGGGGAAATGCACTTGGCAGCTGATTTGAACAGGATACTGGCTGGGATATGAGGCAGATGAAGCAGGGACAGGTGTTGTAGGGTATTCTTACTAAAGAGAACAACAGCCGGCCAATAAACAATGCACTACACTCCCGATGTATGTGTGTGTGATTCAATAGTCTACTTCTATACATAACTTTGGAATCAAAGCACCAAATTTAGTAAAACCTTACCTATTCCTGAAGCTAACCCCTCCCCCATATGCCCCAATTCCCATGAATGAGATTGCAAGAGATCTTCCAACAAGTATCAAGTGATTTTAAATATCTGCTCTAATACTCATAATATTCTAGTTTTGTGATTGGACACAACACTAAGCCGTGCTATTGAACTATAGTTGTGCAAGGCACTTGCATTCTAACCTAGCACAGAGTCATCTAACTGAACTCTGATACCGAAAAGCAAATATTCCACCTGTCCCGTTAATGTAGGTCAAGGGTAGCCAGAGATTGTTAGACTACAAATTCATTCACCCCTACTGCCCATACTGGCTAGTGTTGATGGGAGTTGCAGTCTAATAGCATCTGATGAGTACCATGTTGGCTGTAGTCAACCCAGTGGACCCACCCAAATATCTTTTGTATAGCAAATCATCTTTGTATAGCAGATCATCACCCAATATCCTGCAGGTGTTAATGCTTTAAGCATGGAAACATTCTTACGGTGGCATTCCCTTGCACACTCCATAATCTGAGGAGTTAAACCAATGGAAAGCAAATTTATATCAAACCTGGTAGCATAACGTATTTGTGGGTTGACTAAGATGTGTTTGTATCTCATGGAAGATGTATAATTTTCCATTTTGCAGATTCAGTTGAATCTTCATATTTTCTCCTCCATGTTAATTTGAAATGCAGTACTTTTTTTTTAAAAAAGTGGAAAGCATGATAAAGGGACCAATTTTCAACAGCTAGTGGGACACTATGGGCCTTTTTTTAAAAAAAAGAAGGGTCACCAAGATCCTATCTGCCTTATGTAGACTATTGATTAGTTAGGGCCAGCCATTTGAATACAACATCAACTGCATCCAATTTCTTTCATCTCTACCCAGAGTTTCTTGCATTTAAGGGTGACTGAAAGAAGATGGGTTGCAATGGGGTTCAGGTAATGGGGTGACTTCCAGTAATCTGCACAGGTGCATTGATATTATCATCTACTGGTGCACTTTCAGTGCCACACTGCACACATAGCACATAACTGGGTATAGAGATAAAACTTGATCAGAATGACATATAGATTGCCTTCCTACCAGAACTTGATGGGACTTTTTGTCTTAGTAAAGATGCTTAGGATTATGTTGCACGTGGCATATTCATCCTGTAACATGAAATACTCCTGAGGGTTATTAAAATGCACCCAGGCTTTCCCAGCTTGAGCTGCTGGCTTCGGAGCTGGGCCAAGCCTTCTACATTTCCTCTTGCGAGCTTTAGAGTGTTTTCCTCTACATCATCTCTAGCAGGGCTCTGGCTATTGTTTCAACAACACCTCCATAAAACCCCATTCAGCTCTAATGTTTTTGAAGCACCAGTGTACTTTTGCACTTAATCAAGCCTGTCACACAGGAACTGTTATTGCCAAGTGCCAAGCTGGAGCCCTTGCCCACTAGCAGATCCACCAAAATTAACCAGGCATCCAGACTGCTGCTTGGAACGTGGGGCTGCTGCCCCTCCTACTTGTGAATAGGTTCATTCATGATTAATGTTTCATGGAAGGCAAGTAATTCAGTGAAGAGGCCTTTGCTTTCCCAAAAGTGTGTGTTTGTGTGGAAGGGAGATCCTAATGCTTAGGGTGGCACTGCACATCACATATTCATCCTGTTAACATGATTCACTCCAGAGGCTTATTAAAATGCACCCAAGCTGCACTTTGAGTGATTTCTCCGTTTGAGTGGCCAGCTTTAAAGGTGGGCCAACTGTAGTTTTAATGGGAAGGGGCTTTGAATTGAGAACTGTTAAGTGGGGTATACATTATTCAAATAAAAATAACATAAACAGGGACCCTGCAGAGATGAGGTGTAGACCGGAGCTGCTGTGCCTGGGACATCTCTCAGGAAAAAATTGCTGATGCAGATCCACCCTCATTATCTGGGATCAACAGGGCAATCTCTCAGAAGTAGGCTAATGCCCATCTGTCACTATTTACATTTCTCGCTTTCAATTCTCCGTCCCCACACCAAATTATGCTTTCTAAGACATTTTTAGTTTTCCTTGATTCCCACTGTCAACCTTCCTAGGCTAATTCTTCTGGAGCTTTTGCAAACCAAATGGCCTGGTTCACATGTCACGGTAAGCCAGACTATGACTTAGCAGGCTGAATGAATGTGCATGCTTCTGGAAGTGAGCTTGAGGCTGCTCTCCTCCTCCCATCTTTTTTACTCTTGCACTGAGCTGAGCTGAGCCAAGGTTTGGCCTTAGCTTAACCATTAGCCTGGGTTCAGATGACATGCTATCTCTTTGCTAACCATGAGCTGTAGCCAAGGTTTACTCTGCCACTATTATGCAATCATTCAGCAGTCCATAGAGAATTCCTAGCTACAATTGTCCAGAGACTTCACCTATCATCTAATTTTCAGGTTTAGTTTTCACCTATCATCCATTTTTAATTTTTAATTTAAATGTATTTAGTCTTGTTGTTGAATTGTATTTTAACTAGTTGTTTTATATTTGGTGTTAGCCGCTCTGAGCTCGGCATTGGCTGGGGAGGGCGGGATATAAATAAAAATTTATTTTTATTATGGTATGTATATACTACTAATTTTTTGAGCTGCAGACATAGTGATGGCAATCTAAGGGAAAAGGGTCATAAGAATAATTCCTAGCTAATAAAATGCTTTCAAAGGTTAAGATAAGTTACAACCAATAGCAGAGTCGTGCTTGTTACACTTTTGAATATGATCATAATGCTATTTTCTGGAAATACTCATTACTGCCAATGCAAAGATTTGAAGAAACTCCAGGTTCCTTTATGAGTTGTCAAAGATACTGAATATTGTTCAAGAGGACAAGTGCCTTAAAACATTTGAGGACATTATCAGGGAAAATCTAGGGTTAGCAAAAAAAACATCCAGCAGGCAAAGGACACAAAACCAGCTGTAATATTTAATGCTTTTCCATTCATTATAGCAAGTTAATTCAATTTGGCTCAGAGTACTTATTGGAACTCCACTTGACAGCACAATGCAAATAGATGTTGGAGCTATAAAACAGGTCAGCATTGATTCAACATATGATCTGAGATTGTTCCCCTGTGTCTGCTTTGGTATGGTCTTGTGACATGAATTACTTTGACAACAGAGATCACCATAGACACTAATTTATCTCCATTCCAAGTTCACTATGTTCTCAAGCCAGTGGGAGAAATATATGGTTCCCTGGCTTTTAATGCAGTTGCCAAAACAATAACTCCGAGGGATGAGGGAGTCAGTTTGTATGTTGCTGTGCAGTATGGAAAAAGTTAAACCTGCTTTTCAAATGTCCTCCTTGTAGCCACTTGTTTAGAGGAGCATTAATACTATGACCCTGAGCAGTCGTCCTCTACAAGTATCCTATTTTGTTCCATGTTCTATTTGAGTTTGAGCTTGCAGTCCAGCTGATGAATGACGGTAGGCTGCTCACAATTCCTGTTCCATATCAGTTGAGTTTGCCCAAGAGAATTTCCCCATGGAGTTCCTGGACAGTAAGTTGCTTTGAAATAGGCCTGCTGGACAATATGTGGCTAGAATCTATACTTGCAAAAATGGAATGCTATATTTACAGTGGTAACTCGGTTTATGAACTTAATCCATTCTGGAAGTCGGTTCTTAAACCAAAGCCATTCTTAAACCGAGGCGTGCTTTCCCTAATGAGGCCTCCCACCGCCGGTGCCCTTCCACCATTCAGCTTCTGTTCATAGACCAAGGTAAAGTTTCCTAACTGGAACACTACTTCCGGTTTTGCGGAGTTCATATACCAAATAGTTAGTAAACAGGGCTGTTCTTAAACCGAGGTACCACTGTATTAATTTCCCTTCTACTCCTGGCCCTAGGGGTTACACAGTACTTTAGGATTATACCTTTATCACTTTTCATTATTATACCAACCACCTGTAATGTATGGTGAGAATATATGCCTTGTCCAACATTCAACAGCAGAAAATATTTAAACATTGTAATGAAAATTGTTGACCTAAGCAACCCTACTAACACCCATCCACACATTAGTGTTAACTGAACTAAATGCTCTTTTTCATGTGTCGAAAACTACTAACAGCAAGACGAATCTAGAAGCAACATTGCATTGCATTAGTGGGGGGGGGATATTAATTGCAAGATCAGATACTATCTCAAGCCCATAAGAAAAGGCCTGTGCACAGTTTCTACTGCACAAGAAAAGCATGCTGACAAAGAGAGGTGCTGCTTGGTCTATTTAACATGAGGCATTGTTTGCCTGTAAATCCTGCTGTAGCAGAGGCACACCACAGCATTGCTGTTTTGTGTTAAATTAGGCTCCTTTATCACATGGCTTGAGATTACTAATGAGAAGCAAGGTATATGGAATCGCTGAGCACAGCATGCTTCACTGGGACCACTGTTCCTGAGCCAGTCTTATGAACAAACTGAGAGCAGCCCTTCTGGGGATTTCCCCATTGTCCCTGTCAAATCACCAGGATACTAGTAGCAATCAATCTCAATCAATCAATCAATCAATCAATCAATCAAAGAAGCAGCTCTGCTCCAAGGGAAACATTTACCTAATTTTAAAAATCGCCTCAATAACAGTAGTGTAAGCCACATACTGGATCATTAAAGAGTAAAGATCCTTTGCTGGGTGCAGATACTATCACAGAAACATACCACTGCTATAAATTCAGGTTGCACAATTACAAGTGGATCTAGTGCACTTCTGCAACAAGCTTACTCCCCACCTTCCCAAAATCAGACTTTTTACAGTAAGGAAAGTTACAGAAAAATGCACTGGGGAATGTGGGATAACCGTTGCTTGACACAACATCATTATAACCTCTGTGCAAACTTAATTCAGGATGAATGGTCAATAAACAGATCACCTAGAAGCAACCTTGGTTCCTTTTGAAATAAATGGGAATTAAGTTTTTCATGGCTAACTTTTCATATTGACTTCAATAGGATCTAAGGGTGGCTAACAGTCTCAATCCAACCTCCTACATTAATGGGCAGAAAAGACTGAATTAGAAATTGTTCTGGAGCCCTTTCTTACCCTCTGATTCAACAGTTCTATGGATGGAAAGAGTGTGTGGTCATTTGAGCGCTGTTGGTACAAAAATAAAACTAATCGTGGGCGAGTCTGCATGGACTACTGATGGGATCCATCGGCAAACAATGAAAAAAGGTATCATGAAAAAAGCCAACACGATGGAAATTTTAAACAATAAGGCTGTAGGTGATAAGGGTAATCATTGTGTGAAAAAAAATTGCTTGTCTCTGAATCACTGCATCATTTGTAATCTGGAGAGAGGATATGGTTCTGTGCTTTAGAGATATGGCATCGGTGTTCCCAGTTTTATGCATGGAATGCCATATACAACAAGCAAGTTAGATAGCAAATGCGCCTAGATGAAGAGTAGAAAAGAAAACGCATTTCATTTCTAATATATAATTTCCTTTGCTATCCAAGTGTAACAGAAGCTGTCCATCTTTATACAAAGATACAAAAGAGCACTCTGCTCGTACCTGAGGCACTGGCATGCAATGGCTTTTAGAAACAGAAACACATATTTTCTCTTTTTTTACCATCAAGCTTTCCCAGCAGGATGAATAGGCCTCTGTCGCAAATGCCCATTTTGTATTGCTTTTAAATTCATCTTCGGTTATTTCTGTATCTGTTTCTAGCCGTTTTAATTATATTTTGTAACCTGCCTTAGGATGTATGTGGAAGGTGATTAATAAATAAGAAAAGTAACAGCAGCAACAATAATAATTACCGTAGTAACAAAAATGGGACCAACATCCCATGCTACTATCTTTAGCAAAAATCAAGTACACACACACACACACACACACACACACACACACACACACACACAGCCCATCTGACAGGGTTGCCCCAGCCACTCTGGAGGGCTTCCAACATAATAAAACATTAAACATGAAAAACTTCCTTATACAGGGATGCCTTCAGATGTTTTTTAAAGGTTGTATAGTCACTTATCTCCTTGACATCTGGGCACCACTACCGAGAAGGTTCTCTGGTTCTCTGTAACTTCACTTTGCACAGCGAGGGAACTGCCAGAAGGCCCCTTGTGCTGGATCTCAGTGTCTGGGCTGAACAAACTTACCTTGGAGTAAGCCCCACTGAAGTCAATGATGCTTACTTCTGAGCAGACTTTTATTTCACAGTATGTGTTGGCAATTCCTGCAAAGCAACCCTGGATGTGATTACTTAATGCCAAGTGTTGAGACCAACTGAAGACTTAAGCCAGTCTGCATCTGTAATCTATGTCTGTGTAAGTAATCAGATAATGCTGCTGCTGTTGTTAATAAAATCCTTGCCCCACTCTCAGACCCAGTGAGAAATCCTGATCTGAAAACACTCTAAATGCTCTCAAGTCTTGACCGGCAAAATATATCAGCCCTCACAACCCCAGCTGAAGCAAGGCACCACAATGTCGTTTTCCAAATACTTTTGGAGAGTTGCCAGGCTAATCCTCCTGCTGTAAATACAAGGCTCCACACACCTCCCAACAAGGGGAAATGAGCAGATTACACAGCGAAGTAACAAGCTCGGGTGGCACCGAGAAGTAACTATGAGGGGAAACATGACAATTGGCATGCATTTACTTCTCTCCCTGCAACATTTGGCAATGCCAGATACCGGTAATCTTCCACTATGGAACTTGGAGCAAATATAAGACCAGATATAAGAGCTAGGGCCAACCTTTACTTTTGACCTCGTTAGTGAGGAAACAGAGGAGCATGTGCAACACAGAAAAGCAAGCAGTTGAATATTTGTTTGGAACGGAAAACATTTATTCAGTCCAGCTTGCCAGTAATGACCTATGGACTTGAAACACAGCAATGGAACAGGAGAATGATGCAGAAATGTCAAAGAGGGCACAGAAAGCCTTGCAGTTAGCCAATTATTTATTTGCCCAAAGCAAGTAACAATTGTTTCTCGGCAATGGCTTGCCAGATTAATCACTTAAGAAAACCTTGGTGAAACACAGGTGCTTAGGAATCAAGAGTATGCACAAATTTGGAGCAGTATGGGAGTGGGAGAGAAAAGCAAAGTTTACGTACTCCTACTTACTGTATACTATAACGAATGGCCAACAGCTCAACAGGAAAGTACATGATAGCACGGACAAGTGTAAAATAACTGATAGTGCAAAGGAAGTCAGATAAAGAATATACCTTACCCCAAATTTGAGAAGACCCAGCACTATAGAATAAACTAACCAGTTATTTGGGGAAAATACATTTCAAGAATCCATTCAAAAAGGAAACAGGAAGCATATGACCCATTCAGGGCATGTGAGTGATAGTTACACCACCTAGTTAATACCTCTGTTTAAGTACGCCTCGGTTTGAGTATTTTCAGTTTAAGTACTCTGCGGACCTGTCTGGAACGGATTAATCCACTTTCCATTACTTTCAATGGGAAATTTCGCTTCAGGTTAAGTACGCTTCAGGCTAAGTACGGACTTCCGGAACCAATTACACACATACCTCGGGTTAAGTATGCTTCAGGTTGAGTACTCCGTGGTCAACTTCAAACTATATCTTAAAATTCTCGTTTGTTTGGAAGTCATTCACCATAGTTTCCTTGTTTGGATGTAACAGAAAGGTAAGGTTAGATGGGGAGAGGATTGAAGTGGTGGGGGTGGTAGTTGGTGCCCACTAGACCTGGTGGAGCTGCTAGGAAGTCATTGGGGCATGGCCATCAAATGATCACAGGGCGAGGCCAAGTTATTTTGCATTTCTCCCCATCCTCCTCCTTTGCAAAGCTACTATGGACACTTAAGCATTGCAGTTTTACAAATAGCCCGTAACTAAACTGAAGAGAGTCTTACTTTGGTTTAAAAGGCTTCCTTGTTGTCACAATGTCTACTATGGGTTCAGGAAAGAGTGTGTGGCTTTGATGGGCTGGTGGTGTGAAAATGTTTGACATTCTGCTTGAGAGGGTTGTGCCCTGGTAACTCTTCTACCGCATGTGGGTGCCTGAATCTCATGCACCTCAGTTCATCATTATTATTTAAAAAGATTTGATCCTCTAAATGAAGTCAGTGTTTGTCTTTTCGCTGCTCCAAACCAGAAGTCCCCTTCCAAACTAGCAGGACATTCACTACTGTTGAGTAATCCTATAAGACTTAATGCTTGCTCATGAATATTGGCAACAAATCATACTACATTCAAATTTAAGCTGCTAGGGGGATTAGAAAATGACTGAGAATTAATAAGATCTAAGCATCATCTCTATAATTATGCTCATTCTTGATAAATAGTTTTAAGCACTCTTTCTTCTGCATTTGTAACAAGGTTATGAAAATTTTGCAGCCAGTAACTAGAGACTTTTTATAGGGTGGTAGAACGGAACTGAAAACAAATAGGACATATAAATTAATGTTTGTGAACCCCTAAGTAAAATAGTTTTTTTTTTAAATGAAACTACAGTACCATGTATTTTTATTACTGAATTCAGACTCCCATAGGAATATTACTTCTGGTGAAATACCACAGCTAAAATGAGAGGGCTTTTCCAAATAATATTTTTGTTTCAATACAATGAATGCACCAGTGTTGTTCTTCAAGGTTGTGCTTCTGTTAGAGAAATATCACATTTCCCCAAGTCTCATATTTTGTCATTAGGAAAATGCAATTATTTTACAGAATGTGGCTCCACAATTTCCTGTTGACCTACAGTGCCACTACACGGGTGACAATTTTTTCTCCACACATTTGTCTTGAAATATTTATTTTTCTTCAAACATGTACGGTAACTGAAAAGGTTGAGCAACTGCTTTGCTGCAACAAGGGTGGGGACATGAAGTCCTTTAGCGGTAACCATTTCAAACTCTGGTAACTTTCATCTTTCTCAGCGATGCCCGCTCATTTCCTAAATGCTTTGCTGTTTCATTTGCCTTGTCTTTTTTAAGAGGCGTAATTCAGTGGACACTTACTTACCTGGGAAGAGGCCTCAGTGAACATAGGCAAGATGGGCTTCTGAGCAAACATGTATAGCCTTGCACGGTGAAACTGTCATGGTGGTGTGCTGAACTACAAATTCAACTCATTTAACAGCTTAACAAAAGGATCTGCTCCAAACAAGGAGGAACATAAAACTTTGATAAATTGGGTTAGGGTGGAGCAATTGCTGTACATCCAGTTCTATTGATTTTAAGACTGAAATAGCATGCCTGAATCCACTCCAGAGATGCAGATGGGATTGACTGCTTTTTCAGAGGCTGTGTGTCCAGGTGTCTACTGTCCAGAAAGTATACAAACACAGGTGTATGTTCCATCTCCACTGTCACAGGCAGTATACCTTTGAATACAATTGCTGGGAATTACAGGTGGAGAGAAAACTGCTGTGCTCAGGTTCTGCTTATGGGCTTCTTATAGGTATCTGCTTGGTCACTGGGAGAACAGAGTGTTGGACTAGATGGGCCTTTGGCCTGATCCTGCAAGGCTCATGTTGTGTTTTGTTGTGTTCTTTACTAACATTACTTAAACACAGCAATGAAATGTATCTAGGAATTCAAAACTGAAGACCACAGGATACTATAGTGAAATGGTCAAACAACAAGAAACAGATGTGAACAAAAGAGAAACCATAGCACGTGAACTTCCAGAAGGCAACTTCCAGAAGGCAAACTTCCAGCTACAACTGAAGGAACAGCAATTATTCAAAATGGAAGAAGACCTGTACCATTAAGGATGGAAATGGAAAGCTGTTAAGGTCCCTGCTTCCAGCAAGCTCACCAAGCAAACTCACAATAATTAATAACTATAAAATAAAAACAACACATAAAAATAAAAACTTAAAGGGGAAACTGTCCACAAACTCTGTGTAGTGGCAGACTGGCAGATACAGCCTCTGAAAACAGGCAAGGAAAACAGAGTCGTTTGTATAGCTCATAATAAAAATCAAAGGAACAGGGTTGTGAAGGATTTTTTGGTCTTTGTACCTGGCTGAGAATCCACCCTGCTCCAGAGTTAGGCTGATGAAAGAAAAACATGGAAGCAGAGATGAGAGATGCTCTGACCATATGGCATATTTATCTCCATTAATCATTGGGTAGAAGTCAGGGCGAACAGGAGGCCAGGCAGAAGAGAAGCCATCTAATAATACAGCAAGAGACTTAAGCAAGGTGGAAGGAGGTAAGGAAGTCCCAGAAAACAACATGAAATTAATAGTTTCAGCTCTATCCAGGTTTTAGCTAATGGTCTAAAAATCTGCAGCCCCAAATTGGCCATCATATCATTAAAACCTAAAATACTAGAGAAGCACAGGTTTGGTCTACCAAAAGCAGATAATGTGTTATACTTAGAGGAACACACTACATTTTGGATGTATTATATTTAACTGCCAACCCATATGCACACAGCTATTAGGAATATGACTGGAAGAAAGGGGGATTTCTTAATGGTGCATTTTCCTCAAAGGATTGCTTATCCTTAAAGTAAGAGGCTAGCCATCCAAGATCTTCATTTATTCATCCCAGAACAACACACACAAGAAATCTTTATTTGCTGGCTGAATGGATGGCCAAGATGGCCTCTCAAAGGCCTTTTTAGTGACATAGTGTTAATAAGGTATAAAAGCCCTTTTAAAGTGGGGAAAATCCTTTTTTATACAAGAGAGATTATTTCCCATTTTCTGGCTACATATCAAACATGAGAGAATGAGAAGATGCATTTCAACATTTAATAGGAACTATTTTATATATAAAAAAAGTCTCACCAGGATAAATGGGATAACTATTTTAGGAGGACTCTTTGACAAGTTTCTCATTAAAATTTTATTTAAAAAATGCTGGAATGCAACCCCCACCTCAGGAGGAGCACTCCAGGGCTCCAACTGGCCTTGACGGGTAGTCCTGTAGTGCTGTTTCAGTTAGAGGAAGGGTTGGTGGGGGAGACAGCTGCTGGAGAATGAAAAGGGGAAGATTGCGTCCCTTTTTTAATTTGTTCCTCCTGAAACATCTCTGTATAGTACAAGGTAGACCTCAAGGGAAAACCCCCACCTCCAACCCTAATCTCTCTTCTAGGATATTTACAATAAGTTATTAGGAGCCTGAGCAGACCAAAGCCTTCTTCTCCAACACTTCCATTTCCCATGCACCCTCAACAGATGCCTCATCATTCCATACATCCTAAAAGCCCACATGTCCTTGTCAGGCCACTTGACAGGGTGGCAGTGTTTACTAGGACATTCAGTTTTAATGCTCAATATTTATTGCTGGTTTTTAAACAATTTAAAGCTATTATTAAAAGGTTGTTTTAACGAATGGCTGTTTTATTCATTTGTTCTATGTCACGATTATGTCAGAAGGGCAACTAATAAATCCCACAGAACATCATCATCATCAACAGAAGCTCTGAATGACTTGTATTGAAACAAAGTATGGCATTAATCAAAATTACTGGTATGAACAATGAACCTAATATAGGGATAGCCAATGTGATGCCCTCCAGATTTTGGGACTACAACTCCCATGGTTTTTGTCAACAGCTTTGATAGGGCTTATTTCCCCTTACATCCGAGCAGCATATACATTTCATGAAATAAAATAAAAATAAATAATTCCCTAAACATGCTGGCTGGGGCTGATGGGAGCAGTAGTCCACAATATCTGAAGGATACCACATTGGATAGCCCTGACCTCACAGGAGTCCCTCAATTTCCCGGTGTTGTTTCAAGGAAAATCAGCTTGTTATGAATGAATGACAGGAAGGAATCCCGCCTAAGTAAGTGCCCATATGGAATCTCAAGATATCTACTCCCCAAGGAGAGATAAGGAGCTGAATATTTACAGGATATAGTTGGCAAAGTACAGAAATTTACTTTCTGCTGCTGTTCCAAGAAACCTTGAATGTTTGGCAGAATATATGTGGTAGATGAGAAGGAATACACATATTTCTGCTGAAGTGACATTATCCCAAAGGACAAAGATACATACATAATTCAGTCTTAACTGAGATTCCAAGAATGGGTAGACATCTGTATAGCTTTTACCAGATAGGTATGCATTTCACATACATAGTGGGTAGTATCCAGCCTACAGTTTGTATCCAACTAAATCACTGCGCTTAAGAAATGATTTCTGTAAGTGCTATGGAACATCTCTTCCCTCTACTCCCCCCACAAATCTGCTCTGGGGTTTTCCCCAGACTCCCAGAGCAAATTTGGGGTGGTGCAGGACAAGGGGACAGGTGGGGAGGGGAGTTCCACTGTGTTCGGGGAAGTGCTTCTAAACCCGAAGAAATTTAGTTGTATACAGTATACAGTTCCTATTGAAATCAGTTGGACTTAAATCATGACTAGCTTGTTACAATGATTTCAACAGAACTTGTTCAATTAACTTAGTCCAGATCTCTCTCTCTCTCTCTCTCTCTCTTTCTCTCTCTCTCTCTCTCTCTCTCTTCCTTTTTGAATACCTATACATTTTTCACCCACAAACACTATGTGATATTATAAAGAACTAAATCAAAACTACTGTATAGTTTGTTTTGTCACAGGTCTTGTTTAAGTGAGCAATCTGCTCTTCTCAGTGGAGCAAAGCTAATGATCTACCTACAGCAAGTGCTGTCTGGCAACCAGAGCACATGCTTTTCCTGCCCTGAAGTCCCTTAACAATGATCAAAAGAGATCAGCTTTGTGGGCAAGAAGGAACTTGTGATTTTCAACACACGCCTAGTTAGGAGAGCCAAAACGAATTCCAGCTTCAAAAGGAAAAAAATGTATATATGCGCATGTAGATTGACCTTTAATATCTCCAGAAAAGAACATAGTGGAAGAAAAACAAAACATAAAGATTAAAGCACAGAGATTAATGGTACTCAAAACTGATGGAAGATAAAATTAACCTGAAAGCAGCAGCAACATTCTTGACAAAGTGAGGTCAATGTGATGATCGGAAAGAGACTTCAGTACCGGGACACAGCTTTTCCAATTTGATTAATGGAGTCAAGGGAAAAGGAGGAGATTGAAAACCAGATGCCTAAACACCTCTTTCAAAAGGGAGGAAAAAGACCTTTGTAAGACAAAGAATTTGCCAGCTAGTTGCTGGGAAGAGAAGCCATCACTACTATCATTTAAAACTAAACTAGAAGCCAAAATGGAGCTGCTGAACAATGCCATCCATAAAAATGTCCTGAAAAAAATTGAAGTCTTGTATAGCTTCAGTGTTTGAAACAATCCCCATGCGCACAAAGATCATTCGTCTAGTCTAACACATATGGAATTAGTTAGGTCAACAGTCTACCATACTGTTGGTGCTATAAAAGTGATAAAGAGCAGAAGTAGAAGCAGCTTGGGGTCCAAAATAAGACAGAGATGCCATTAAGCAATGAAACCTCCCAGCCACCCCAATATGGCATTGTAAGGCAATATCAATGGCCTGTTGTAATTAACCCACTGTTCTGTCCTCCCCAGCACAGAATCTCTCTCTCATGATTAGTGGGTTTTGACCAGCAAATGAACCCTGGGTGAGATTTGCCATAGTCTTCCAGAACAAGCTTTGCCCACCCAAGCACGAACTCCTCGTCCAGATCTCCATTCATACTAGCTACATCCCAGACATTTCTCCCCTCCTCCTGAGACTTCCCTGCCTCCATTCTTTAAACACTGGTTTTTTTCCAATGGCCACAGAAAAGCAAACACAGAAACTAATGGTCCTGCATTTCCTAGTCTGTGTCAAAACCCAAGGCTATTCTATGATAAGAAAGCAGCAGACAACAGGTGATTGAGGAAAATTGCTTTTGATGGTGGTGAAGACTTGAGAACCACCCTTTTTCTAAGAAGGTAGCAGTAGGGCACAAAATTGGAGGGGCAAGAGCAACAGACATGCATTAAGTTGCATTTCATTAAGACACATAATACTGAGAAACAATAGAGTCCCCTGTGGCTGCTACAATGGATTTAGATTTAATGTCTTTTCCCTCCAGTGAACAATTCATCCCCCACCTTCTTACAAATGATGACTTGTGGGTCTTAACCTTACAAGCAAGGATGCATGTGACCCATTAGTTACCCTATTTAAAGGCTTTTGTATGAGCTGGAGCCATGGTTTTATATGGAAATTCCAAATCACAGTAGCAGATGGTCTCACAAAACATACCCCCCCAAACCCTTTTTATTCACCTTCTGCAAGTCATCAACATTCTCTCCTTATTGCATAGATGATGGTTTATATCCGCTTGGCCCCATGTTTGCTTTGCATGTTTCCAGGATGGATAGTGTGGTGTGAAACATTAGCCCCAAACCGTGAACTGAGTCAGCAAGTGGAACCAGGATACCTGTTCTCATTGATTATGCGTCCCCTCACAAGTTCCCTTGCAAACTGCATATTCATATTTGGAAGAATTGCTTTTTTAAAATTAAGCAAATGTTCACAAAACACTCAACACACATTAGTAGTGTCTGTGCACGTGTGCAATTTTACATTATTTATAGTTTTCAAAAATTGCTACCAAAACTCCATGGTGGTGACGCAAACTGGCAAACACAATTTCACTTTAAAGTCACACATCTAAGGGCACCCACTACAGATGAAAAGAGACAAGTCGTATTCCGGTTCTTTAAAATATTGTGCTTGCATCTAGTTTGTGCATCTTGTAAAATCTACATTTCCAAGTACATGTATGAAATATTGCCTCCAACATCTGAAGTTCCCTCCATGCTATTTTCTCCTACTGGCTCCTAATTGTTCATCCTTCCCATGACACTTTGTCCCTAGCCTGCAGCAACTGGGCTTGTAGAAATCAGCAACTGGGTTTTCACATTCTGAGAATCCATAAGTCTTGACTGTAAGAAGACATGGAAAATATTTCTCGTTCCCCTGTGCTCCACTCCTCCAAGGGCTCCATGGGCAGTAGAGGGAACACCATGTTAAAAAGCAGGGAACACCATGTTAAAAACCAGTCACCAGTGGCTCTCAGTTCGATCTGGTGTCTAATGCAATGTAAACAGGAAAACTGCATCAGCTGGGAATGTGCAGCTGCATTATAAAATGCCTCTGCTATGCTTTCCCCCCGCTTGAAGAATGGTTAGAACTAACATAAACAGGATGAGAGAGGCCCCTCAAGTGAAAATGCCCTGGATCCATGAAGGAGCATGGGCAACTGGTGTTCCTGCAGCACTGTAAACCTGGCTGGTGTCATAATTACTACAGAGGTGGAAGGCAGAGGCAGAAGACAAGAGGAAATTCTGCCAGAGCAGGTGCAGTTCACTCTAAAAAGTGGCAAAACGTTTCCATCTCCAGAATGGAGATGAAGAAAGATACTCAATGTATTGCTAATGCAGGACCTGCCAACCTTGGTAATATTTGGTAATATTTGCAAACCAGTGGAAAAAGTCATGGGCTACACACACACTGCAACCTAGGCCCCAACTGCACTATACATTTAAAGCAGTATCATAGAATAATAGAATCACAGAGTTAGAAGGGACCCTGAGGATCATCTAGTCCAATGCAGGAATAGGCAGCTTTCACATACAGGGATTGAACCTACAACCTTGGCATTATCAGCACCACACTCTAACTTAGCTAACCAGGCCATACTGAGCTATCCAGGCCATCATGCCATGTCATATCATATCATCATATCATAACTTTAAACAGGCATTGCTTCTCCCAAAGAATTATTGGAACTATGGATTGTTAGGAATGCTGAGAGTTGTAAGGAGACCCCTGTTCCACTCACAGACCTACAATTCCCAGAATGGTTTAACAGTCAATCCCTCTTTCCAAGGAACTCGACGAATTGTAGCTCTAAGAGGGGAACAGTGGTCTCCTAACAGTTCTCAGCACCCTTAACAAACTACACTTTCCCAGATTCTTTTGAGGAAGACATGCCTGTTTTAAGTGATATGATACGATGGCAACATCTGTGCTACTGGCTCTCAAACTTTGGGATTGCTGAAATATATACAACAACAACAAATAATCAATTTGAATCATGTGACTCTAATAGTGTCTACTTGACCCCTAAATTTAACAATGTGAGCTAGTCACTTCTGGGGCCCCTCTGTGATTAAGGGCCCTGAAGCTTAAGCTTCATTAGTTTCATAGTAGATCTGCCCCTGTGCCTACTTGCTACCGTGCCAGATTCAAGTAGTTGTTATTTGTTTACAAAGTCCAGCCCAACTTGCACCTTGAATGTGCAATTTGTTACCATTTGAGATAAGGCATTCTCCAACAAGCTAGCTACTCTCTTAGATGCATGCTTAAGACTTTTAAATATTTTTATTTATCCAAGCATTTTCTGACTGAAATTGCTAAATTACTGTCCCCTGATCATCTTCCAGTAGTGAATTATTATTTTAACTGTCTTACTTTTGGTGTACATTTTATACTTACTTTTGGTTTCTTGTAAACCACTCTGATATATTATAAGGTGAGCAGTTTACAAATCTTTTAAAATAAATAAATAAAACCTTTAACATGCTAGGAAACGAGAAAATGTTATTTACAAGTTAAGAAGAACTAAAATAGATTTTGGGAGCCTCAGTTGCTCCAAATTTTTTTTATCAGAGAGATATCAGGTGACGCGGATATATTACATGCAATGTATGGTCAATATAAAGGCCAGCTGAATACAGAAATCCACCAGCAAGCAGAAGTTGATAACAATAGCTGCAAAATGACTTATTTGTCTGTGGAAATGTACAGCTTTCTCTTATTTCTCAGGAGCACAGAATGATGATAGCTGGGGTCCATCAAGCAGCATGAATATTTTACGTCAGACTTTTAGCTTTTATTTGATCACACTATCTCCCGTGGAACACAGCCTCTATCAAGATGCTAGTATTTCCAAGTCTTTCGCTTCACTAGGGATATTTTGAAAAAGTGGAAAACCCCTTCTTTCTTGACTGTGCCTTCTATGAGACACTTAAGACAACAAACCAAAAGAGCAGGTTCACAAAATGCTCTTAAAATGTTACAGGAACCTTTGAACAGATTCCCACAACATGTTTATACAGTACTACAATGTGGGTACTTTAACTAGCATTAGATAAACAGAAGGCCTTCTGTTTAAAAGGACAACACTCAATCACTTCAATATAAATTCAGCCTGCATGGTGACCCTGTGAGAGACTCGTGCACCATAGAGTGAGACATGTAGCGTGGAATGTTGTTGGAGCAGCTTCCTGCTTGGCATTGGCTGTTTTCCAGATTATGTGTTCTTATAGCTCACTTTTTCAATATCATTGGTGCTGAAATTCAGGCTCTTGCCATAGAGTACTGACACCTCAGCATCATACCTGAGTGAATGGACACATTAAATTCTATTGATTGATGTTTCATCAGTATGCTGTAGTTGCTTTGTCTGCCACTTTTTAATCTGTTTATTTAAAAAAATATATATATATTGCATGTTATTGCTATTTTTACATTGTTATCAACAAACCTGGAATGTAGTTTGAATAAGGGTGGCATCTATCTATCTATCTATCTATCTATCATCTGTATGTATTTACTTTTAAAAACCAAGCAATATTTGTTGTTTCTGGCGAACCAGAGCAACGCATGGAAATGCCATTTACCTTCCCACCAGAGCAGTACCTATTTATCTGCTTGCACTTTGACATGCTTTTGAACTGCTAGGTTGGCAGGAGCAGGGACTGAACAACGGGAGAGGCTCACCCCATCATGGGGATTTGTTTACATACATAATAAAAGCTACTTGTAGAGATGTGATTAGCTTTGTGCTAATACGGTAGGGTAATTTTAATATGCAATCCTGTGCTGCACTTCCAAGTGTATTTAAATGGAGCTAAAGAAGCATCTTAAAAGGGCAAACTTTGCCTGCTGATGGTAAGAGTTCTCCCAATACAAAACCAAGGAGGGATGCATGCCAAATTTGTTTTGCTAATGATATGGAAGACTGAAATCATTGCAAAGAGAACATTCAAACTTCGCCGTTCCCAGAAGAAATGTTACACCTATAAAAGCTTCCCACTGCAGGCCAGAAGCCTGGTGCTGGCCAAGGTGCTAAAAGAGAGATTTTGTTCTCCAGGCTTCTCCTCCTCTGGCTGCTGCCTATGTCAGAAATATAAGTGTTAGAGACATTAACACAAGAGAATAAGACTAAGAAGCTTACAGCAATGATATAAGGAAGGCCTAGAGCTGCAGGTTTGGGATATATTTGCCATCTGTTTTGCTGGCAGGCTGGAATTTCCCAGGAGTGAATTCTGAGCTAATTTATCCTGTTTTGGTACACAAAGAAAGCAATTCTTTGTGTAGAGGATATCTCACATGGGAATATTCCTACTTGTTTTTTCCCTTGAAACTCCAGCAGGAATCATCTGGATAATTACCTAACTTCCAACGACTGAAGAAAATTCTGGCATGCCTGTCAGCTGACTAGAAAGACCAACTACTGCACAGATCATCATACAGCCCTTGACAATGAGGCTTCAAAACAAAGCAGTATATTCTGGCAGGTGAATTCTATTCTTTGCTTGAGTTGAAAGGCATTTTGAGCCCCAGCTTGTAGCAGTTATCAGGACTGATTACGGTAGTTGGAGGCACAGCCAAAATGGCACTATGAAGGCAGGAACCAGGTTGAACAGCCACAAGAGTAGTACACAATGAGTTGAGATGAGGCAGGGGAAGAGTATGAATAAGGGGCAGGCAATAAGAGGTTTAGCAACCACTTGGGTTATGCAGAGACACAGCTCGCTACAGTTGCCCCTGCAGTTATATTTCTAATAGTAGCCCCACTGCTCTGTGTATGGATGGACACGGGCCAGAACAAGATGTTGTCCAATGCAGACATGTACCCAAATTTTACAACTGCTCTGTGCTGCTGTTTTATCAGCACTGTCTTGTCCAACCCAGTGTGCTCTTTATGAAAGAACTCCAAACAAGAAAGAACCTAGGGACCAAGTGATTCTATAGAAGTGTGCAAATGTACCCAACTTTCTAAGCTGGAATTGAAAATATTCAATGAGATTGGAGTACATGCTAAGAGCACATGGCCATAAGATGATTTAGAGATTCAGGAAGAATTCAAAGATGCCAAGCCAGATCCCAAGAGAGTGCCCCCATCCCAACTTCTGGGATCATGTATGCACTTAGTATGTAAATATCTCAGACAGGATTAAATAGGTTATATGCTGGGATAGCTCAGTCGGTAGAGCATGAGACTCTTAATCTGAGGGTTGTTGGTTTGAGCCCCACATTGGACAAAAGATTCCTGCAGTGCAGAGGGTTGGACTAGATGACGCTTGTGGTCCTTTCCAACTCAACAATTCTATGATTCTATGTACAACTTGCTATCTTAAAAAAAAAAGGCGGACCAATAATCTCAAAGAACATACAAACAGGTTGCAAGAAGACTAGCACACTATTTTTCTGGGTTAGAGCAGGGCCCCCTGTGCCTTCATCTCCCACTCCTTCATTATACATATACTACAGTATTTTGTGCTGTTGTGAAACGTTTGTTTTTATCAACAACAAAACCATAGTATGATTTATTGGTTGGAATATACAGTTGTGTGTTGCTTTGTGTATGTTTCTGTTTCAAATGTGGTCTATGATTTGAAACAAAAATAATCCATCCGTCAATTAGTCACTATAGCATAGTAAAACAGTGGCCAGGGAAGTCATAGTTCAAGGCCATACATTCAACAACAACAACAACACCCTAACGGAGTAGCTCCATCACTACAGCTGCATGGAGGAAGAATGAGCTAGGGCGTTCATGGTGATGCCTGACCCTCCATGATTTTTCTTTAAAACAAACAAACAAACCAAAATGGAGAGGGGAGAGGAGAAGCAACAGATGAGCAGTGTCTGTCTCCTGGGGTTTGGCAATAGTGTGTGTGTGTGTGTGTGTGTGTGTGTGTGTGTGTGTGTGTGTGATGGCTCACAATTATTTCCTCTTCAGGGCCGTTGTTTTTTAAAAAACCATATGAACCTGACATATACCCTTAATTACACACACCACAATTATCTATTAAAGGAAGATACACATCTTGTACCTGTGTCTCAGAATTCTGGGGGGAAATGCTTTGGAACTACAGTATTAGGTGTAGATGTATGGTTTATTAATGAGGTAATCAGGGTCTTTCCTTGGCCAGGAATACATGCTTACCAATCTGACCTTTGAAGTGCAAGGGACCTGACTCTTCCACTTGGGAAATCAGGAGATTTTTCATGAAAAAGCCAAACAGTGTGTGTGTTTGTGTGTGTGTTGGGGGGGGGAGCTAATTTGTGTAGCAACAGGTAGGACTTCATATTCAAAATAAATTAGATACAGATTTTCTGTACACATTCTATACGGAGTTTCTTTAGACAAGATAACAAATGGAATAATCATGTAAATAACTGGATTGTGAGACTAACCTATCACCGACAATGTACAACAAGGGAAGAAAAGCAGGGAAGGCTTTGAACAGCATGCAAAGACTTACCTAAATGCATCAATTGAATGGTAGGACGGGAGGGATGACATCAGAGTTCCATTATAAAAGAGAGAGAGAAAGAGAGAAGAGGCGAATTAATAATTACAATCACCCTGATGACAGATGCTATATTTAGAAACAACAAAATCCAGTGCAAGTTTGGAGGGACAACAAAAGAGATGGCTGTTGCAAATCTTTATAAAAGTAGACAAACAAATGATATAACTCAGCTTTATGTGGGGACTTTAGCATATTACAACCAGTTCTGTGCAGAGCTATGATGGCTGAAATTGCTGCTTTGATTTACAATGAAAAAATTTAATGGATTCACCAAGCACTGGTTCAGACTATGTTAGCAAGAATGACCAGGCGCACAGGCCAGGAACACAAGTAAGACACTCAGCTGAGAACCCAACGGCAAAATCTAATGTGGAATGTATTTATGCATTTGACTCTATAGCACACTCCATCGCAAAAGTCTTAAGACAGGAAACAGGAAATTGAAATAATTATTTATAAACTATATGAAGCATGGATCTCTTAATTACATAACTGGGCATGAGAAATACTTACTTCTTTAATTCACATTTCTAACCTGTGCTACCCTGAAGAACTAAGTTTCTGGACCATATACTAGGAAGGATCCCTTTGGTGAAAAAGATGAACCTTGTTACATTTAGCTCCACTTGGAATTTTTCCACACAATGCTTACCTGTACTCCCCAGAGACACACTTCATGGCAAACAGAACATATGGCCTAGTTCCATGGATACGTCTGCAATTACTCAAAGGCATACTCATGAGAGCTGAAAAGTACGTACTCCATGATAGCATCTAATTGCCATCAGGAAGCTGCAACTGCATTCTTCAATTTAGTAGTTATACAAAAAAAAATATGTCTTTGGAGACAATGGATGTGCATGACATAGAGAAGATTTTGAATGACTCTTAAGTTACTGTAGTGAGGAATCATAAGGTCAATTTAAAAAAGGTGCACTCCTGTAATTTATAGTATAAAACCTATCAGACATGGTAGTTTGGGCTTGCTTTGAATCAGCTTGTGAAAACAGCAGATCATGAGGTTTCTCCATGTGGCAGTAGAGAGCTGAACTGGTGATTTTGCCTCAAGGTCTAAAAAGCTTTCATGGGGTATTTACACTTAAAATACCCCTAAACCCAGCAATATCTAGTAAAAATATTAAAAACTGGGTTATTTAATAGCTGGGTTACAGGGAGATGCTTTTATTGCAAGATCTTTATGGGACAGAGATCCATATATGCAGCCAAACAGTTCCATTGGCTACCCTGAAACCTTGGCATAGGGAGGGAACATAAGAGGATAACTTGGATAACTTCCAGACTGGATTACTGCTATGAGCTCTAAGTGGGGCCGCTCTTAAAGACTACAGAGAAACCTGACCAAACTGAAGTAGCCAGATTTCTGGCTGAGTTTACATTTAGAATTTCTGTAACTCCTGTTTAAAATAGCTTCACTGGTTGCCAGATTGTTTATAGGCCAAATTCAAGGCACTGACATTAGTGCTTAAATGCCTAAATGTCTCAGTTCCCAAATATGTGAAAAACTGCCTCATTCCCTACAGATCCTCAAGACTGGCAGAGGGGGGCTTTCAACTGCTTTTGGGAGGTTTGTTGATGGGAGGGCGGCCTGGGAGATATAAATTTATGGTGCGGCTGCATTTGGAAAACTGTTCACAGTTCTAATCGTCTCTCCCCCAAAAAACGGTATTGTAGAGTTGGAAAAGGTTCAGAAAATGATCAAGGGGATGCAGCAACTCCTCTATGAGGCAAGACTGCAGAGTTTGGGACTTTTTAGTTTAGAGAACAGGGAAGTAAGAGTTTACATGATAGAAGTTTATAAAATTAAGCATGGAATGGAAAAAGTGGATAGAGAAAAGTTTCTCTCTCTCCCCCCAACACTAGAACTTGTGGCCTTCTAAATATGCCAGCAAACAATTAGTCTCAGCCAGCAATGGCAATGCAGACAACAGACTTAAAAGGTCAGTTAGGCGCCTCAAGGTTGCAGCAGACCTTTGACCTTCAGCTGCCAGTCTCAACAAGCCCTTAGTCCCTCCCTCCTATGCACCTCAACACTTCCCCTTCTCTTCCTTTCATTCTCTCTTTTTTCAGGCAAAGGAATTTCTCTAGAGTGCTTCCACATTATTCAAAGCAAGCAAAAATGTGTAACCTAATCAACACACTGAGCCCTAACAAAGGAGAGCCACACTCAGCTAACCTGTTCTTGAATGGGGTGCAGGCCTCCTGCCCCAGCATTCCCAAGGGATGCCAGAATCTGTTTTAATCTACATTGGAGAAATGGGACACTTGCTAAAAGCACTTCTTCTTTCCCAGATCCCAGCAGCAGGAGCAATTTATTTCTGCACACAGCCCAGGGGTGCAAGATCCAGCACCACTTGCACAGAGGGAGGGAAGTGTCAAAAAGAAGTCACTCAATAGGATGCCAAAGGGATTGGGGTGGCCAGACAGGGGGAGGAGATCTATCATATAAAAAGAAGAAAAGCAAAGAGAAGGAAGAGACTTGGTTCAGTAATAGGGACCAATTTTCCACCCTCTTTTTTAAGGGGACAGCTCAAAAGCGACAATATAATTATGCAGCACCGGAAATGGGATATTTTCTGCTTACTGACGTCCCAAAGGAAGTGGCGGAGATCTGTAAAAGCCTGCAGAATATGGAAGCTTTCCCACCCATTAAAAGGAGGGGGGAAGTTTTGCATTTCTGAACTTTATTTATTTTTGCTGTAAAACGCAGAGCACAAAAGCCCTGTGGGTATCTGGGCAGCCAAAGATTGCTGCTAAGGACAGAGAAGGCGAAGGAAAGAAGAAGAAGAAGAAAAGGGGAGGGGGGAGAGTGAAAAAACGGTCCACAAAGGCAACACTTTTCCATAACAAGGACAAGGCTGCTGTGTTTTAGAAGTATTAGTTCTGGCTTCAGTCACAAGCATAAAGGAATTTGGCAAGCCCCATCCAGCTCCCTCATTGCTTCAAAACCACAGACCATTCTGGCACAATTAGCTGGCCCAGCTTAGGAGGAGGCTGCCAGCTAGGATGGAGGTGTTTCATCAGAGCATTTTCTGCTGTCTGACCCTACTGTGTTGGAATCCAGCAATAACTAGCCATCTTTGATTTTTTTTAAAAAACACTGTTTGAAGTTACTTCATTGCCAAGATTCCTCCACACCCACACCCCCTTTTCTCTGCATCGTCTGCCATATGGGCCCACTAGAGGCAATGCTGCAAAAGCAAGTATTTTCATCTCTGCGTCTCCATTTTCAGATTCTCAATTTCCTGACTAATTCCT
This sequence comes from Zootoca vivipara, assembly GCF_965207765.1. Taxonomy (NCBI): domain Eukaryota; kingdom Metazoa; phylum Chordata; class Lepidosauria; order Squamata; family Lacertidae; genus Zootoca; species Zootoca vivipara. The sequence continues at coordinate 57,333,964 of NC_142588.1, read as the reverse complement.
ACCCCCTGCCCCCAATATTTGTTCTCACTTTAGAAGCAGGGAGGCGGCAGCCCATAGCTAGGGCAGTCTCTCCCAGACAGGGGATTTTGTACTGAGCTATATTCTCTCCTAGCTCTAAGCGCCAGGCTTCTTCACCTGCTACAATTCATACACAAAGACAAATGCATCTCTGTGGACACAGATGCCGGTTTTCAGTTTGTCCAATCATGGCCCCACCAATTAGATTTCCTGTAATATGGGAATACAGTATTTAGCTTTTTGTATCAGTCAGGCAAACAATAATGTCCATTTTTCCCCAGGCGGGGACTTGCACACAACTCGTCTCTTGTGACATGGAAACAGGCGCCATCTTCTGCGTTGTGTGTGAAAGTGGAGGAGGATGGAGATAAAAACCCAACAAGCAGGCTGGACACACTTTTCACACTGGGAAGCTCCAGATAGCAAAACCATATCTGGCTGAGGCCCGGTTCTACAGAGTAATTTGCTTAATGGATAATCCAGCCTTGATCTTATCCTGCTTCTATGAATGATAGGAAATATACACTGATTACTCCACTGGGTTGAAATAATAATACATGCTCTTTTTGAAGGAAATGTGAAGGCCAAGTTTAAAAACCTTACAAAGCAGCTAAACATATCCACTACACATCCTTCTAAAAGGTAAACATTCAGTGTACAATGCTCAAGACTGGGAGTTGCTGTGTAGTCTTGGACTAGTCACTCTTGGGCTAGCCAAACCCCACACTTCCCCAAGCCCCATCTCTCATCCCTCCCCTCCCCTTTCTGAATTAGTTCTAGATTTTTTGGGAAGTTGTTTGTTGTTCAACATTGCTTTATGGAAGGCGGGATAAATACACGTACCTGCTACTTAGACACAAAAATATTTGATGCTGGTGCCTAGGAATTTGAATTATTTGTTCTGTCTGGATGATTATTAATACTTACTGACAGAACCAACATGTCTACAAATACCAAGAACACATTTGAGCTAGTTGCAAAAATTAGTTGGGTAAAAGGTCAAAAGCGACAGATGAATGAAACAAGGCAGACACAGTAACGCTAGATGGAGTCTCAAGGGAACACACTGGATCTCTTGTTCAAGTTGTGCTAGCTACCCAATTTAGGCTTATTTCTGCAGCTTCAATTAACTTCTTCATCTCTGACTACTATGAAATCATTCTACTGTTTAACTTCTTAAGAGGCAGGTACAGGAATTTAAATCTGCCTGGGTCTTGCATTTTCTGTCCTGGAAGCCCTTTCCACAAATCCAATGCTGTAGGTATGAGGCCTGATTGTTGTTATCCTGAGGTGAGAGGAAAACATCTTGAATAGGCCTGAATGTTTCCTTGCTGCTACGGTACTTCAGACTTCATGGTGCAATGAAAACCAGCTCTAAGAGTAAGTCCTGGTTCAAAGTAGACCCCCAAAATGAGTTAGACGGAAGTCAAAGAATATAAAGAAGGGACCCAAACCAGGGTAGAGGAATGGAAAGAACGCGAAAAGTATAAATATGAAAGTAAATTCTTTCTAGACATTACATGTATAGATTACTTAAATAACGGTTTGTGTTCCTGAAAAGAAATTATGTATTGTGAATTTGTTGTTTTTTTCTTTTCTTTTTCCTCTTTCTTTCATTTTTTCTTGTTTTTTCTGTGTTTTTTGTAATCTTTTCCTTTTCTCTCTCTTCTTTTTGGGTTTATTATTGACATTTGATTGTACTTTACTGTTAAATTAATAAAGCTTAATTTTTTTTATTAAAAAACCCAACAAAAACGAACAAACAAAGTAGACCCCCAAAACATTCATGCCAAGGACAGTTTGTAACTAGGAGTTATAAGAATGCATTTGCAATGCAGAACGCTCTGAGAAAATAGACAGCAAAAAATTAAAGAAGATTCAGGCAAAAACTTTACAGAAAAAGCAATTATAATGTTAAAATGCAGCATTAAAATCTTGGTGTCTGGGTGCCTCAAGTGCACACTGCTCAGTTTCCTTCATTCTGTCTGTCTGCTATTCCTTTTTTAAAAAAGAAAGAAAGAAAACAACAACAGTAATGATCACAGTCTAAAGCAGAGATAGGGAACCCGTGACCCTCCAGATGTTGTTGGAGTACAATTCCCATTATCCTTGGGGTGATGGGAGTTGGAGTCCAAAAGCCAAAGGAGGGCCACCGGTTCTTCATCCCTGGAAAGCTTGGAGCCACAGAGAAGTCACTATTAATTGACACTAGGATGTGAAGCTGTGCATTTAGGAGATGGTGGTGAAGGAAAAAATCATAACAGGAGTCTGGTTTGTTTCCATTCGGGTAGTGCAAGAAAGTGGGAATTTAGGAGTACTGTATCTGACTTGCAACCAATTCAGCAAACAAACAGGGAAAAGAAAAGAGCACAGGGAAGGAAAGTAAGTTAAGGAGAGAATAAAAAGTGGCTGCAAGAAGTCAGCAAGCAACCACAGAAAGCAACTGTATTCCATTTAGCCAGCAGGTGTTGCTCTGGCAATAGGAAGAGACCAGAGAGCAGCAAAGACTATAAAGAAACAACTGAGCTCCTTAAAAATAATAAAAAATAGGAAAACAACATGTCCAGGCAATACAAGGGCCAAATGAAACCCACAGCCAATGCCTTGGAATTCCTCCCCAACTAGCTCAATGGTCCAGCTGTCAACGGGAATCACAAGGTCACACGTTCTACACACATCCACACACGTTCTAGCCTGTTCCCTTCAACTACTTGGAACTGTTATAATAGCTGCTCAATACAAAACCCAACTAAAACATGGCAAGTCACGAAGGCTTCCCCTATCCCTGGCCTCCATTTCAGCGCTCATTTGCCTATTGCTTGGCACAGCAAACACTTTTTGTTAACATGAAGAGGAACAGTAGCCAGGCCTTTATACTCTGGGAATATTGAGGGAGATGGAAAAGCCCCAAGACCTTGAAAATAATAAAAGAGAGAATGCATCAATACAGAAAAAGGGCACAGAGTAAAAACAAGGAAATTCAAGCACGAGTAACATGCTGGATGAGGCTAGGTAGCCCACTTGAATCTGGTGTGTGAGGGTTTTGTTTTGTTTTTGGTGGGGGCCCTGATTATTCCACCCAATTCCTTAGGTAATAACAACTTTTCCCATATGGAAAATGCAGGGCAGGGCCTACTGCAAGTGAAGTTTTGGTGGTGTTGCTGCCCCTGGGGACTGCCTGCTGGGTGTTAACCCCGTGAGAAGGCCTTCTCAGTGGCAGTTCTTGCATGTTCCTTCATCTGTCTCCCTCATTACTGACTTTAAGGAGGAACTTAAAAGCATTTCTGTTTTCACCTAGGCAGTTGATGACTGAAGGATACTGTTCCTGGCAACCCTGAAATCACTAGCTGAGAGAATGTTTTTAACTGTTTTTAGAATCTTTCTACATTGTTTTTTATATTGGTGCGTTTTCCATTCTGGGCTCCTTCAGGAGGGAGGGCAGGATATGAAACAAATGACTGAATAAATAAATAAATAGGCGGAATAAATAAACACTGAGCCACTGACAGTTTTCTATTACCCAAGCCATCTGATACATGATCAAGCACGTCACCTTAATTTCCTGTTAGGGAGGAACAGTTAATGTCTCCCAACTGCTGCAGCACAGTAACTATTGACAGGTACCGGTAGTTGGTTTGGTACGGGGAGACTAAATTGGTAAAAGCAGTAAGGCATCCTTATGGGACATTCTTCCAACTAAAAATTACTCAGGACAGTTTTTGTTGCATAATTACTTTGATTTTTCTGGTGGCTTCAGTCACTGAATACTAGATTAACTTCAGATTTAATCCATACATTCTGACAAGGCTTCAGTCATTTAAGACACCTACCACTCCAAAGTAATGGCTAAATAAATTCCTGAACAGGCAGACTAGCTGAGTTAGCCAACAGAACAATGGGGTGAATCATTATCATCATGGCCCCAGGTTAATGTAGATTCCCACCCACCCCTGTTCTTGTCTTGTCTATGGGTACCAGAGCATGAGGGATGGTGAGTGAACCAGGAGTCAGCATAAATTTCCCTCAGAAATGACAGGCAGCAGATAAAGAGAGGAAACAGAGGAAATGGGTCTGTTTTCTGCAGCTGGTTTAACTCAGTGACAAAGCGAGGTATTGAGGGTGATCCTCATCTGCGATCAAACCAAATTGCCTTTTTTTAAAAAAAAAAAAGTCAACAATTGCTAGACATTACCAGGGTGGCGGAGAAGAGAAGATGCAAGAGTGTTTGCTTTTGACAGCAGCCTCACATGCGCCATGACAACTACTTTTGGTTGAGGTTTCCATATTACTCACCAATGAGAAAAGTCAATAGCTACAACTGTATATGAGAATCTAAGAGCACCTTTCAGCCTAGAAATACCCCCAAGGCATGTAACAAAACATGCCAGTAACAAAAAGTAAATGTCCCATAAGAAGCATTGCTTCCTCACTCAGAACTTGGAAACGTATAAATTGGAAAAAGACAACCAGAAGGCAAGATATCTCAATAAAAGCTAAATAAACAAACTATGTAGAGGGCACAACCCGAGGAATACACAGTCTGAGCAAGCGTATTCTGATCGACTCACTCCTGTTTGCCAGCCCCTCAGCTCAGATTTCTGTATTGTGAGCATAATACGACCATCCCTCATGCTTTTGAACAACTGCAGACATGTAACAGACTTGTGTTGAATTCCTTGTCACTATCCTGAGGGGCATGGAAGTACAAAAAGCTAATGAAAGAGCCTGTCACTATGGATATATATATATATATATATATATATATATATATATATATATATATTCAAAACTCCAAAGAGGAAATGGAGAATGTGAAGACACCACTGCCATCCTTTCAGCTTGCTCTGAGAAATAAGATGAGATGATGCTCTTCAATTTTCTTTCAAAAGCAGCTGAGTTCAGTGAACTCTTTTAATGAGGATTAGAGGTGAGGCAGAGAGCAAGTGGTCTCCTAGCTGAGGGGAACAAATGCATTCCATTTTCAATATCCCTCCCCAGCCCCCAACACCCTCTGGGCTGGGAGGCTCATGCATATTTGACATGTTTTCCGCTCAGACAGTAATTTCAGGAGCAGCTTATCTCATTCTGGTTTATATGGCTTTAAGAAATACAAATATTCTATGTTCTTTATGGAAAGCTCTGATCCTAGTAATAACTACAACAAGGACTCTGAGAATTCTAACACAAATCAGACTCATTTTAAAATTCAATAGCATTCTTCACATGGCACCCTGAATATATTATTGGGATACAACGCCCATCATTCCTGACCATTGGACATATTGTCTGGGGCTGATTGGAGTTGTGATTAATGTTGGCTATTCCTGGCTTACAATGATGGCGAAAACCATGTGGCAACTGAAAATACATTTAAACTCACACACATGCATGTCTGAAAATAATCATACAGAATATTTATACAACAATCCTGTCTAATATACAAGAAAGGGAACTGTGTGTACATTGATTTGTCTCACCTTAAGAACTGATCGAGGTGGGGAACTTCTGGTCTTCCAGTTCTCTTTATCCCTGACTACTGGGCATACTGGTTGGGGGTGATGTGAGTTGCAGACCAATTACAGCTGGTTGACAACAAGTCTCCCACCATCCTAAACTATTTCTGTGTGGTTTAAGAACTGCCTGGTTAGATCAGGCTAAGATCTATCTGGGCCACCATTCTGTTTTCAACAGTGGCTAGTCAACTAGTACAGTAAAGGTAAAGGGACCCCTGACCATTAGGTCCAGTCGTGACTGACTCTGGGATTGCAGCGCTCATCTCGCGTTATTGGCTGAGGGAGCCGGCGTACAGCTTCCAGGTCATGTGGCCAGCATGACAAAGCCGCTTCTGGTGAACCAGAGCAGCACACGGAAATGCCGTTTACCTTCCCGCCGGAGTGGTACCTATTTATCTACTTGCACTTTGATGTGCTTTCAAACTACTAGGTTGGCAGGAGCTGGGACCGAGCAACGGGAGCTCACCCCATCACGGGGGTTCGAACCACCGACCTTCTGATCAGCAAGCCCTAGGCTCTGTGGTTTAACCCACAGTGCCACCTGCGTCCCAACAGGCTAGTCAACTGCTTCCAGGTATATTTACAACCACAGCATGAAGGCAACATCCTTCTCCTATTTGTCCTCTGGCAGCTAGTTTTCAGAGCTATATTGCCTCTAAACATGGAGGTTCCATTAAGTTGTAGCCAATTGCCAAATGTTACCATCTGCAAATTTCTGCCGAGTCCTTGCTTTCTATTTGTGGTAGATGGTGGCTAGGATTGTACAGGCTGATCTGTGTGGGATCAGAGGATGAATAGCCCTGCCTGATGGTAGAAAAGTGTATTAAAATGTTCTTAGGCCCCTAAATCCAAATATAACAACACAGTAGAGGGAAACAAGAGGCTTCTGGGACCAGGGTCCAGTATTTCATGAGAAGTTTCTTGGTAATGAAGGTATACAAACTACATAGTGCAATGTTATATGTGTCCATTCAGAACAAACCCCATGGGAATTACTGCTAGGTAAGAGTGTAAAGGATTGCAGGCTAACTTATATCTGTGATAAGCCAAAGGTTTTTTGCTGCAGGTACAAATTTTCCTTTCAGTTAACTGTCAATAGGCCCAAACAATTAGCTGTGGGGCAACTATTGAAGATCCTGCTGCAATCAAGGCTCCACAGACAACCCCTCCTCGTTTCCTCCCTGTGACAAGTTTTATGGCAGGAGACAGTCAAAACTTAAAATGGTACTTCCAGCTTGTCAGAAAACTACAATTACCTGTTTTGTAAAAATATAAAAATCCAGATGCATCTAGAGTTGAAACTGTTGACAACACAGCTTTTAATCCAAGTGTTCCACAATACTAGTGGGTATTGAACTTGCTTATTTTAAAGCCATTTTTACCTGATGCAATCTTCAATTATTCACATATTCAACAAAAAAGCAAATATTAAAGTTGCCCTTGCTTTCCTAAAATAGATAGCTGATCTTGTTTGCCAATATTGTATAATTACTTCTAAGAGAAGCTATGTCCTTCAGGATCATTTCTTTCTAAAGGAACAGAAATGTAACAGTAAATATAGAAGTTAAAAATTATATTGTTAATTAAGACAGCAACACTTCTAGCTGATATCTGGAAATAAGCTTCACTGAATACAATGCAATTACTTCCTAGTGAACTACCATAGAATTGAGCTGTAAAAGAATTATTCCATAACATAGTCACTGTTTTAAAGAAGTCTCTACCTAGAACTTTATAAGAAACATATTAACTTATACCAAAAAAGTTGCATGTTAAGGATGAATGATAATAGAATAACCCCCTAGCAAGATGATTCTACAGTAGTATCACACCACACTAAACGTAACCGGCTGATTATCACAATACTAATATATCATATTCTGTAATCACCTTAACATGAGACACACATAACGCCCAAATCAGTCACATAATATAAAAGTCTTATAAAGTTTTTTAAAGTCAAAACCATATATAAGTATTGTGATAATCAGCCGGTTATGTTTAGTGTGGTGTGAAAATATTGTGTACGTAGCCCAGGTTCATTGTTGTGCATTGATTCTACAGTAGTAAACATGAAATAGTCATAAAAGTGTTTGGATAGCTGTTGCCTATTCCCTGCCTATTGCCGTGGGAAGCCAAACTGCTGTAAGCTACTTCAACACACAAAGTTAGAAAGATGGCAGTATGAACTGAATTACTAGTACAGTACATGAATATAAACACAAATATGTTCCTCCTCTCAGGTGTCTGTCCCACATTACAACTACTACTACTACTTGTTACTGGTTCATATGGAGGAACTGAGTTAGTTTTATATTTTAGGACTCATACCCAATCTTCTTCACCAACATCACTGTGTTTGAAGACAGAGTTGTTGATAAATCTTTTAGCTATAAACAGAGCTTATACCTGTAATTAAAATGAGCTGATAAAGCAGTCTAGTAGGATAAAGGATGCATGGTGAATCCTAGTGGAATTTGTTCCACACAGAGATAAGAAAGATAATCAGATAAAGCACTTGAAAGTATATTCCAGCAATAATCCAGAAGTTCTGAAGTCGCACACCTGTGGTCCTGGCTGAGCCATCAAGTGTTTAAAGTTCTGTAACATAAAAAGAGCATTCTCCCAGCAGGTTGCATTTCATCATTTCTGCAGCAAAAATAATCCCCCCTAGCAATGTCTGACCTAATTACACACAGGTGAATGTGCAGAAGGTACAAACCACAGGTGCCTTTGTCTCTGGAGGCCTTGCGAACAAAGCATATTCAAATGTCCAGCCACTGAGACATAATGCACCTCAGAATGCACACGGGGGGGGGGGGAATTGTTTGAAAGCTTGTCCTTTGTGTGTAGGTTTTCTATATGGAGCAAGATTCTGACTACGGCCCTTGAATGTTTGAATGAGGTCTTAGTGGGCTTCTGTAAATTTCAGTTTAATTTACAAATGGGCTTCTATAAATTTCAGTTTAAGTGAAGACATCATATCCAGAATGAATAACAGCCTTTTACAAACAAAATATGTAGGCATTTCACTATACATGTACTATGAGGATGAAAGTCAAACCTAACTTTAACTTCAGGTTCCAATTCCTAAAATAATACAAAGAATGTAGGAAGTTATCTTATAGAGTAAAACCACCAGTCCATCCACTCCAATATTGTCTATAGCAGGCTCCCTCAAACTCAGCCCTCCAGATGTTTTGAGACAACAATTCCCATCATCCCTGACCACTGGTCCTGCTAGCTAGGGATCATGAGAGTTGTAGGCCAAAAACATCTGGAGGGCCGAGTTTGAGGAAGCCTGGTCTATAGAGACTGGCAGCAACAGGGTCTCCCCACTCCAGTACAATCGAGAGGTGTCAGGGATTGAACCTGGGACATTGTGAATCCAAAGCATATGCCCTGTCACTGAGCTATGACCTTTTCCGATCATAGACACAGACCCCTCCAATGAAAACAGGGGGGTGGGAATAATATGCAAACTTGTCACCTGTAACTTATTGGCCACTCATGACAGGCAACAACTCTTCAAGGCCTGCTACCTGAGTTGAAGGGTTGAACATGGGACCATTGTTATGCAAACCATGTGTGCTGCCACTGAGGTATCACCCTTCCCAGGACCAAGGGCACTATAAATAAGACACAACCTTCACATGCAGCTGGCAGAAGTTTTGTTTGATCCTCTTGCTCAGCTATTATAAGCTAATGGAGAGTTAAGATACTTTTAACAGAAGGATCCTGAACACTTGACAAAGGCTCGCAGCAGGCCTGAGCCCGAAAAGGGTTTCTGTACACCAAAACTGGTTCAAAAAAATGGATGTATGTGCAAATTCAAAGAACTGCTTTGGGAGCTCTTACTCCCTCTGCCCCCACACCTCTCACAGTGGCCAGGCTATTACGATCCATCTGGTATGTCACCACATACCCCCCCCCCCGAAATTCAATAAAGCTGTCTCTCCTTTCATCACCTGGAATGGGTGTATGGACTGCATACAGCAGGTATGGGGATCCTGTGGCCTACTAAAAAAAAATGAACTCCAATTCACATCAACCTCAGAAAGACAAATAAATGGTCAAAGATGACTGGAACTGTAGTCCAACAACAACTGAAGGGCCACAGCTTTACATCCCTACACTAAAGCATTGGTTCATAGATAGCTTAGAAAATATAGGTGCAGAAGGTTTGGATACTTTGACCCAGAAAACAAAGGCTTCATTTGGAACTAATGGAGGGTGGGCGGGTATAGAGAACATTTAGGTAACAACAGTCAATTGCTTTAATTTCCTCCTCCCACGTCTTCCCCCAAATGTTGTCTCCCAAGGTTTTGACTTAAAGAAAAGAACATTTGGAACAGTTTCAAGGCAAATCCTCCATGCATCAGGTTCTATGGAGGGCTAAAATGTGTTAGGAAAACAATTCAGAGACAAAAGCTACATCTACTTAAAGAGCTTCTCAGATTTGCCCAAAACCTGACAGACAGTCATACCCTGGTGGCATGTCAAGTTTCAGGTCATTGGTTTTGAGGCTGAAGCTGGTTAATTATTTAATGGGGAAGTGCTGTTCAACATGAAAACTGCAACCACTGTGGATTTTTCTTATTCTAAATGCACCTGTGTTGTATTTTGCTTGCTGACAAGCCTGTTCCTTTCATTTAGGCCAAGTTTTAGAAAGAACGCACCGAAACTCTTACTGGCCAAAGGCATGCCCATGCCATCTAGAAAATAAATCCAGTATCTCCAAACAGGGTCAAGGTTCCCAAACTAGATGTCTGTAAGAACAATAACTATTTCCAGCTATTGTAGAAAATGATTTTTTTACTAAAGGGCAAGAGTAAGTGGAATGTTGTCTTAAGGATTTCCTACAGATTCTTATTTATTTATAGGGATTGGAGACAAGAGGGTTGAGGACAAACATACAGAATAAGACGTCTCATGCATCTTCTCAGTTTTTCTGCACAGGCTTACATTTTGCTGTGGATCAACAATGCAAACAAACCAAGCCTTACATTTGTATAAAATGGCTACATCATCAGCCTCCAAGAGTCCATTCACTGTTTCAAACACATTAAAAAAATTAAAGGGTAGAGGGAACAGTACCAGCACTTCATAAGACATGAATGAGCAATTTCCCAAATATATTGTGAAATCCTTTCTCATGGCTCTAGTGTGTGGTACAGAATCAGCTGAACTAGGTATTTTAGCTCTACTGGGGCCTGGCCTGGATAGCATATCCATGTACGCTATTCTGAACTCCTCAGACAAAAGGTAGAATATAAATGCAACAGATAAGCAGGAAAATAAAAAAATTCCTTCAGTAGCACCTTAAAGACCAACTAAGTTTATATTTTGGTATGAGCTTTCGTGTGCATGCACACTTTTTCAGATACACTAGAAACAGAAGTGTCAGAGGGTGGTGGGTGGGAATGGGTGATGGGCTGATGGGAGTGGTAAACCTGTAGATGGCTGTTAATGGCTGCTGATGGCTGAAGAAGTGTGCATGCACACGAAAGCTCATACCAAAATATAAACTTAGTTGGTCTTTAAGGTGCTACTGAAGGAATTTTTTTATTTTGCTTCGACTCAGACCAACACGGCTACCTACCTGTAACTAGATAAGCAGGAGTCATTGTGCAATCTTTGCAGAGTACTCCTCTCTCATGTGCACACACTTGCACAAATGCCCTGAGTGATGTGTGCACTAAAGTATTGCACTATTACTGTGATAGACACTATACCTGGTGTGTCCCCATTTAAGAAAAGGTGCAGAAACTTAAAGGCTATAATGTTTGGGTCTTTTGAATTTAGGAGGGAAAAGCTTTATGCAACTGTGCATGGTATATGCAAAGTGGACAGAGATTTTAATGTTTTGTTTTCTATTCTTTCTTCCTACTGTGAGCTCCACCCACTTTGGATTCCAGCTCCACCCACTCTTGGCTTGAAGCCTTGACTGATTTTCTCCATACATCAGTGGCCTTTTATAGAAAAACCATTCCTTACTGCTCCCATGTAGGACAATCGTATAACATATTCAGCAACATTACACAGGTGGATTGTGAAGATAATTCCATGTTCATAATAGGCATATTACCTATCTTCACAAACACATACCGTATACAAATATGCTAGATTTTGAGATCGCTTAGAAATCTGATTCCTACAGATAACAGCAATGAAAGATCCCTGATGGATCAGAATAAAGGCTTATCTAGTCCAGCAATCTGTTATCAGAGTGGACAACCAGATGCAGATGCCGACTGAAAGTTCACAAGGAGAATGTGAGTTCAATATCACTGATGCGCTCTCCAACAACTGGTTATTCAGAGGTCTAGTGCCTCTGATATTTGAGGGTATATTCTACCATCATGACTGATAGCGATTGATAGCTTTGTCCTCCATGAATTTATCCAGCCTGCTTTTAAAGCTGTCCAATTTGGTGGCCACCACCACATATTTTAGTAGCAAATTCCATGGTTTAAATAAATCCTGTGTGGGGTAGTACATTCTTTTGCCTGTCCTGAAGTTCTCACCATTCAACTTCATTGGAGGTCTCCTAGTCTTAGCACTGTAAGGGAGAAAAACGTCTCTCCACTTTCTCTATACCATGCATGATTTTATACACCTTCATCATGATCCTCTTACTCACTTTTCTTCTGAACAAAAAACCTAAACATTGTGACATCTCTTTAAAGGGAAGATGCTTCAGCTTTGAATAATAATAATAATAATAATAATAATAATAATAATAATAATAATAAAATTTATTATTTATACCCCGCCCATCTGGCCGGGTCCCCCCCCCCCCCCGGCCACGCTAGGCGGCTTCCAACATTTTGGCTGCTACTTTCTACTGGTATTAATTTTGATGGAATCACAACTAACATTTTTCAATTAGCTAAGCACTTCTAAAAGGCTATTCCATCCAAAGAACTTTGCTATTTGAGCAAATGATTGCAAAATACTGTCCTGACACCACTGATATTGTATTTTTTTTTCTGTCAACTCTGGAAGCACTTCCAAATTATTGCCTATCAAAACTGTTTCTTTCTGGGAGTCCCAGAGCTTTTGTTTATTTTCTCCCTGTCTCGCTTTCTGCAGGCCTACTGAGACCAGTTTATCTTCATGCCCTTTTGATTCTAGTCATGGCCCATGAAGTGGCTGTTGTCTCCCCTTATGTCAACATTATGTGGTTGAAGCTAATATATCACTGGCTTCTATGACATCAGTGGCTTCTGAAGTTTTCTCTATATATGTGACACAATATCTACGAAAGGCTACAAAACAACCCAACTTACAATTAGAACTGAGCAGAGACATACCTAGGGGTTGGCGAAACCAGTCCCTGCTTGGGGGCACAAAAATCATGTATCAGACCATGGAGTTTACAATGTACTGTATATGTGTGTGGCGTGCTTTTAGAACTGAGTAATTACAAGTGATTGGTTATCCTTTGAAAAACTGGACTTTAGTATTCAAAAAGGATATCCTTTGCAGCGCAGATAGAACCAGGTTGAGGTTCTAGGAGAAGATCTCAAATACAGTGGTACCTTCGGTTGTGAACGGGATCCGTTCCGGAAATCCGGCCACATCCCGAGGAATTTGCAACCAGAGGACCACTTCTGTGCATGGTTTAGTGCTTCTGCGCATGTGCGCAGCACATAGGGCACTTCTGCGCATGCGCGGCAAAACCCAGAAAAATACTTCTGGGTTTGCTGCGTTCGCATCCCGGAGTTTACGTATCCAGAGGGATACATAAAGGGAGTTACGACTGTAGTGAAATAAGCATTTTCGAGGGATGGTGATGCTGTGGCTCCCAAGATGTTATGAGATACAACTAAAATGATCCCTGACTGCTACAGTGCTGTAAAATTACTTAGCTATGCAAGAGGAAAGGAGAAAGCAAAGATATAGGACACGTAAGAAGCATTTAGTGCTTTTCAAAGTGTATACATCTCAAGGCAAAAGGATGACTCAACTCCCAAATGTATCTGTCAGTGGTTGGTGTTTATGAACCATGCAAAGGGAGATGGGGGCGGGAGAGAAGTCCCAATGCAATGCCACATTTGGTGAGGTTCAACAATTTGTTACATCAGAGCTTCTTAGCGTAAGATTGTAGGGTAGCATCAGCTTGAAAAAAGTCTCTCCTGTGGTGCACTGTGCCTTCCTTTCCTTGTCTAACAAAAGTGCAGGTTTCTCTCTTTTAAAAGCAGCACAGAATTTGCAATACTTCCCTTCCTCACTTAAACAGCTGCTTTTGGGACAATGGACACTAGCAAAGGGGCAGTTTCAAGAAATCTGTGGAGTTTCTTTCTTTTTTTAAAAAAAGAGACTATTATTCTGACAATATGAGACTCTCAAATGCTTCCTTCTCCAAACTTTCATGTTTTTTTATGTCAAGGACAGACATAGCAGATCGCTAGGGACCCCTAATTCATACCTGGCAAACCACCAAATGCAAGGGGAACTCAGATGAACACTGAGAGCGCGGATTTTTTATTCCTTGCTGTTCCAACAGTACAGTCTCTACCACAGATCAGTTGGGGGGGGGTTTCCATGCGTACCATGTACTCGTTTGTGTACAGACTTACAAGTTCATACAGCTACACTCCTGTGAGTTTGCAAGGCTGGTTCGAGCAGATGGCTGGAAATGATCTGAAGGAGAGCCTAAATCATCCAGAGGAGTCATCAGAAAACTATGTCGGCTCCAAGCCGCAGGAATGATTTCTGAATTACCTATTTGACAGGGAATAGATGCTCTAGGATGCAATACATATTCCCTACTGGGGATGTGGCGTAGGTTGCACCTGCAAACAAATGCAACAGGATCTGCATTTGCATGAACTATGGATTGGTTTGGAAGTATTTGAGCTGGATTGTCTGCATGGAAAAAGAAGAAAGGCATGGAGGAGAAAGAAAACAGGGGCAAAAAGCTTTGATGAAGTCGCAGAGAGGCAATACAGTGCAGGTGAATAATTGAACAGGACCACAGATGCAGTTTGGTACTAGGAGAAAACTATGACTGGTGCATTAAAATGGAAGTAGGCAGTTGTCAATATAAGAGAGCATAGGTACAGCTGGTCAGTCATTTTCAGCTCCTTTAGCTACTGGACAGGTTAACATACAAAGCATCAGACCATTGGTCCATCTAGCTCCATACTGTCTACACTGACTGACAATGACCTTCCAGGGTTGCAGACAGAGGTCTCTCACAGCTCTACCTGGAGATGTTGGGGATTGAACCAGGGACCTTCCGCATGCAAGGCAGATGATCTGGCACTGTCGCATCCTTTTCACACTGGTTGTTCAACATAGGATGCCGTGTGCTTACTTGCTTCGCTTAAAATCCCCCAATCATGAGAAATGGTGCTAAGTTTATGGTCTTCCTGGGAGGAAATAAAAGCAGCATCTTGTGATAAGTGATAATTTCCTGTGAAAATATCATAGGCATGGAAAGATAGAAATCCACAGTCTATTATGTTACAAGAACTGTGCCGGCTTACATTAATTATCATGCAAAACCCGAATTCGCAGACACATGCAAACAGCAGTGAGAGATCAAAGGCAGTGCTGCACTCAATAACTCCCTTTAAAAGCTTCCATTCATCAAAGAGAAAACTGAGGCTTGAAAGAAGGTTGTATATAACTTGGAACACAGAGGAAAGAAGATTTCTTTTGAAATATCTCAGGAGCAATAAAATTATTCTATATACTTTCCTATGACACTAGAATGCCAGAAAAGGGATCAGGAAAGAACCACAATTCTGGCTCTAACCTTTGCACAGAATCAGAATAGTTGTGTCAAGTCTTTTCAGCCTCCCTTAGTCATTCCCTCCTTTTTCCCCACAACCTGGTCATACTATTAATCCTGGGTTGTACAAATAGCACATTTTTTTCTCCTGCAATCCAATAAAGCACTTAAGCACAAGTTAAACACACGTCTTGCTCTATTGAAGACAATTAATGGCATTGACTTTGCTGGATCAGTCTTCAGCACTCAGCTAACCTTGTCGCCACATGACACCTAAAGACTAAATCAGCCCTCAGCGGCTTCATTCTGCAATAAGATTATTATTCCTAATAATGTCCATGGCACTTTAAAAGAGACAACTTTTCTTTTTTAAGAGAAGAAAAAAAAGTGGTTATTATTTCCATTTTACTGATGCAGATTGGTGGTTGGAAGACTTGTCCTAAGCAAAGGCTGACATGGTCTTTGCATTAAAAGGATTCAAGTTCTTTGTAAAGAAAAGCAGAATGAATAAATCATGCAAATTGAGCAATTTTTTTAAAAAATTAAGCATCATTTATTTTGCTTGTGGTAGACACGGAAAGAGACAAGGCATTATGCAAAGCACTATGACCCATCCCCTATCCAACAAGGAAATCCTGCCCTAGCCTCTATCTGTCTTCCGAGATTTCACCAGATAATGCTGAGAACCTTTCCAAGATCTACCTGTCGAAGACATTTGCTTTTCTAAAATTAAACAAAAAAGGAGTCTGGGATTCTTAAAAAGCTGAATTATACAATGTGATCACAGATATGAGAAACCTGCCCAGTGAATTAATCCTGGTTCCAGCACCATGTCCAAACTTGTGTCTACTGCAATGCATTGGCTCTGAGATTAGATAATTCTTTTCTACGTTTGCGGCATTTTCTTTTGGGAACTTTAATTTGCAGGGTTGCCAACTCAGCATCTGTCATGGTCACTGCACAGTTGTTTAAAAAGTGGTGGAAGAAACATCGCAAAATGCAAATTAACTGAAACCTCTCTCCTTCTGTATAAAGACAGAGCCCTGGTGCGTGGTAGACAGATCTTTGCCCTGTACTTCAGCTCAGCCACCAGGAAAGACTATCTGATCAAGAGGGACAAAGCAACAATAGAAAATCCATTAGCTTGTAGGTCTGGAGCATCACAGGTCTATTAGCGATTGACTGATTAGCCTGTCGGATGCAAGTCAGACTTTCTCAAATCTCTCTCTCAATAAACTGTTAAAAGTCAATACTGCACAGAATGGAAATTCAATTTAAGGTAAGGGGGAAAAAATGACTAATTATTCTTTTTGGAACTCCATTGATCTTCCCAGCTCCCGGGACTTGGCAGAAGGAACTCCTGCCAGATCAGAATGCTGGAGATGAAAAGGTACTCCTTTCAGAAAGGTGCCAGAGTGGATAAGAGCTAAATATTAAAATTGGAAATAAAAGAATTCACCCTCTCTAGCGGCTGAAATTCCAGGCTGCCCCCAGAGAAGGTTAGAGAGAGTTTACAGAACTAGAAACAAAAACATCAGCCAAAACCACAGAACAGGGTTGCTAGAGTGCTATATAAGAAAAAACAAGTTGGGGACTGTTTTTGTTACCAAACAAAAGAAGGAAGCACAATTGGTTACATGAGAATTCTATGGACCCTTTAACCTTTACCCATATGGGAGATATTTTTCTGTGACAGATCCTGTGTGGTTGGGGCAATAGTTAAATGGCACAACCATTAAGTCAATAGTTTTGAGGACACCCTGCCAAGAAGTAGGTGCTGATTACATTAGATGAAGGGACCCATATACCATGTAATCAGCCTCCATCTTCATGGGTGGGCCATTTAAATATTGCCCTTGCCCTACTATATGCTTCCCAAAGTTGGTGACCTCCAGGTGGCTGTTCTACTGCGGTGGCTGGGGCTGGTGGGAGTTGTACTTCAACAACATCTGGAGGGCACCAGCTTGGGGAAGGCTGCCCTACTGTAACAAAGCCTGAAATTAGCCCCAAATACATGTAACCAAAATGACATATTCTTTTCCCAGTTACTCCAGCCTCTTTTTCCCTCCCCTTCCTCTGTTCCCCCTATGTTGAGCATTAGATTGTAAGCTCCTGGGTGCAGGGTCTGGTCGTCTTCTACTATATAGGGCACAAGGTATGTGATGGTGCTATATAAATTAATCCTAACATCACAGAAACAGACAATTGTAAGGTCTAGCCTAACTCCCTGCAATGCAGAAATCCAACGTCTTGTGAAGGAGAGTCCACCACCTTTTGGGGTAATCATTTCTGCTGTCAAACAGCTGTCAAACAGCTCTTACCACCAGAAAGTTCTTCCTAATGCTTAGTCAGAATCTCCTTTCTTGCAACTTGAATCCATTGCTTTATGTCCTATACTCTGAAGCAGCAGAAAACAAGTTTGCTCCATCTTCCACGTGACAGCCCTTCAGGTGTTTTCAGACAGCTATCATATCACCTCTCAGTCTTCTCTTCTCCAGACTAAACATACCGGTAAACTCCCCCAATTGTTCCTCATAAGGTCTCATGAAATATCCTACCTGCTCAGGAAGCAGTCACGGAAAAGAGATTTCTAGGTGGCTAGGATCACACTCACAGGGCTCCCTATGTGCAAAGTGATCCAGAAAACAACTGGTTTACTTAAGCATCTTCTTCTTTATGACCATGCAGGTAGTTTTCAGTGTCTAGCACAAACTCTACTTGTATTCCCTTGAAGTACTGCTGCTGTTTCGAGGTTCACATTTTCCAAGGAATAAAAGTCCTCCATTGCAGGTGTTGCAGGTATTGCCCGCTTATTACATGGAAAGGCACTCAAGCAGCGGTATTTGCTGCTGTCTTGATGCTCTGGGCATTGAAAAGACATTCATCATTTTGTAATCCTCACCCAGTACATCAGTCCAGGCAGTTGGGATTATAAACAGTGATTGGTGTCTCAAAAATACTAATGTCATGTCTTTATTGCAAAAACAGGGAGAAGAACTTTATAGTTTCTTCAATGTTACACTTCTTGAGTAATCTGATCAGCCTTGTATCAGAAAAGAGAAAGTGAAGGAGTTACTCTTTGCCAATTCATGAAGGAACCACCTGCATTCAAGCTCTACCATGGCTTGCAAAAGCTAACTACAACAAGGGAGTCCTATGAATCTGAGGATGGAGAATATAAGAATATAAGTTCAGTATCAGGCCAAATGCCCATCTAGTCCAGCATCCTATGCCTATTGGAAACCTGCAACTAGGAGCTGAGCACAACAGGGCCCTCCTTACTTTTGATTCTCAGCAACTAGTACTGTACTCAGAACTGAGTACTATTGGTTACTATTTCTGACAGTGGAGGTAGAACATAGCCATCATGGCTGGTAGCCGTTAACATTACTAGCCCTTTTCCCTGGACAATCTTGAAAAGCACCCACCAAGGCAACCTCTCCTATACCACAGATTTTCAAAGGTGAGGAAGAACCACCCAAAAGGACCATGATATTTCCATCCCAGGTTTTCTCACCAATTTTCTGAGACACAGAGGAATCCGGGGGCAGCAGGAGACATCACAGTCCTGCCCAAACTTCAGGAGCAAAGTGCACCTCCTTTAATTAAAAAGGAGAACTCTCCCAGGGAGGGAGGACCTGTGACACACTGCTTCCTGCAATACACTTTGGTCCTCAGTGCACCCAAGGTTCCTAGGGCAAAGATAGGGAACTTTTGGCCCTCCAAATGTTACCAGACTCCAAATTGCATCATTCCAAGTCAGCATGGCTAGTGGTCAGAGATGAGGGGAGCTGTCCAACAACTTCCACAGCTTCCCCATCCCTGTCCTGGAAAAACTCACAACAGGGTGCCAGTTAGCCAATTGAGGTGCCAATTTTGGACTTCCATTGAAAGCTCTACTGTGGTAGTTTTCAAACTTCTATGGTCCACTTGAAAACTGCCTGGGGTCTCAGTGGACCATTTAATTGACTTCCTACCCAGCCCTCAGCACTGGCATCACAGGTCCTAGGACAGGGCCTTGCCAGCCTGTTCAATAAATCTAGTTCTTGTCAAAATGGTCTGGATTTCTGGTGTGTGTGTGTGTGTGTGTATGATCGATCGATCAATCAATCAATCAATCAATCAATCAAGTACATATATTTTAATTCCTCCTTGCCTTCTCTTTAGATCACCTGAATATGGTTTGCAGACCAGACTGTGAACCTTCCTTTATTCTCTGTCCACTATGCCTTGCAGAGTCCATCCTTAACTGGGATTGCAAATACCTTTTGATCTTGATCCCTCCTCCCTCCCCGGGGGGGGGGGGGAATTGCTCCTCTATAGATACCAGAGAGAAAAAACAAGGGAGAATCCTCCCAGAGCTCTGAGCCCCTTCTCTGGTCATGGCCTTCTTTTAAGAAGAACAGATGGAATTTTTGAGACCAAACATTAGACAGAAACATAACGAGTCAGCTGCACTGGGGTGAATCATTGTTGTTCTCCATGCTCCAGCTGGCCATCAACACTTTTTAAAGGATATGCTTGCTTATGAAAATGTTAACCCTTTCTTTTCATTTATTCCACGGATGAGGCACAAAAATGTGGAAGCCTGCTAACTTCTCTAGTTCTCTGCACCAATGTGGATATATATTGCCCAGTTTCATTCTTTGAGGCACGTAAGTGTGAAGTTAACAACCTCTTTAATTGCATGAGAAAGAAGTACATTACTGTCTCATAAGACAAGCCTGTTTGGTCAGGCCTATGTCCCATCTAGGCCAGTATTCTCTTCTCACAGTAGCCGCCCAGTGGGAAATGCTCAAGCAGAACCGATGCACAAAAGCACTCTCCCCTCTTGCCGTTTCCAGCAGATGGTATTCGGAGAAACATTACTGCCTCTGACCATGGAGGCAGAGAATAGCCATTGTGGCTTGTGACCATTGACAGCCTCCGTGAATTTAAAGCCTTCCTAGTTGGTGGCCATCATTGACTCTTGTGGGAGCAAGAGAAGAATGACACAGGCACACATGTGACATTCACTCTCACACCTCCGCCATTTTGGACATCATCACAGTGGCTGTGTTCACAGGGCATCACAGCTCACTTGCTTGTATGACTTTGTCTGGAAAGGGTCAAGGCAGAGCTTTCGTGTCTGGCCCAGGTAAAATGACACAGACAAGTGGCAATGCTGTGAGGAAGCCCCATGCCTTTCAAAGCCACAGATCAAGGAGGCTCCCCTCACATTAGGCCTGCCTATGTTACACCAATGCATATTCACTTCCACTAGTTTCCAAGCCACAGTGAATGTCTATTAAACTTTCAGATTGAGTTTTTCTCTGGTGGATGCTATTTATGTAGTTTCTATTTGTGTATTTATTTATTTTTACTAACAGCTGTGTGCCTGGGAACTCTCTTTGGAGAGTTGCAGTATTTTTCCAATTATTTGCTGGTGCCATTCTAATATAATTTAAAATGTTTTTCCCCCGCGCTGCTCTTATTCCATATCCTTTCCACCACTCAAAGCCAATCAGATCATTGTTCCCTCAGGTTGTTTTTGCTACGCTTTCTACTCTTCCATCCCAACCCAGTCAGTGTGTCTAATTTTAGAAGATAACAATACATTTCTCACTGAAAGCGATGGGGACCTTTCTGGGTTCAGAAACTGGGGAGCAGGGGAATGTCTTCTTGCCTGAAAACAGGAGAAGCAACTTTAAAAAGGCAACGAAGAGCTTCACTCATCTGGCATCATACTTACCTATTTCCAACAGCTTCAAGTCTCAGTGAGAACCATTCATAGGATCTTAAAAAAAACTGCCTTATACAGGCTGGTCCATCTAGCTATTTATTGTCTGCACTGACAGGCAGCAGCATTCTGGGGTTTCTGGCAAAGGTATTTGCCAGCCCTCCCTACAGATTCTGGAGACTGAACTGGAGACCTTCTACATGCAAGGGAGATGCTCTATCACTGAGCTATGGTCCTTCCCTGGGCCTGTGGATAAAATGTTTTAGGGACAATTCAGACAGGCAGGCATACAGCTCTCAGAACTGCCTGAATTTCCTCTCAGATGCATGTGCCAGCTGCCTCCACTAGGAAATAAAGTGTGCTTGATCTAATATGAAAGCACTGTACTGTGCTGTTTGATCTCAGTGGGAATGTTGCACACATGGACTTGATGCCATGGCTTGATGAATATGTGCACATGTGAGCTCACAGATTGGAAAGAGCCAAAGAGCCAAGTCTTCAGCTTTGCCAAGCACTCACTTTGTGACTTCTGCTCATGTTGGCAAGAAGTTCTCAGCCTCAGTTCTCCCTTTGTAAAATGGAAACCACTGCAACTTTCCTCACAGGCTTGTTACAAGGTTGGAAGTCCACACTGCGAAGTACTTTGCAAACTACCTGTGCACAGTCCATGAAAAACCTGTAGCAATAAACAAATGGAAAGGACACGGAGACAAGTCATGGTGAAGTGTGTTTGTTTGTAGTATTGCTTTTTAAACGTTGCTATTGATTGATTCATTGTACACTGCTTGGAGTGTGGTATAGAAAAGCAGGATAGGAATGAAACAGTGATGATGTTGACGTCTCATCTTTTCCAAGGCTTTCTATATAGAGGCATCCACAAGTGCAATCATATGAAAAAAGTGACATACTTGTTAAACAAGCAAAAGGCATGTTTTAGAAAGGACAGTGTGTTATCGCATCTCCTTAATGATAAATATAGGGCAAGCAAACTCATACTACTCTCACTGCCCCCCCTATACACACACAATCACACAGAGAGCGAGAGAGAGGGAGAGATAGAGAGAGAGAGAACACGCTGGGCTTTTACCAAAGTCTTAACCATGCAATAGGCAGGCTGCCCAGAGCAGCAACTGAAAACATCCCCCCAGCTGCTCAAGCTTTCATCTTGGCAACGCTGATCACTTGGCAAATCCCCAAGAGAACCAAACTGATTCTAATATAAGGTTTGTGGCCTAGAAGCTAACCTGTTAAAAATGCAACATGCTCCTGCAAATTGCAGTGTTTTAATTTGCACCAATTTACTCCATGATCTCATTTCTTCTTAGTATCAAAGCAAATCCATTTATCCATTCGCTTGCCTTTATTACCAATTCAGGGGCTAAACGTTATATTCTACAACTGTAATGATATGCAACAGATCTTCTTTATTCGTTCTCCATTGTCTATAGAGGGCAATGTTAGCTACCTTTTATGCCTCTTTGGGACACAGCTGGCTCTGGGACAGCAGAACTTGTACCCCATCAAAGTGCCCAGGGGGCTTTCAACAAATCTAGGGTATGCCTGCCAACCTTGTAATTCCCTAGCCACATACCAGAGCCCTCCGGTTGCTAGATAAATCCCATGGATTTCAATGGTGCAATATCCAGAAAACACCCCCAAATTACTGCTCAGAGCACTCTTTAAAGAAAGCAGTGTCTATCCATTTTTAATTTACTAATTCAAAATATTTATTCCCCACCTTTCAACCTCAGTTTTTTGGACATTGCTTCCTTGCGAACCATTTTATTACGCCCATTGGCAGAGCACAATGGGGAGCGTAATAAATGGGAACATATTGTGAACATTTAGCAGCGGATCAAGCGCTGCTTTGCATGTTAGAAGTTCTGTTCACAGGACAAAATCGGCATCTACTTGCACTTCAGGTACAGGTATATTAAGAATCCATGAACAGATTGGCTCATTCATTTTGGATTCACGAACATAAAAGAGTGCTATCAATCAACCAAAGATTTGTTTAGATGCTAGGCTTTTAACTGATTAATTTATTAATTAAATTTGCATATTAATAAATCTCAAGGAAAGCGCCGTTTTGAAGATTTTCAAGGGGACTATTTCTTTAGAGTAGGTGCAATTATAATTAAATGAATGCTGCCTCTCTTACTTAGAAAACCCACCTTTAATTTTTTAAAAAAATAAAGTTAATAATAACTCTGCAAACACTGAATGCAAACAGGAAACCATGGCAATGTACAGTAATGGGAAGGGGACAGAAACCCCACTGAACTCATTGGGATGGTCATAAAAGCTAACACAATTCTAGGTTGCATCTACAAAAGTACCGTGTCCATATCTATTTTGCTTTGGTCAGACATCACTTAAGACTACTGTTCTGGGCACTGAAGTTTAAGAGGGTATTAAGGAGGACAAACTGGAGCACGTCAAGAGGAAGGTGACAGATTCTGGAGACTGAGTTCTATGAGAAAAGGCGAAGGAGTTGGGGGTACATTTAGCCTGAAAACAAGATGATTAAGAGGAAATATAACAGCCATCTTCAAATATTTGAATGTCTGTCACATTAATGGCTCCACCTTAGGATACATTTTTGTCTCCTAATATTGCATTGTTTCCAATACTATTTTCAGTGGCTTTTTTGCATTGTTAAAAAAACTATTTTAGGTGTTTTCATGATATGTCTGTACATCAGCATGATGATTCATAGCCTAATGAATCATTATAATCAATGATGGGAAAAATTTGACACCCCCCTTCTGTTTTTGCTTTTAATATATTTTTGACGTATCTGGGGGAGAAAAGAACACGTAACAGAACAACAAAGGACTTAAATAACCAAAAAATGGTTACGGCCCATCTGCATTTAATAACAGAAAACCAGATAAGCACATGGGGAATGCGAGGCAAGCTGGGTTAAATCACAAACCGAAGGGAAATTATTTTTGATTTGTTGTAGCTTATCATGTGGCTGGTTTATGAATGGCTGGTTTCTTCAGTGCTGCCTAAGGAAAGAATCCATATATTCCCAAAACAGGCATATTGGTCTGGCACTTCTTCACTGTCAAGGGGCAACTTTGATTTCTTGGGTTGCCTCAGAGTGGCCCGAGCCAACCTGGAGCCATCCAAATGTTGTTGGAATAGGAATAGCTTTCGGAGTAGCCTCCAGACAGGACAAGTAGTTTTGTCAATGGAAAACACTGTCTTGGAAGGCAGAGGATTCTCCTCTGTTAGAGACTTTTATGCAGAGGCTGCATGGCTACTTAGCAGGGGTGCTGTACTAGTGAATTTCCAGCAGTGGTAGGGTGTTGGCCATTTAAGGCCCTTTCCCAGACTCTAATTCTGTTTCTGGGTAGATATGTGTAGGATTGTGCTGTGAGTTTATTTTTCACCTGCACTGATTCTGATGCAGTTGCAAGTCCCAGAGTTTCTGCTTCTTATCAATCCCATGCATCAGGGTTTGTTTGTTTTTTGGGCGGGGGGAGGGGGAGTTTAAAACCTGCCTTTTAAAGCTTTAATTGCACTGATTAAATGGATTAAAGCTTGTAACCCTAGTAATAAAAGTTTCCCACATCATGATTTTAATTGCAAGAGCGAATCGTGAGAGCCTTCCCTTGAACAAAAATTGTGGTGTGGTAAAAGCCTGGATTCACTAATTTCCGTGGTCAAAATCTTTGTGGGATTTATATTATATTGGGTATCATGTAGCAAACTTTCAAAAGATTGATTCCATTTCCCAAAGAATGTGGGTTAAGAAAGACTGTTAGGTCTTTCGACTTCCTACCACATTTCTTTCTTCATCCTCATGAGGGCACCGATTTATCTCCACACAGAAGTCAATCCATCATTTGAAGAGAGCTACTGTGCTTGAGCGCCTGTCTGTCTCTATAATATCAGGTGCATGTTTCACACTTACCTCACAAAGGGATTAAATCAGGTCCTGTCACTGACCACATGATTAGGGTCACTTGATCCTGAGCACCTTATCTGTCATTGTACAGACGGAATGCACCACTTTCCTCAGTCTTGATGGTACAGAGACCTTGGTAGGTTTTAATCCCCAATACGAGTGAATCATGTCTAGGCAGCAATCAGCATTTCCATAGCAGACCATAAACAAGGGGGATGACTGTGATCCCAAGCGCAGTTACGCTGAAGTAAATTAAATAGGTATCAATGAGAAGTGAATGATTATTTATTCCAAATATTTTTTTTATACCTAATAAGAATAAGAAACCTCCCAAGGGCAGGCTACAGAAAATAAAAGTGCAAGAATAATTAAAGCACAATTATTGTACGTCAGAGCAGGCACAAGACCTAAAAGGCAGGTAAAATGATTACGTAGCAGAACTAAAAAATATAATCAAAAACGTGCAGAAAATGGAAAGGTTTTGGCAGTGAAATTATAAGCAAGAAGACACTAGGAGGATCTCGCTTGGAAGAGCATTTCATAATTTCAGTGCCCCCACTGAGGAGGCCATCTACCTGGCAGGCTCCCATCTTACCTCAGACTGGGAAGAGAGCACCCACAAAAGACCCTCTAGTGAGGATCCTAATGTTAGAGCAGGCAAATATGAAGACAGACAGCTCTTCAAGTACCCTGGTCCTGTGTCATGATGAAGATTAAAACCAGCACTTTGAATTTCCAGGAAATAGACAAACTGGCCTAGTGCTTGCGTAATATGATCATAACACCTGGTCCCAGGCAGTTACGTAGTAAACTAGCTGTCACATCTGAACTACTGTATTCAAAGGCAGTCCCACATACAGCAAATTACAGTAATCATAACTTGAAGGATGAAACATTTAGGGTCATGTTCGTTCACGGGGGCCTCCTTTGCCATCATTCTGAAGCTGTTTTTCCACATATATTTTAAAAGCTAGGTTTGAGGAACAAAACATACACCACAACACACACGTTGTATCTATCAACCCTGCTCATATGTTTAATCAAAAGTGAATAAGCCATCTGTCCACATGTGTGTGGTTCTAATTGCTCATTTCAGCTTTTTTTTGCGCAGTCTGCAAACAGACCTACATCTCTTTTCTCATCTAGTCCAATTGTGGCACGGGGACAGGGGGGAATGAATCGGATTAATAATGAGCCAATTTTCTGAAAGACTTTGCCGTTTCCCTTCTTAACAGGTACAGCTACTGGTATGCTGAAAGCCAATTAAATTAGTGATAATTAGCCACCGAACATCAGTGCCCCTGTCAGCTAATTACCAAAATCACCCCAGTGGCATTAAGAACTAGTAGGCTCCTTTAAAGAAAAAAAATACAATCAAAATTATGCATTCTGGGTGAGATGCGCAAATTCCCTTGGGTGCAATCCAGGGAAAGCTCTGAGTATTTAAATCCCATTGAAATCAATGGGGCTTGAATGCACAGTTAAACACTTAAGACCCATTGATTCAATGGGACTTAACTCTGCTTTGATTATGCCCAGTGGAAGCAATCCAGGGAGACCTGTACAGGCAGCAGCTTACGTCCAGCAGGGTTCATATTATCAAAACTAAACACACTATTAAAAAACACAAAAACTAACATTTATTTATTTATTTATTGAACGCCTTGGGGCTAAACAGAAAGAGAGGTGGAGAAATGCCTTACATGGTAATGTTACAAAATCAAGAGATTCAGGAAACCTACGAAAGGCTTCCCCCTATACATAGTTTTGACACCTCAAGAGGATGCCTTGTGGGTGTTGGAAGAATTTATGGCTTACTGAAATAAATGCTGTTTGCTGTTATTGCTAGGTATACAGAAGCACATTTCCAATGACTGCGTTTGCACATAATGCTAAAACTACAGTTAATCTAACCTGCAAACTCTGATCTTCCTTGCGGCCACATCCAATGGGAGCGGAGGGGAAAGTGTGTGAACCTGAGGCTCACTATGGCTTGCCCTCCAAACACTAAACCATGGTTTAGTGTGGATGCTGCCAGTGGCCAACTGTTTGTGTCTGACACTCCCCAAAATAATTCTTTGCACACACCTCATGTGTGCCTCACTTTCTCTCCAGAAGATGTCTTGCCACATCACACAGCAGGGTCTTCACGGCAAGGAACAATGCATCAGTAGCGACAAGCTGGTCATGGTGGGAAACACAGCCAGTTTAATTTAACAGGAGGGATTCACATCATGGCGCACAGTTGTCCATTAACAGAACAAACACCATTCTCACCATTGCCACCGCCACCACACCCTACACTTGGCAATTGAAGCAAATCTTCCATGAAAATACATTTCCTATAATGTCCTGGTCATGGTTGGAAGGAGCTGCAGCACATTTCCATAAAGCCACCATGTGGAAAATTGCCTTGCTGTTCAAATGGACTAATGTGAAAGAATTTCCTTTTTTCTAGTTGAGAGCCTCAATCGTTTAAAAGAGACAGAGACTAGAATATTATCAGGTCACTTGCCAGCAACAAGGAAGGGGCCTCCAAATTAAGGCTGCAAATCAAACAGCTTTAAATAAAAAGCAAGACCAAGTTGCACACCACCACCCACTGGAAATAATCATGTATACACAGCAAGCTACTAATCAGAACTATTATTGTCATTACTGGGGCTCATATCAAAAAGTCAGGCCAGGAACAGCAAGGGCCACAGTACAGACCTAGCTAGTGGAAAAATCAGTTTAAAAATGAAAACAACAACAGTGCAGCTTTCAGCTGAAGTTCAGTGCAGCTTTCATCATCATCAGCAGCTCCAGCATTTAAACTGTTTTCAATATTGTGCTTTAAACAACTTACAATCACAGAATATAAACTGACTAAAGCATATGGGTAGGTATCACTTCAACTGAGAAACTTTAAAACCCTAAGTATAAGTTTTTATAAAGTGCAAAGTAAAGTAGACCCTTGCATTCCCAGATGGGTTCCAACAACCCACATCTTCTCCTTAACCAGGACTCATTATCGACTCCCCTGATAAAACATCAGCAGTCCCAGGAGGCTCAACTTATATTAAATTTTCATTCACCGGAGTCTGATGCAGCCCAGTAGTTGATTCACACACTCTTACTTAATTGGCTGCCTCAGTTGTTGGAGGAAGCAACAAGGAGTATAAAAGGAAGGTAGCTCTATGATCACAAGGGAAGTCCCAGCGGACAGAACCGTCTCATCCCCAGTGACAAAGCATCAAGGTAAACAGTGGAGTGAATTAAGCAGGTGATTCACAGACAGGTAAATTAAGCAGCTGTGCAAGTTTAGCAACAGAATTAGGAGGAGGGGCTAGGCAGAAGGACAGGGCAGTCATCTCTACCCTCATTTTCCAATGAATAAGTCCAATAAATGAAACAGTTTTGAAGGAAGGAAGTCAACAGGGGTGCACGAGCTAGCTGGTGTATTGCATAAAATGCAGTGCTATTCTTCTAGAAAAAGAGGTGCGGGAACTCACCATGAACACCTCCCTCATTCTGTTAGAATGGCAATGGTGCCCACCTGAGAGGTGCCAGAACTGAGTTCCATCAAGTTCCAGGTGAAAGAAAGCCCCAACAAAGTGTTGGATGTGCAGCAATCTACCTACGGGACAGAAATTATGGGGTGTCTGCTCAGTGCCATGAGCTCCTGCCTCTCTGGAACAAGTTCATTTCCTTCAGACCAAGAGAGCTGACATGGAGAACCTGGGAGAGGTTTGTAGATTAGGCCTTTGGGAAAGCGACAGCAGTTTCGCACTCTCAGGGTGACAGTGTTTGTGGCTTTTTTAACTTAGATGAAAAGATTCGTAAGGGAGGGACATGAGAGAGGTTTATAGAAAGTTTATCTTTCCCATAATCTTAGGACACAGGGCCATTCAATGAAACTGCAGGGAAGGAGATTCAGGACACTCGTGGAAATTTCTGCCATAAGATATGGTGATGCCCACCAGCTTAGACGGCTTTGAGCTACTATCCACGATGGTTCTGTAACCTTCCCAGCACGCTGGGAAACAACATGAGTAAAAGTGATTCCTTGAGAAACGTTATGCAAAATCAAGAAGGTGCAGAGGAGCATTCAGTCAAAATAGGAGGCTTGCCAAGGCCTCTGGGTACCACATACAGATTTCCTACAAAGGTCAGGTTCTGCTAGAGCAGGCCAAAGACATGGAGGGAGATCTTCTCTAATAAATTATAATAAATCTTTATTGCGGTCCAAAGACAATTTCAGAACAAAATACAGTTAGGACAGCCAACCACAAAAGAGAGAGAAACCGAGGCAGTCATTTTGTTTTGTCGAGCTTGATGATCTTTGTTTCTTTTGACTTCCAAAAGAGACTTTGCCACGGCGAGTGAAATATCATTAGACCTGTCATCCAAAAGATATTTAATATGGGAGGCTTCAGATTTTCCCGGCAGATTTGCCAATAGGGGTTTGATCAGTTGGTCCCTTGCCCAGAATGCAGGAAGATATGCTTCATGCAATCGACGTCCTGAGAACATAAACAAAGCCTATTCTGATAATAAAAGGTCAGAGAAATAACGGATTTGATTTGAGATTTGGTGTGTCCTATTTCCTAAAAGTAACATGTTAACCTATTCAGTAGCTCCATGTACCCATCCAGCTGCATTTAAGCGCCAAAGTTGGAAAGGAGAAGCAGTTTTCAACTAATCAAGAAATTAGATACGCCAACTTCTGAGTTAAGACATTAGGACATGATCCAAATATCAAATACAGCACTAGAGAGACAAGGCCAAGGCTGGAAGGCCATAAAATTGGCTTGTCTTTTTTCCCCTTATTATATCTACTCACAGAAGGCCTTGTCCAATGCCCAGAAGCAAACAAGTTTGAATCCAGCTCAAAGACTCTTGCCCAATGCCCCAATTAAATACTTTTTGAATCAAAGCCAAATTTCAGACAATTTCTTCTTGAAAGAAATCCTTTAGAAGCTTGCGGATAACTTTACACACAACTTCTTTGTGTGCCTGTGTTTTTTTTTGGGGGGGGGGTCACATACTTGTGTACACTGTCATGCATGAAAACAACATGTGCATTTCTTCACAATTACAATTTGTTAGAAGCCGTAACTGCTCTACCAAGGAAGGATTAGTTGTAGGCAGAGGACAGACCAGCTTATGAAGCTCTTTCAGCTCTGAGTACAACCATTAGGGAAAGTGAGATGAGCACCGCAACCCCATAGTCGCCTTTGACTGGACTTAACATTATAGGGGCCCTTTACCTTTACCTACCACCATTAGATAGCCAACAGTAACCAACTCCAACACATTCCTAGTGCAAATCTGTGCACCCACTACCTAGTCTGAAAACATGTCATGTTTCTTCTCCCCCCCCCCAAAAAAACACACCCTTTACAACTGGTGGACTTGTACAGAGCTTCTGGTAGCAATGCTATGGGAATGAAGGCAAGGTCAGCATCTCTAGAAGAAACACAACAAGAGCTCCCCTAAGTCTCTGTGTGTCTCCTCCTTGAAGGACACAAAGCAGAGGCAGCCAGAATGAGGATCCTTCTGAAAAACAAGAGCCTGTCAGATGTTCAGATCACAGAGGGACATAGAGGGATTCAAGCAACCCAAGAGGCCTCCGCTCTAGCCTACTGTTCAAAATCTCTGTCCATATTCTATGCTTTTTCTAACAGAGGAGGGGAAAGAGCCTTTTGAAGAGGGAACCTTTGAAAAAAAGCCTCAAAGGCATGTTTGTGGTTCACCCCATTTAGCCTTTAAATGCCAAGCTATCTTTTGGATGTGGAGGCTCTGCGCAGAACAGATCTGACAAAAAAATAAAAATCTGTGAAATTCAATAATGAGTTTCTTCCCCCATTTTTTGAAAAGAAGAAAACTCTCCCTAGTAAAAAGAAGAAGAAACAATATCGCTTCTGACCATGTCTGCTTCCAAACATAAAAGCTCCCTTGACATCACTGGAAACCCCCCCCCCATTAATACACATGAACCCCAGGCACCACACTTTAAATTACCAATATCTTAGGAAGTTTATTATGGGGAAAGGAGAACTTGTGCGAAGAACGGAAAATAGTGTGGGCAAGGTTTCTGGGGAGGTTTCTTTTGCTCAAGTAACTTTC
The DNA here is from genome assembly GCF_965207765.1 of Zootoca vivipara. Classification (NCBI taxonomy): domain Eukaryota; kingdom Metazoa; phylum Chordata; class Lepidosauria; order Squamata; family Lacertidae; genus Zootoca; species Zootoca vivipara. Next base: position 57,302,939 of record NC_142588.1, on the reverse strand, counting down.
ACCAGAGGTTATCTGCTTTTTGCACAGGCTTTTCTACCTGTGCTACTCACTCAGCGAAAGTTTAGCTTTACCAGGGTCACTGAACAGCTATCATTAGAGCAAAATCTGACCCTTTTGTACCCACGTGCATTTCATACAACTCCTTACCTGCCTTCCACATTTACGACCTCTCTAAATAATATTATAATTTTTTAAACTGCATTCATATATAGTAAAGAGAAGTTTAGTGTGAAGCTTAATACACCTTAATGATTGCTTCTCATCACAATTGCCCCTGTCAGTCAAGAGCAGCCTCTTAATAGCATGAGCCATGCACGTGACAGCTGAGACCCACAGAGGACTCTCTGGGAATTTAATTATTAAATATAAATTGATAGGTTACCTTTCCAACAAGAGCAGTCCTTGGCACAAGAAAATTAAGGCAAAAAAATTAAAACCCTATCAAAACAACTTAAAACCTAATGCGATCTGGAAAAAAGCAGCAACTCTGAGACGGAAGGCAAAGTGAAAAGTCTGACAAAGAAATAACTTTTAAAGAAAAGAAAATTAATCTCCTAAAATTGGCAAAAATAGCCTGATGCATCTCTCTAAGGTGGAGCTTTCCAAACTGTGTATCGTGACATGTTAGTGTGTCAGCTGCAGTGTATAGCTGTGTCACACGAACACTCCCCGTGCTCCTTTCGGGGCTGGAAAGGGGTTAGTTTAACCTCTGATTTGCTAGTAAAACTCAATTACTGTGTCATGAAATGATGCATGTCTAAAAGGTGTGTCACCAACTTGAAAAGTTTGGAAAGCTGTGCTCTATTCATACTACAGGGTCCCTACTGAGAAGCATCCTCTTGCTACCTAACTTCAATGCTGCTCTTAATTCATACAAAGCTTCATTTAGGAAAATGTGCTCTGTAAGAGAGCCAAGACCCAGGCCATTTAAGGCTTCAAAGTCATAATCAGCACCTTGAAATTGGTAGGTAGTCAAACCTGTAGCAAGTGCAGGTCCAAAGACCTGGTTTGAAATCAACAGAGCACACACAACAGTAGACAACTTTTCAGCCTAAAGAAAGGGGTACAGCAAAAAGCTGGGTGGGTGAACACAACACCCCCACACCCACACACACACTCTCAAAGCTACCCTTGACACTGGGAGTCTAAGAACTTCTAAACTATAAGCTTGTTCCCTAAGAAGGAGTCTGACCCCATCAATACCACTGGGCCCACCCACAATAATCAATCTTGTCAGGATTATGTTTCAATTTATTCACCCTCATCTAGTCCATTATTGATCTCAAGCAGTCATTCGTGGAAGACTCTTGTCACACTGCAGAAAGGAAAGGAGAAATACGGCAATGTGTTACCAGCTTACTGAGGGCACCATGCTCTGCACCCTTGAATAACTTCTCCCAACAATTTAATGTAGGTGTTAACAATAAGGGGAGGCAATATATAACCCTGTAGAACCTCACAGGGCAATTCCTGGTGGTCAAATAAGCACTGTCTCAGCACCATTCTCTGGAAACTTCAGCCAACATAGAAGCAAAGCTACTGCAAAGCAGTATCTCTTACTACTCACCCATTTAAGTGGTTCAGAAGGATGCTGTGGTTGACAGCACTGAGAGATCATCAACAGGGCTACACCCTCTGTCCCTTGGCAGTAGTTGTGTGCAGACCAAGGCAGTATCCCGCTCAAATCCGGGTTGGAACCAAGCTCTTTGTCCAAGAGCATCTGGAGCTCATAAGCAACCACCTGCTCAATCACCTAGGTGAAGATAGTCCATTAAAAACTGGCATCCAGTTTCAAGGGAAGGCTTCAATAACAACACTTTGACCACTGCCTCTTTAAGGACAGCTGGCATCAGTCCTTTATACCAGGGATGGGCAGCCTTTGGCCTTCTCACCACTAAGAAAAGCTCTGCAGAATGAGAATGCATGGGAGCAGTGGTGAGAGAAAGAAGAAAGTTTCTTTCCACTGCTACCAAAGAATAAGTCTTCAAATTATTTCTAAATCATGTTTTATTCATAACTGACTCTAGCTTCCCAGTAAAGCAAGAAGGTGTCTGTGCTGTTACTAGAGGGAGTCTATGAACTATTGTGTCAACTGCACAACAGGCTCCCCATTTTCTTCTAGGCCCGTGACAGAATAGCTGAGAGAGTCAGACAAATATTCCTGTAAGGCCTCTGGATCTCATCCACATTTATTAGCCTTCAGGAGTGGACCTTCTGGCCTTCCACCCCTGTATATGTCATATAAGGAGCAGACAGCCTGCTGCCCTCCTGTGGACTGTAATGGCCTTCAGCCCCAGCAAACATTGCCAATAATCCACAATATCTGGAGAGCACCAGGTTGGCAACCCTTGGATTACAGCTTTAACTCCAGTTTCATCAAAGTGGTGATCTATGGACTCCCAAAGATCACCCCCTATTTTGTCCAGTATAAAAATCTATATCCAGAATGTGAGCTGCTACACATGCTCTACCCAGCAGACATTGCAATCATGGCTCTGTCTCAACAGCAACCACAAGATCCCGAGCCACACCTATTAAAAAAAGGTTATCTGTGTTAACACAGAAATTCCCTAGCAGCCTATTTTTAAAACACTGGTGGCTGTCGGTGTTTTACTGGACACTTGCAGCTTTGCTTTCACCTATGACTAACTGCCCTGAGATCTGGCTATAACATTCAGTAAGGAAACAGGAGAGTTGTCCTTTCTGAAAACCTGACTGGCTGACTCCCCAATCAGCCTCACAGCCTTGAAGGGTTTGGGTAAGGCCCAATCCCCTGCTGCACTGTGTTTATGTCCATCTGTCCCCATTAGGACTCCCCTGTTCCCTATTCCATCTGCCTCACCAGGTTCCTCTCATCTCAATTCCTGCCTTGCCTGTGCTTGTGGTTCTGCTGTGCTACTTGCCTCCCTGGTTATTGATCCCCTGCTCATCTTCCTGACCATAGTAACTAGCTGCCTCTTTAACCAACAAATGGAATGGATCTCCCAGACATGCCTCTGGGCATGCTCCCATTTGCTGGCCAAGCTCCCAGCAGCAAAATTTTTCTCCCAGAACATGATAGTTCAGCTCAGTGATTTGATGACAGAAGCACCTGCATTCATACCGTTCTGTACATAACAATCATGCATGAATGAATGAATGCCTGTGTACAGGCAACGGATTTTAATAGTCACACAGAGCCAATAAACAATGGTGCACATTCCTGAGCACCATCTACTGGGATATTTCCAATTTGTACTGCACAGCGATGTAGACGTCTGGAAGACAAGGTCCCAAAGCACGCTAATTCTGGATAATTCAGTGAGCTGTCATCCACACAGAGCATAAACTGGTGCAACATTTAATGTGCTTCACCCGGTGAAATCAGAAAAAAATGACAGCCTTTACAGTTCACATGGTGCGGCATATACTTGCCATATCTGAAAACTAGTTATCAGCAGGCACCCACAAATCCACTCATCAACTCTCCAAGTGTTCCCCTGGTGAGGACAATCAAGGAAGCATAAATCCCAGCTCCTGAGCTCTCACTTGCTTTGCCCTTTGGAGAAGATGGAAAACAGCAGGAGTTGTCTTGCAGTTTCTTGTCTTATCCAAATCTCAGTGAGCAAGAGAATGTCAACCAGCCAACCTATTTCTTGTGTCTCTGCCCTGGAGAGCAGCCAAAGAGGTAGGGTCAAAGGGTGTTTGTGGTGAAGCATCTGCAGGGGTCTCTCTCCCTGCTTATTCATTTCTCTATAGTCCGGCATAAAGTCAGGGAAATGCCCTCCTTTCTCCCAAGCTGCCTTTAGGTGCCAGAGGACTTGAAAAAAGATGGGGGAAGTGGTTAATTATCATATTTCCTACCCACTCTTCGTTGCAAATGTAATTCTGCAGGAGGTTACAATTACACAACACAATCACTTAAGAAAACAAAGTAGATAGATGATATCCACTCTGGCCCTCAAGTCAACCCCAGCACTCCAGCTGATGAAGAAAACTCAGTCAAGTGTGTGCCCCCTGTATCTCAGAGGGGAGATAATTCCAAAGCCAGGGTGCCACCACCGAGAAGGCTTTCCCTAAACTTGCTCTGAAGGAGCACAAAAGAGGCTGGCAGATGAGTTAAGCAATATTTGTGGCCCACCACTCATCCCATTTATGCATTTTCATCTACATGGAACTGACTTTGAAAGGTGGTCACCATATTGGCAAAATCAGCTGAACACCAAATATTTTATAGCAAGTTTTCAAAAGAAGAGCTGCCCACAGAGCAAGCTTGTCTCAAAATATCCTTAACTGGGGGGGTCTGTGATGAAGGCAGCCAGGAGCACTCAGAGATTAAGCAAAGACTGAAATGTAATCAGACGTTTTGAAAAAGTTTCCCCCATGTTTGGGAAAGTAATCATCGTGCAAACAGCGCTCGTTTTTCTCCCTCTGTTGAAGGCCCTTTCATTAACAGCACCAACAATATTGAGGAAGAAGATAAGCCATATTTCCTGAGATGTAAAAACAAGAAACGAAGACCTAATTGCATTTCCCCTTATTGTATTTCACCTCTCTTGATCCTGAGGGAAACTTCCAAAATATGTTATTATTTAAATTCCATAACATTAAAGCCTAGTTCCTAATAAGGTACTGGATATAGGTTCGGAGTGGTTGTTAATGATGATAAAGGTTTCCTTCCCTCTGGAAACAAAACAAAAGACACAAGGTTGTTTTGAGAGCATACAGAATCAGGCAAGATTCTACAAAATCAGTGGCTAACCATGAAAAAAAAAGTTTTTCCTTTTATTGTCTGCCTAAGCCAGGTGACATAGGAAAGTTTTCAGCACACAGTATTACACAAACACACACATGCACACATGTCACCTGATGAATCTCTATTGGAAGAGACTGATCTGACCAGCAGGTGAAACTGACACGGCACGTAGCAGGTAATGACAGCACTGCAGGGAGAGGGCTATGATTCTGAAGAATACATAATAAAAATTAGAAAAGTACTGGTAGTTGATTAGGCTGCAGCCCTGCAGCCTTTAGAAGAAAACCCCGACTCTCTCTCCTCACAAATAACAGACATTTTAAAAACAGCTAACGGGGCCATGAATCTCAGGTTAGAACGCAAGACAGACATTGACAAGCTTAAAATGGTGGCTAGTGATATGGAGTTTTGTGGAGCTGATCAGGAGAATCAGATCCTGGGGGAAATAAATGCTGGGGGGGGGGGGTTATCCCTGAAAAAGAAAATAATAAAATTGCCCCAAAGTATTCCTTAAACCTGACAAGGAAAGCTGAAACCACACTTTAATAAGAACCAACTTTAAGGTGGTGGTGGGAAAATATTGGGGTTTTTTAGCCTGACATTTTAAAATCTGTATAAGCTTTTGATATAACTTGGATCTTCGCATTGCGTTTTCCTCGTTAAGAATGTTTGCACAGGCTTTGCCCCAGGAGGCTTGCAAAATAGTTTTCGAAAATCCAGCCCAAAAAATCTGGGATATATGTCAATATAGTATCATGTATTTGGTGTTACTCTTAATCTAAACAAACATGAGTCACCCTTGATTTTATTTGAGGAATGTCATCTCAGAGCCTGCTCTTGAAATTTATCTTAGAGCAATTATGGCTCTGGTCCACGGACTTCCTCTTCCGGCTCCCATCTTCTCAGTTCGAACAGCTAATGGTATTTTGACTGCACTTCCACGAGTTGCCTTAAATGTTATGATTTAAAGTTCTCGCAATTCCTCTTTAGTTGTTCAGGCCTTCCTGGTAACAGTTGCTAAGAAAAATAGCTGAAGAGACATTAGTTGCTTCCACACTCCCCAAGGTCTGGGAACATCTGGTGCAAAGGATGCAAGAAGGTAGGTACCCACATTATCAACTCAAAACAACTTCTCTCTCTTTTCTTGCTTCCTTCAGATTTCAAGGCATTTCCTTCCCCCACAAGTAAAATCTCTCCCCCGTATACACACACACACACACACACACACACACACACACACACTATTTTAAGAAGGAACAAATTGAGACACACTAAATGTTTCCTACACATCATTCCTAAAATAACCAGCTGAGATTTTTAGCAACTGTTATTAATAAACCGTTTAAGCTGAGCTTGAAAAAGACATCCACCAACTGGAAGTGGAAATGCTGAAAAATGCGAAGATGCTTGCCCTTCAAATTCTACACAAGTTTAAAGAAAGATTAAATGCCTAACCTGTTGCCCAGTCTTGCTACTGTGGAAGAAAATCCCTCTGCCCCATATTCTTCATTGTAGCAGTTCCCTTGGTTAGCTCCTATTCATTTAAAGAGAAATTCCAAGGAGTCCTGGAATTTATAACCCAGTGGGGCTCTGGTCCATGAAAGCTAAAACCACAATAAAATGTGTGAGCCTTTAAGGTGCCACGGGACTCTTTGTTGCTCTTACTGCAGCAGAGTAACATAGCTGCCCCTCTATCACTCATTTCAATGAGGATTGTGCAGGAAAACTTCGCAGTGTATCATACTTGAGGCTTCAAACTCTTATGCCTTTAATGATCCAATGAGGAGCCAGACAAGGAGATTAAGAATATCTTTCCCCACCCACCTCCTCTCCAAGGGTGCCGTTAACACACTCTAGTGCTTCTACTTTGCCACAATAATTTGCAGCGGGTTTTAAAAGAGAGGTGTAGAGAGAAAACGGAGTCATGTAAAGGCCAAGCTATAATAACCGAATGCTAGCACAAGCCATATGCAAATGTGCACAATTACATCCAATAACATAATTACTAGGGTCCGGTTTCTTAAGGTGTGTGGTCTCTGGGCTGCTCACAGCTTCAAGATTCTGTTATTAGTACTTTTTTGTGCTGGCTGGTGTTTTTAAAAGCTGTTCTCATTTAAACAGTTGCATTTTGAAAAACAGGATGCTATTTTATTTTATTGCATGCAGCCTTGGGTTCATGGAGAGCGGAAGGTGGGATAATTATGTATAATGCACAAATATTCAAACAGGAAAGCCAAGCTTAAATTGTTCCAAACAACGTCTCCCAGGCCAAGTTCAAGATTTGAACTAATGGCTGTTGTTGTGCCATGGCATTTGTTTACTGAGTCTGGTCCGCTATTATCAACCGCAGGCTGATTGTTGCTGCACCTTGATGTTGCAATCACTTCCACTGCCTGGGAGCCTTTAACCCCGTCATGAAATTTCATGAAATTGATTTCTGCTCACAAGAAGGCCTGAGATTACACTGGCAACCATAACAAAATTGCAGCTCCACCAAACAGATTTCCCAAAACAAAGTAAAATTAACAAGAATCTGATCAATTTCAGTACAGCTACTCACAAGCTTGTAAGAGCAACTGTGAAATAGCTTTAAAATTACCCATTTATTCTGTTGTTTAGAAGCTGACAAACAGAAGCCCAAGGCACCATAAAGGAGGAAAAAATTAGAGGGGAGAAAAGAGTGTAGATATATCTTTCCACACCAAATCAAACTTAGCTACTACCTAGACATTCAGATAACAGCAAGATATTTCTCCTTTACAGTGACAGACCATCATAAGCATATGCAGGAGGTTCCAAATTCAATAACCAGCATCTCCAATTAAAGGGATCACCTACAGTCTTCTTCAAACTTGGATCCCCAGGTGTTCTTGGACTACAACTCCCCTCATCCCTGACCATTGGCTGAGCTGACGCGATAATTCTCTGCACAATTTTGCAATTGTTTCCTATTAATATGCAAATTGTGTTCCTTTGATTTAGGCAGTTCGATACTATTAGGTGGTCCAAAGTCAATATGGGAACCTAAAATCTGGGTTGTTCATGCAACACTGCAGTTAAATTTCTAAAACCAAGAGGGAACAAGCACTGACTGGAAGTCAATATCAAGAGTCAATATCTTAAACCAAAATAAGGAGCATTCAAACCGTCTAAGGCTTCATGGGCTTTTTGAAAGTTTGCAAATGTTTTCTTTTCAAGATCTGATTACATGATGGCCATGCTCAGAAGCCCTGAGCAAAATCAGGGCACCCCTAAGTGCTGTACAATGTATTTGCAACCTGTTTATAGCCCAGACAATACAGAGGAAGTGCTGCTGTTTCCACATTGCAAATGAATTGAGATAAGTATCTTTGCTTAAGACATTGACTCCTGGTATTGACATGCAGTCAGTGCTGTGTCTCTGATTGCTCACTGATGGGCAAATCTGTTGAAATGGTAAACTAGTAATCACTTGGATGATGGTGTTTTCTTGCCAGTTTAGGTTTTTTTTTAAATCACAGCACAGAATTGAAACAGCTATCTAATATTCACATGGATACTACAGAATTGTCAAAAGCCTGGGAGAAGAAAGAAGTCCTAACAGGGCACTAAAAAAAGCAACAACTTTGGTGCTAGGCAAGTTTCAATACAGAAAGCATTCCATAAGAATCCTGGGAATTGTATTTTGTTAAGGATGCTGAGAGTTGTTAGGCGACCCCCTTTCCCTCACAGACCTACCAGCCCCAGCTGTTAGGGGTCTCCTAAACACTCTCAGAACCCTGTTTAAATTGGTATGATACTGGTTTTAATGTATAGTGCAGATGAGGTCAAGGAAGGACCACCAAAAAGGCCATCTCTCAGCCACCCACTATCGTGGCCACCCTTCAGATTGAGGAGCTACTGTATACAGAGAAGAGCCTTCATATGTGATCTGAAAGTATTAGTAAGTATATCTGGGAAGAGGTGTTCTATTAGGTGTCAGGTCATGTAGGGCTTTCTAGGTGAAAACCAACACCTTAAATAGGGATCTGAAACTATTTATCAGCCAGCGTGGGCAATAAAAGACTGGCACCTGTCATAAACAGCCTGGGCCCAGTATCATTAGCAAATAACCTCACCTATTATAGTCTAGTGCACTTGCCAAGAGCAACCAAAGGCTGCTACCTTATTCTGTGTAGTATGATCAAATGATGAAGCTTCACATACAAGGCCCTCTCAGAAGATGCTTCCCAGTTGTAGAATTCCTTTTCTCACCGAGGATAACTTTCCAGAAGCACTTCACGTTGTTCTTGTCTGGCTTGGCTTTTGGCTTTCACTGATAAGCCATTACGAACCATTTTTCTCCATTGTTATGATGGTTACGACCATCATTCTGTACTTTGGTATTTTGTATCTTTTGCTAGCTGCCCTTCAGAAAGAAAGGCAGGATAAAGATGTCAAAAATAAGTGGATTAGATGTATACAATTTTAATGACATTTATTCAATATTTTATCTTTATCTTTAGGTTTGATTAACAGCATTGCTATTTTCCTAGAGCTCTGAGGAGAGACACAATACACATCAAGATAAAACAACTCTAAGCCTGTGGTGTTATGAAAAGTGCCTAGGAAAGGAACATACAGTCTTCAACTTTACATGGTCATTTTAAGAGGCTGCTTCTAATTGGAAAGTTAAAACATTTGCCTGACGAAGAAAGGAAAGAGAAATCCCGTCCTCACCAGTGAGTTTCTGCTCATTCACTCTGAAGAAGAATCTTTGTGTGACTTTCTGCTTTGAATAATGTAAGAAATAAGAAATGAAAGCAGCAATAAAAATAAAATGTAAAGTCATACAGCACCTAGAACAGCAACAGAAAGATCAGCATGAATGAATCTTTCTTCATTCAATCTCATCCCAATTGGGAAAGCCAACATTACTTTGACAACCCTCGGGTGTTTGTCACCAAGATAGCAGAGTACAAATGTTTCCCTCATCTCATTGCACACTTTGCAGAGATCAGCTCTTCCGGGAAGCAAAAGCAAATATTAACCCTTCGGATATTAGCCTAGGGTGATTATGGTAATTTTGAGCCAGTGGCAATAAGCAAACAGACTGATGTTTAGAGTAAGACATGCCTGCAGGCTCTAACCAAGGCCTGCTCCTGTTAGCCTCACTGGTCAAGTTTCTCAGGGAGTGGCAAATGGACTGCAAAACCAGCAATTGATGGTAAAACCAGTGAAGTCTCATTTTAAAAAAAAACCCAAAACATTTTGGTTCCATATTCTATACAAAAAAGATAATGCACTTAGTTTTCTTTTTATGACAAAGAGATGAAAATATATTTCCTGCACATTTACAGCACACTTGCACTGATAACTGAGTAGCATGAAATTATTGTTGGGCACAGCTTCCAAGACAATCAAGTAAGTGGATGGCAGCCGTGCCACACTGTTTGGCACAAGGCAGTCAAGCTCCTTATTGCCTCTTAAAGACAGCAGATAGAAAAAGTGATTAATATAGGAGGCTGGGCGCCTTGGAATTTCAAGGGGCGCACAAGGAATAAGAGCAGAGCCAGTGCATGCTAGAGAAAGAATGGCCCTGCCCTCTGCTTATCTACACTGGAATGCCTTCAGCAGACAAAGAAATAGAGGAGGGGGAAGCAGACAAAAACAAACAGGCTATAGGCCACCATGAAGCTACTGAGTGCACAATGGCCCTGATAGCCCATCTCTAATCAGTAACATTTGAATTCTGCACTTCTGATGACAAATTTGGGGGTTTTATGGAATTGCGCCGAATCCGCACAAGCAGAGGCTCTTGGGGAGTTGCCCACCACCAAGTAAAGCTGTCGGTTTGGGAGATGCTACACATTGTATGCCATAGACGCAACGCCCCAATGGGCACATCAGATTGCCACACTCAGGCAGGCTGAATTGAGCCAAGAGCAAGATTGGCAAGTCATTCTGGTAAATGTGGAATTATATTAAAGTTTGCAATAATGTACAGGTAGCTATCTCTTTGGGGTTTTGCCTGTTTTTGGCTGAAGGACCATGTTGCAGGTTGGCATGCCAACCTGGGCCCATTCCACAAGCAGATGCACACTCATACATGCATGCATTCTGCAGAGGGGATGGACACAGACAAGTGGTGGGAAAATGCATATGCACATCCATAGTGAGGCGGGAAACAGACAAACAAACAGACATACACAGAGAGCCAGGGAGGCGGGGGTGGGGGGCTTCTCTAGGGCAGCACCAGCTTAGGAGGGTCTCCTCCTGCCCTAGTACCTCCCTAGAGGGACCATAATGCAATGTTTGTTTCCCATAGCAGCAGTGAGGTAGCACTGTCTCCTCCTACACCAGCATAGCTCTGAGGTGAAAGAAGGCCATGCTTCCTCCTGTTTCATAAGCCTCTCTAAAACCTTAACAAAATGCAGCCAAATTTGGGCAGTGTGGATTGCAGGTCACCAAAAGTCACTTGGGGGCTGGATATGGCCTGGATCAGCTTCCCCAGGAATTAAGATAACATTACACTAAGTATTTAGGACTTCCTGTTTGGAAACAAACATTTAGATTCAGCTTAAGTGTCCTTGAAAGCAGAAAAGCCAGACATAGTATATGCAACTGCTGGGTTTTGTTTGTTTGTTTGTTTGTGTGCATTTCTGAGGCGCAGTGACTATGGTCAATATGGCTTGTCAATTCAGCCAGATGATGATGATGATGATGATTAATTGCATTTATATACTGCCCTATACCCAGAGGTCTCAGGGTGGTTTGCAAACCTGCTTCATGCCATAGTTTCTGGATTTCTGACTGATCACAAATCATGGTCCATCCATTTAGACATCAGCCAAATTCTAAGTTAAGCATTCTCAACTATGTTTTGGCATGAAGTCTGAATTGAGATACTCACAGGAAAAATGTAGCATCTGCCAACTGCTGTTCACTTTACTACTGCTCCATCAGCACCTCCCAGCCCCAAGACACACTGTACATAGGAGAAAAAGAAATCTTTACTTTTGGTAAGCCTACTAAACTGCTCTCAGGATCTGACAGATGCTGAAAAATGGAGGATATTCTCTTTTAGAAAAGGGCATGTGCAAGGATAGAATGCAGAGACCACACACACCATACAGTGGTACCTCTGGTTAAGAACTTAATTCGTTCCGGACGTCCGTTCTTAACCTGAAACTGTTCTTAACCTGAGGTACCACTTTAGCTAATGGGGCCTCCCGCTGCTGCCGTGCCGCGGCTGTGTGATTTCTGTTCTCATCCTGAAGCAAAGTTATTAACCCGAGGTACTATTTCTGGGTTAGCAGAGTCTGTAACCTGAAGCGTCTATTACCCGAGGTACCACTGTACTGAACTATGGCCTAATTGCTCAGAACTCCCTAAAGTAAAGTTAGCACTGGGCAAAAAAGTGTTTCGCTATGAGACAGAAAATAAATGCTCAAACTGTTTTGTTATAGACATAAATATTTATAGTTTGCAATAATGTTGCACAATAAGAGACCTTTTGTAACATATTTACAGTACTTGACCTCACAAATAAAACATTTTCTCCATTTTGTCCTGTTGCATAGGAAAGCAGGCGTTAATTCTATTCAGTTGAAAAAGATAAGCGTAGAATTCATTATGTTTTTATTCAATTCAGATTTCATTTTCAATCAAGTCTTTTAAGTGACTTAATATAAAATGTCACTTCATTTTTTAAACTGCATTTTAAAATCAATTTTTATCCACCCTGCATTCTTCATAATTTCTCTGTGTGTGTGAGAGAGGGGTGGGGTGGGGGGGAAACAACATCTTCTAGAGTAGTCATGAAAAGTATCACATTGGTTTTTGGAAAGGGTTTTGTACTGGAACAACAAAATGTGACAGGAGTGGGGAGGGAGGTGAGAATCCTTTATTTTATTCCCTGACCTCAATGTACAATCCGGGTTTCAAAAACTGAGACACTTCATCTGCTGGAACAGAAGGACCAGACACAACAAGCCCCACTACTGTGAGTTCTCCATCTGAGGGTCAACAACTAGGACCAGACCTAAAGGCTTCTTGTGTTTTTCCTTTTTCAAGAGTACAGTACAGTATATGAAAGGCAAAGTTAGCTACAGATGGGTTACTTTGCAAAGATATAAAGATACTGTACTGAAACCAAATCCCGCCCCCCACTTTTTTTGTGTGAGCGCTGCAAATCCTACAGTAGGGTTGGTTAGCTTTGCTGGCTGAATGCCAACCAACCAAATTCCATCTTCTCTGCCTGTCCGACTGTATTTATAAGACTTGGGCCTGTGTCTGCAGTTTTTGATTTTGTTAGTGTGAACAACTGGAGGAGGTGGGCAGGGGCAAAAAACAATCTTGCTCTGGAAATCGGTGGCGCTTTGAACAGCGTATTAAATGGGTACCTGATCTGGTTACAAACCCAGTTCTTAAGAATAGTAACAGGAAGCAACTTGCATTCAAAATCCGACCAGAGCGTTCAGCTTCTCTCTCTCCCAAGAAACCAATCAGCAGATTGGCTTCAAGGGAAATAAAAATTCTGTCTGACCAAAATCTATTTTATCCATGTTAAGAGGTTATTTTTGTATTTTAAATGATCAACAGGAAGAGAGAGATGTAATTGAAAATAAGCCTAAACCAAGCCAATCCTTGCACTGGTGTTTTTCAAGAAAATCTCTGTGCTGTTGCTGTAAGGAAGTGGCCCATTTCTGTTTGAGATGTGCTAATACTAATGATCCCATGGGTGCTTTCCCAAATCACAAAACTGGCAAAATGCAATTGCACATATGCCCTGGGCTCATCAAGAGGCAACTGCTGTCATGCATCACAAAATCTGCCTGGCTTGCAACGAGTTTGCAAAATGTATTTTTTTAAAAAAAATCCCCACACACACTCTGTTGCTCTCTAAAACCCAAAGGTTATAGAAGTGCAATGCAGCCAGTTTCTTTTGAGTAAGGCAAAGCCAAGGTGGACAACTCTCTCACAACAGAGTGCCAGGGGAATCTAGAACTGTGTTAAGTTTTATGTCAAACAAGCAGAGAGAGAGAAACTCCCAACATTTATGGAGGTTTTTTTTGGGGGGGGGAGCGGGTACCTCCTCGCTTTGGCTCACCCAACCACACTGGTGTTTCAGTGGGGAAAGACTTCAGAAGGATGTGTTCCTTTGCCTTCTTGTCATAGCTGCCAAGTTTTCCCTTTTCTCGCGAGGAAGCCTATTCAGCATAAGGGAAAATCCCTTTAAAAAAGGGATAACTTGGCAGCTATGCTTCTTGTTAAGGCAGTCATGGCTTCAATATGCAAACAAAAGCAATTTAAACTGCAGTGGCACCGATCCCATCACCCTTAAGGTCAGCTTTTTAAGTTGGAAGGGACCCTGAGAGCCATCTACTGCAACCCCCTGCAATGCAGGAATCTCAACTCATACATACAGGATCCCACCCCTCTCCAGGAAACACACATTTTATATAAAAATTTAGCAGTCAAATTTGATTAATTCTCTTCCTTTCTGCCAAAAGAGACTCATTAAAAAAATGCTGAGAAAAAATTATTTGCCAGATCTGACACATACATGGCTCATAGAATGTAACCTTAGGACAGCAAACACTGTTTTGCACTTCCCCATACCAGAGCTTCAGACAGGGAGAAGGTGGTTGAGCTAGAGACACTTTTGCCCCAAGCTGATTCCAGAAAACTTAAGAGACAGGAACTGCAGCTTTCTCTCCCTTCATACCACACCCTCTGATTTCCTTAATGCATTGTCTACAAAAGTGGAAGACTTAAGACCTTGGTTGGTAAGACCTTCTGAACAGACTACCGGTAGCACTAGAGGACCATGCATAGCATCCTTGCTCATTCTTTACATGGACAAAGAACCCCTTTAACATCAAATATTGCTGAGATCAGCTCAGCATTCTTGTGGACCTCTGTTGAAAATGACGCAAGTTCTCATAGCGTTATATGCAAGCAAACCATCTCTTTCCGCTTATAATCTACTTAAACGTGACTAATGGCCAACGCCACAACTACAGAGCCAGGAAGTACAGTACTTTATACCCAAGTTCAGGAAGCAAATTGAAACAAAGGCCTGGTTGTTAAGACTTCCTTTGAACTCCATATAGAAGTTCATTCTCTGTAGTTCTTTTAAACCACACCTCCAAGTCCTTGTGGGAAAGCACTGGGTGGGTTTACTCCTATTTTTTTCTCAGCAGAGATAAAAGCAAGAGAGACAAAAAATTAAATGAATGAGTTGTGTTCCAAGGCCAACCACTGCAAGACAAATTACTTGGTGGTGTTGAGTATTTTTTTTTTGAGGGGGGAGAGGGGCAAGAAGTCAGTTGAAAGATTAATGTGGAGAGTGTTAAAAGTTGCTAACCATCTGCAAGGCACTTCTCAACTCACATTGCCTCTCAGATCAAATAAGCACATCCCCATTGTACAATACTCATCTGGAACATGGAAGCTGTGGGGTTCAGCAAATCCCTAGGGAGGGAGAATAAATCCAAGGGGTGAGCAGGGAAAGTCTAAACCATGTCTCACAAGCAGTTCTGGCATTCTGTGATTTGCTGAACTCTATGGGTTGTACCCAACTAAGCAGCACTCAGAGTAAGCCCATGGATTTTAAGTCCATTATTTCAGTGGGTCAACTCTGAGTATGACTTACTCAGATGAAAGGAACACTTACCAACTTCTGCAATGTACTTACAGAAAGCAGCAAAATCAAGTCAGTTAGCAACACATTTCCAATGAGAATCATGGGGGCGAGGAAAGGACTCGCTGTGCCCCCCTCTCTCTTCCACAACCCCCACCCAACCTGTTCTCAGTTAGGAACAAGAGAACTGTCAGCTTCAACAGCACAAAGAGTTCCACAGAGTCAAAGTGTGCCACTGCGCACATCTGAGGAAATTGCAGATGACAGCTGGATAAGACTCTTTCACAAGATTCTGTCAATTCTGTGTCTTCCCAGCAGAGTGGGAGGTACTAGGACAACCCAGAGTTCTGTTGAATGTCTGCCTCTATGGTACTCAACATCTGGCTTGAATCCAGTCTTGCTCCAGCCCTCCTCTCCCATTCCTGAAATCTAGAGATTAAGGAGGAAACTAAGCAGCTTCTTAACAGTTCCTCCCCATGTTTACTTGGAAGTAGATCCCACTGTTTCTCGTGGGGCTTATTCCCAGGGAAGTTTGCATAGGATTAAAGTCTTACAATGCAATCATGCAACCCTATGCACATGACTGGGGCTTCTAAATTAGTGTTTATAGGATTATAGCCTCAGTAAACTAGGTAGGGGGCAGAAGGTAAGGTAAAGGAACCCCTGACCATTAGGTCCAGTCGAGACCGACTCTGGGGTTGCGCGCTCATCTCACATTATTGGCCGAGGGAGCCGGCGTATAGCTTCCAGGTCATGTGGCCAGCATGACAAAGCCACTTCTGGCGAACCAGAGCAGCACACGGAAACGCCGTTTACCTTCCCGCTGTAGCGGTTCCTATTTATCTACTTGCATTTTGACGTGCTTTCGAACTGCTAGGTTGGCAGGAGCTGGGACCAAGCAACGGGAGCTCACCCCGTCACAGGGATTCGAACCGCCGACCTTCTGATCAGCAAGCCCTAGGCTCAGTGGTTTAACCACAGCGCCACCTGGCAGAAGAGTGTACCGGTATATATTTGGCTGAAGCTATTGGTTGTACTTTTTAAATATTTGTATCATTTTGGGGCTGATGCATTATATCTGATTTGATGTTATTTAATTTGTATTCCAATTTTTTGTTCACTAAGTATAGTTGGTCCCCTTGAGGACTAAGTTAACAGACAACTCATAAATGTGAACAATAATTAAGAATAAATATTGTGTTCCGAGACGTGGAGGCCACCTAGTCTCACCACGATGCAGGAGAACCTCTTATTTTATTGAAATGCCTCTATTGTAGGGATTTATTAGATCCCACCTTTTGTCCCATGAACACAATGTCTTTCCCACCTATCGTTCCCCCCCACAAACCCCTGAAAAGCTACTCCTAGAAGATGGGCAACCCTTGTAATTGGCATGTGGAAGGCTATAGCTGGAACGGGAGTTGTCAACTTAAGGTCTAAGCCTTGACATTTTATGAATTAAATGTTGTATTACATTTACCAGTTGTGTTGTGGCTTTTCATGATTATTGGATTCTTTCCAGTATGCTATTGTTAGCAGCTTTTCGATTCCTCTTGGGAGGTAGAAAACAATACAAACACTGAAATTACATCGAATGATTTGTGCTGCAAGAGCCAGAGAGAGCCTTGATAGGTCAGATACAGATCAGTGCTGCCTACCTCTTGTTTAGTTTACTGGGTTTGAAACTGGTCCATCACACAGTGATATGGACTGTGAGACTGTCTTTGGCATAAATGGAAAGCACACATCCTCATATTGCTTAGCCTCCTTTCTCCCATGCTGCTACATGCATTGTGCTGCTTTTATCTAATTTCAGCGTGTGTTGCAGATCTGCCAAATATTATTCATCATCTGTGTATCACCAAAAAAGCAAAACAAAGTCAGATTGGTAATGTATTACTTGCACGTGAGAACTTACCTGACTTGCTTATTATGGTCCTTCACACTTAGAACAAGGAAACCCACTCTCATTGGCTACAAAATCCATACTTGCCTAACAGTCAATGTCAGAGTTCAAATAATGTGCAAGCAACTCCATGAGTTGGCCATTTAGTTGAAAAGAAAGCTTTTTGCAGGCTACCCCCCCCCCCAAAATTCCAGAAGTTTCCAGAAGCTTTAGCTTTTGGCAAGGGGCACGGAACATGTTTTCTTTGAGGCAGTTATTCATTTCAGCAGATAGCTACAGCATTAGACAGGATAAAAGCCATTTATTCTTTTTTCTTGCACAGCAACACAACTTGTATATACCACTTTACTTTGGCAAAGCCTCTTTAAAGGAAGCTTTAAAAGTCCAGCGAGTGGAGGAGGAAAGCAGAAAATTAATCCTGTCTTTTCTGATTTCAAGTGTGTTAACAGGAAGAACTGTTGACTGATTATGATTGTACTTTAATGCTTCTACTCCTAGTCTGTCCAGTGTCTCCATTAGGAAAAGCAGAAGATAGTTAAGAATGGACGAGTCAGCAATCTACTGCAATTTGTCTCAGAAATGCAACATTGATCTCTCTCCCACCCTCTTACCCCAATACTGTCAATGCTGTCATTGATATCCTAACAGTAATCATTGCTGAAAGGAAAAATGGACCATAGACAAGAGCCACCCCCTCAACCAATACTTTATTTACAAGGTTTGGTTGGAGCAGGAAAGTTGTTGATGGTGGATGGCTGAGATCAAAAGCACTTAGAGATGAAAATAAAATACAAGATGCATGCAAATCTCACTCAGGGGTTCCATCTACATGAGACCATTTCCCATTGAAGATGATATTCTTTGAGGCAGATGCTGAAGAACAGCCACAATAACTCATTCTATAGTAATATCTTAAGACAGGGGTCACACATCTTTTTGGATCTGGGGACACATTTGCGAATAGCACCAAACACACACACAGAGAGAGAATTCACAACCTGTGGAAAATCCCCTGGGCACAATGTAGGCAACCTCTACTTTAAGACTATCAAGTCAAATTTGCATTGACTATCAATTTTCAGGCTGCAGAATGAGATTCCACCATGACATTTATGATCCAGGGAAGCAGGGAGAATCCAAACCTTTCTGGTGCTGAGTAAAATACCAAAAATTATTTGGCTCTTGAGAAGGTTCTCAAAGTGTTTGACTCCATTCTATCTCTCAGGATGGGCAGTACATAAATGGGATATAATTTCTGGAGCTTCATTTATGCATGTCTGACCAGAGCAAGAGGAAATGGAGGCACACCATGCATTTATCTGAAGAGCATTTTAGTGACCATGCTGAAGCTCACATTACTTCCATCATCAGTTAACATACATACATGGGCTGTTTGCTAATGCAAGCACTTTTTCTAAAAGGAGAATATCAATATCTCTTGGTGTATGCACTGTTAAAAGCTTGCAAAAAAGAAAGAGAGGTTTTTAAACTCTCAGAATGCACTGAAGAAAATGCTGGTGATGTAATCCATGGCAAAGCATCATCAAGAATCACTGGTTCATAAGGTAGAGAAGAGTTATGCAACATGCTGTGGTGTTAGCATAAAAATCACTAATTGCAAATCACCGTTTTCTTCTTAAAGATGACAGGCAATTGCAAAGAATTGCTTTTTAAAAAGGTGTTCTCAGCTTTTAAGATGAACTTAGCATTAACTCAAGGTAAAACAGAGCTTGAGAAGTCAACAATTCTGGCAGAAATCAAGGGGCTGTGATTAAAAGGAATGTAAGACAAAGAAACTGCCAAATGAAGTGGGGGCAGGGAACCACCACAGATAGGTTGTGGCATCCCAATTCCTATATTCACAGGAACATAGGAAGCTGCCTTATACTGAGTTAGATGCATTGATCTATCTGGCTCAGAATTGTTTACACTGACTGGCAAGCAGCTCTTCAGAATTCCTGGCAGGAGTCTTTCCCAGCTATAGCTGCAGATGCCAGGGATTGAACCTGGGACCTTCTACATGCAAAGCAGATGATCTACCACCGAGTTATAGCCCTAGAGAGGTTTGTCTAAGACAGGCTTCTCAGTGCCAGGTGAACCTTTATTTTAAATTTGGGTTCGTGGTGCTTTTTGTTTTTCTGCTTGGATTTATGTTGCATCTGAGTTTATTTTGTATTTAAACTGTTTCTATACTTATTTCTTGCAAGCTGCCCAAAGAACTTTCTGTTATTGGGTGACGTATAAGAATACCATGAATAAAGAATAAAATAAAGAGATCTTACGTGTGGCTAGACATTAAGTCTCCCATCCATTCTCACCTGCCAGCTCTGGATTTTGAGAACACCCTGCAGGGTTCATCTTCAAAAGTTGCTTGTCTCCTCCATCCACCTTCCGAAGCCTCGCTGCATTATTGCTTCTGATCATAATTCCCTTAAGGGTACCGGCGAGCACTTTGTAATGCTCAGTGGTCCCAGAGGAAATAGTTACTGAGCAGAAGCTCTAAAGAATATGCTCTGAGATGCTTGGGTTGTGAAAAGCAGAGCACCTTTCAATTAAGAACAGGACGAGAAGAGCCCCACAACCATTTCCAGGGAAAAGGAACATCTCATGTAGTTAAGCCTTATAAAAAAAAATCCTCCACGGAAAAGGGATTTGAACATTGCTTTGATTATGATCTAAGGGAGAAGGTTTCCAAAAGACAAACGTGACACATATTTTTCAAGTAGGCCCCCAAGAGGCAGTAAGAATACATTTGTATAGCGCTTTCAAGCATTTCAAAGTGTTTCACCTGGATCATCTACCGTGTTTCTCCTAAAATAAGACGGTCCTCAAAAATAAGCCATGCCAGGCTTTTAATTAGTAGAATAAATATAAGACATCCCCCGAAAATAAGCCGGGGGTGGGAGCCGCTTCGGGGAGCGCTTCTCAGCTGATCGGGCGCCTCTTCGCTACCGCCGCAGCGCTCAGTGCGTTCGCCCCCAGTCGCCCAGGCAGATCCCGGGCTTCACCTGCAGCCGCAGCTGCCTCTCACCGGGCTCTTCGTGCTGCCGCTTCGGGGAGCACAGTGCAGCGCGAAGAGCACTCTTCTGGTGCTCTTGTGCGTGCGTGCGTGCGAGGGAGAAGTCCCCTTTTCCTTACCCAGGTGCAGCAGCAGGAGGTTACCCCCGCGAGGTGGGCAGTCTGTGCTCTGCACACACACACACACCGTTTCGCCTCGCTCCGTCTCTCCCCCCTCCGCAAAGACACCAAAAAAAAAAAAGACATCCCCTGAAAATAAGCCGTGGTGTGTTTTTTGGGAGGAAAAATAAATATAAGACGTGTCTTATTTTAGGAGAAACACGGTAACTGTTATACTTACAGCGACCATGCAATTAAAAGTCTATATATTTTTTCCCCACCAAATGAGGGGACTGAGGCTGAGACACAACATCTTTCCTACGGCCACTTGGTAAGTTCATGGCAATTCTGAGATCTAGACAGGTGAATTCTCGATTCATAACTCAGGGCAGATTCACACCATACATATAGAGTACATGTCTTCTCCCAGGAAATCCTGGAAACTGTAGTTTGTTGAGGATGCTGGGAACTGTAGCTCTGTGAGAGGGAATTTACAGATCCCAAGGTAATGTGAGGAGTCACTTGCTTAAAATGTATGCTGTGAATCTGCCCTCAGTCTCTAAGACGCTACAATACACCAGTTAAAAGAAGAAATTCTGATTCCTGCAACAGAAGGGTAAAAAAACAACTTATTACACTGGCTGATTTGATTTTTGGGTGTGAAAGGATATTTTATTATTTTGCAACTGATTATTTTCTGATTAACATTTTAGTGTTAGCACACAGTATTTTAAAATTGAAAATACATGATAACAAATACAGCTTTGAAGCTTCTTCAGTCGGAGAGAGAGCAACAAATACAGTAAATTGAATTAAATAACTTGAATTAAAATGGTTACAGGTAGGTAGCCGTGTTGGTCTGGGTCGAAGTAAAATAAAAAAATTCCTTCAGTAGCACCTTAAAGACCAACTAAGTTTTTATTTTGGTATGAGCTTTCGTGTGCATGCACACTTCTTCAGAACTAAATGAATTAAAATGCTGTTTGCTTTACAAAATGGTTTTCCTATAAGAAATTGGATGTTATTGCTAATGGAGGGAGCATTGAAACAAGACAAAAGTCATGGTAACAATGTCTACTCTGCTTACAAACACGAACAGCTATAGTGTAAGTAAGTTAAGGCTGGTATCACAAGTGACAGGGAAAATCAGGGACAGTGCAGTCCTATACAGGTTTACTCAGAAGTAAACTATCCGGACAAGAAATTAAAAGCAGGCAAGCAAAGAAGTCCACAAAGAAGAGAATTGCTGTGCTCAATTGTCTTCTGGAGCAGCAGAAACACAGAAAATCATCCCACCTCCTATAAGTTAAAACCAATAGAAAATTAAGTAGCTTGCAGATGAGATAGATGATAGATAGATAGATAGATAGATAGATAGATAGATAGATAGATAGATAGATTTCTTACATTTTTTATAAAAAATCACCATACCTTCTCTTGCAGCAGATCAAGGCAGCATACAATAACTTCCCTAATGCTGGGGAATTAGCTGAGCTAGGAGGCAGGTCCAGGGGCAGCTAGGGAGCTCCATGGCTGAAGAACAATTCAAGCCCAGGCCTCTATAGGGATGGGGGACTTGATCTGGCCACCCACCTGACATCACAATGACATCAGGTGACCGTCTTTGCCCACAGGGATCTTGCAGGGTCCCTTTCCAAGTGCTATCTTGTGGGGTGCTTTGCAGAGGGCACCTGCAAACTCCCTTTTGCCTGTGCCGTGTTTTTACCAGCTGAACACCTGACGTCATATATGGCATCAGGTATAGGAGAGGTGGACGTGGTTTGGTCGAAATGGCCTCACAGTTCAGGGGGGGGTCCTAGCGGGCTCATGGGCTGGAATTTCCCACCCCTGCTATACACTCTATGTGCTACACAACATTAAACATTAAAGCTCTCCTGGGAAGGGAGCGCCGTAAAAAGCACTTTTGATGGCAGCACTCCAAATGACGAGCATAATGTTTGGAAAGTGGCCTGCCGTACGAACACCGAGCTCCAAAGGAGTCTTGGGATCAGCCCTGCGCATTCGTGAAATTGTTGGTGCCAGTATGGACTCTCCGTTCAAAAAGCAACATTCACACTGAGAGCTGTTTTCAAGCCCTTCTCCTCCTGTGAGGAGTATTTGTCCCTATGGAGGAGGTTGAACCTTTCAATCAGCCCTAGTCTTGACCATTTCCCCATAGAAAAAAAACAACTCTAACCATGTAAGTTCCTGATATTATTCTATCCTTGCAAAGGATTTGAACTTTCATTTATAGGAAGTGCCCTTAAGAGCTCTTAGGGAACATGTGAGAGATAACGCTTAAAAGTGCAGTGCAAGCAAACAGTACATATTTACGCAGAATTCAGCCCCCCTGTTCTCAGTGGGGCTTACTGGGAGGTTCATGTACGCAGACGGCAGCCTGAGATGGTGTATATATTAGGAGTTTACATTCTGTGCTATTCTAAAAGCTTTCTTAGGAACCCACCTAAATACTTCATTTAATGAAGAACTGGCAAGCCATCTATGCAGTCACTACCTAACAGCAAAGTACAATTTACGTGGGGGTTATGTTCCGGCTTGCCAGGACACCCCAAAAATTGTTGGGCTTTTTTTTTAATAAAAATGCCAAAAAACATGATTTTTCAATTTACTTGCCTAAGATCCGGACGTATAGCAGCCCTAATATAATCACAACACACATTCACAAAGCTTGCAAACACAGCCCCAAGGCTTTTTATGATGTTATCAGGTCACTTCAGGGTTCAGTGTGAAGTGTGCAGTTGTGTTCACGCACATATCAGACGCACCTAGAACAATTGCTGCCTGTAGCGGTGATAATCCCAAAGGGCTGTCCGGGGTCACCTGTGCCTCAATCTTAAAAAAAAAAAAGGTAAAGGGACCCCTGACTGTTAGGTCCAGTCGCGAACAACTCTGGGGTTGCGGCGCTCATCTCGCGTTATTGGCCAGCATACAGTTTCCGGGTCATGTGGCCAGCAGCCGCTTCTGGCGAACCAGAGCAGTGCACGGAAACGCCGTTTACCTTCCCGCCGGAGCGGTACCTATTTATCTACGGTACTTGCACTTTGATGTGCTTTCTAACTGCTAGGTGGACAAGAGCTGGGACCGAACAACGGGAGCTCACCCCGTCGCAGGGATTTGAACCGCCGACCTTCTGATCGGCAACACCCGCGTCCCTCAATCTTAGGAAGGCAATAAAGTAGCACTTCAGACTCAGACATGCAGGCATCAAGACAGAGTTGGCTAAAATGAGCTCCTTGCCTCAAGCGGCAGGTTGGGAGGGGCTTGTCAGTGGTGGTGGCAGTGGTATTTCACCAGCTGGTGAAATGGGAGCAGGCAATTCTATGGGTGGATAGAGGCAGCAGCAGATGGGTTGAAGGGACACTGGGAAAGATCTCTCTTTGACAGAATCTCTGGAGGACAACTGCCAGGCATTAAACCATACTGAGCTAGATGGGATAATGGTGTTTCTTAGTACACGGCAGAAATGATATGGTACTTTGTGATATGATATACTTAATTAAACTTATTAGTTGCTTGTTACCTAAAAGGTATCCAAGCAACTTACATTTAAAAGCATAAATGTAAATAACATTATACCCTAGGAAAAATCATTCATATAACATACCAACCCCTGAACTCCCCACCCATAGTAAGTTTTGACAGTGCACTGAATCAGCTTGGTCCATCAAAGGCCTGAGGGAAATGTGAAGTCTTTACCTGGTGCCAAAAATAAGTCAATGAAGGTGCCAGGTGGAGCTGAATGGGGAGAGCATTCCAGAGAACAGAGACTACACGTTTGTAGGACTAGCTGGATGTTATATCAAGGGATGCGAGTGGTGCTGTGGTCTAAACCACTGAGTCTCTTGGGCTTGCCAATCGGAAGGTCAGCGGTTCGAATCTGCATGACGGAGTGAGCTCCCGTTGCTCTGTCCCAGCTTCTGCCAACCTAGCAGTTTGAAAGCACACCAGAGCAAGTAGATAAATAGGTACCGCTGTGGCGGAAAGTAAATGGCGTTTCTGTGCGCTCTGCCACTCGTCACGGTCCTCCGTGTGCCAGTAGTGGTTCAGTAAAGCTGGCCACATGACCCAGACAAACGCTGGCTCGCTCGGGCTGAAGCGAGATGAGCACAACACCCCATAGTTGCCTTTGACTGAACTGTCCAGGGGTCCTTTACGTTTACCTTTTACCTATATCAAGGCCATGGACCACCTCCAAATGCCCTCCGGGTGACCTCTAGCACCAAAGGATCTGAATAAGTTGGGTGTTTTGTTGATCAGGGAGATATTTCTCTACTCTGCCATTGTGAAGCATAGGATGGGCTCTCAGCCTTTTACACCCAAATTCAAATGTATTTATGTGAAACATTTCAAGTCAGTCTGCCTCTTGGCAAGATGCCACTGGCATTTCCAAATGGGCACACAATGGATATGCCAAATCTACAGCGAGGGAGGAAGAAATGGTACCAAGCTGTGAAAGCCCACAACACAACAAGCAAACAAAAGCCACCACACTATTAGGGCCCTGTTGTTTCTTTTAAAGCTTAAAAAGCTAAAAATAGCTTGCCAGAGATGCTAGAGAAGTCATCTCATTGATCTATTAAATGAAAGTTAAGCCAAAATAGAGAAAGAAAGAGGAGGAAAAAGGCACAGAGAGATCTATTTTCCCCAGATCCTTGAGGGCAGGTTCCCTGAATTTAAGAAACAATCAAGCAGGCCACTTGATAGCAGAGGGTTTTTTATCATTATTATTTTAGATTGTGGTCACAGGAGGGGTGTTCCTAACAGTTTTGCAAGCAGTGACAAAGTCAAATGAAAAGCTCAGCAGGTAAGAGTTCAGTGACACACTCACATGAATGTGCACACAAAACAGAGATTAAGTAAGCCTCCAAATGAAGCTTATTTTTAAAAAAAGAAGTCAATTTGGGGAGGAGGGAGGAGGCAGAGAAATAGAGGGTGTGGGAGGAAAGATATAGAATAAGAAGAAGAAGAAGAAGAAGAAGAAGAAGAAGAAGAAGAAGAAGAAGAAGAAGAAGAAGAAGAAGAAGAAGAAGAAGAAGAAGAAGAATTATTTATTATCTATACCCCGCCCATCTGGCCGGGTTCCCCCAGCCACTCTGGGTGGCTTCCAACAAAACATTAAAATACAGAAATCCATCAAACATTAAAAGCTTCCCTAAACAGGGCTGCCTTAAGATGCCTTCTAAAGGTCTGGTAATTGTTGTTCTCTTTGACCTCTGGTGGGAGGGCATTCCACAGAAAGAAATATGAAAAAGAAAGAGATAGTTATGTGTGCAGTAGCAACTGCAGCAGGCCTTCCACACCAACATGATGCTTGTATTAAAATGGTTAAAAAGGTTGCAAGCTTCAAAACAAAAATATACACCAGGTTGCCGTTTGTCTCCATCTCCTCCCATGCCATGAGTAACTCGTTCAGGAGGCGGAATTTTCAGAGTAGGAAAGGGTTGACACACCCTTACCCAGAGTGCTACTTCCCCACCCTGAAGTGGAACAGGATAATTGCATGGACGGGGAAAAGAGAGAAAGACTAATTATACAACTCCAGATAAATGACCAGTTTGTCCATCAATAAACACGTAACAGGGACCTGCATCTGTATGCAGCGAAATGTGCTAACTGCATTTGGCTGCGATCCTACACTTACTTGGAAGTAAGTTGCACTGAATTCAGTGGCTCTCACTCCCAAGTTAAACATTACAATCCTGTGCACGGCAGTTCCTTGATGGTGGCGTTCCTTTTTGAATTATCAGTAATAAAACACAGATATCCACCTATCACTTCATTGAGGCACATTTCATCCTCCTCGATGACTGCGTAAAAAAGGTAAAGGGACCCCTGACCATTAGGTCCAGTCATGACCGACTCTGGGGTTGCAGCGCTCATCTCGCATTATTGGCTGAGGGAGCCGGCGTACAGCTTGCAGGTCATGTGACCAGCATGACAAAGCCACTTCTGGCGAACCAGCGCAGCACACAGAAATGCCATTTACCTTCCCACTGTAGCGGTACCTATTTATCTACTTGCACTTTGACATGCTTTTGAATTGTTAGGTTGGCAGGAGCTGGGACCGAGCAATGGGAGCTCACCCCGTCGCGGGGATTCGAACCGCCGACCTTCTGATCGGCAAGCCCTAGGCTCTATGGTTTAACCCACGGCACCACCCACGTCGATGACTGTGTACACATACTTAAAAGCACATGGGTGGTATTTGATGTTGCACTGCCTGGGCTTGTAAGGTGGCTCCTGCCCAAAGAATCCTGAAAACCTCACAGAGCGACAATTCCCAGCAGCCTTAACAAACCATAGTTCCCAGGAGTCTTTTGGGGGAAGTCATGTGCTTTAAGCCTGTGGTGCATACACCGCCTCTGTCATGAAAGGGCTTCTTCCACAGCGTGACGGGTTTATGCACACGTGTGTCATTTTTGCTCTGATGTTCCTCAGGAAAAGGGATCATAAGCTAAACACAACAATGCATTTGAACGCACAGAACTAGATTTAGCATGATGGCGTAAGAGAGACATGAGGAAATGAAGGAAGCAATTTATGATTCCTTTGTAAAAAGGAAGGAAGGAAGGAAGGAAGGAAGGAAGGAAGGAAGGAAGGAAGGAAGGAAGGAAGGAAGGAAGGAAGGAAGGGCCCTGGTTTCATTGGTGGAGCAGGAAAGCAACAAGAGCCATTGCATTCCATACATGTACTGTACCAGGCTACAGATTGTAGTGGAAGAATGCACTTAGCAGTGCTGAAATGGCACAGCTTACAAGGTTAACAATCTTTTAGCTGATGATTTGTATGTATTTATGAGCACTGCTGAACGACCTTCAAGAATGCCTGTAAGACACTAGCAGGGTGCATTAGAGAAACTCAAGCACCTTTTCTTTTCTTTTTCTTTTTTTAAAAAGGCTCTAAACAAACAGACAGCTTTCCTACACTTACAGCTCTGATGCAACAACTGGAAAGAGAACATTAGCAAGTAGAAAATTACAGAATGGAAGAGACTACCGGTATATCAATTCAAATTGGTAATCCTAATAGGTGCATTTGGGGATAAGTTGTTTAGGCCGCAGTCCTATACCCCTGTTAAGATGGGAGTAAAGGCTTCTGAACTACATGAGACTTACTTCTGAGTAGACATGTACAGGCCTATGCTATTAAGCAACTGACAACCTGATCCTATGCATTTTTTCAAAAAGCTGAGCACCATTGCAAGGAGCTTCCTTCCTGATATACATATTTGGGATTGCAGACAAAATCCTTCCAAGTGAAATGGATCTGAAATAATGGCTCTGTCGGCTGCTGTTTTCAAATAAAAAATGTTGGAGCCCAATTTTGACAGGGTGAGCTCTGTGAATCTCAGGACCTTCCACATACTTGAGCCAAGAAAGTGAGTCCAACAAAAGGTATCACCCAACGCATTTCGCTGCTCTCAGCAGGCTCTGTAACGTGCGCCAGACGTGAAAAGCAGAGGCTGTTCCATTACCCTAAATACATTATTCAGAGGGGGGAAATGAAGTGATACAGTCACCACTGTAGTGGAAATAATGCAAGAATGAATCCCTTTTCTATCCCAACAAAGGAAATGCGCTCCACCAGTGGTTTTACATAAACAGCTCTTGTTTATGAAGCCAGATTTCATTACAAGCGGGGAAGAAATGTTATCTTTCTGTGGACATGCTAAAATGGACTGCAGCACAATAGGCCTGTGTGATAGGACAATATTACAAAGTCAGGCCAGCAGCTCTTGTTTATCATTATCAAAAACATTCCCCTGTACACAGTTAATGAATGGCCAGAACATTGGATATTAATAGAGAAAGGTTATAAGCAGCTGATTGCTAAACCTCCTCATCACCAGAAGCCCTTCATGGCTGAACATCAAGAACTTCCTCAACCTTAGCAGGGCACCATCAAGCAGACAAAAAATAAGCAAACTAAGCCAGAGGCCAAAACCAAACATCAGAATTTGTATGCTGCAGAATAACATTTTCTCTTTTACACAACCTCAGTTTGAGGCTATTGTCCTATCCATGCTCATCACTTAACTCACTGAGATCAGCTTGTTATTTTTTTTAAAAAAAAGGATAGTTGCTAACCGCTACTAGAATCAGATACGGGGGGGGGGGGCACCCCAAACCTAGAGTCATTACAAATCCAAAAAATATTTGCATTACAAAGTTCATCACAAACGCAGCCTTAAGAAAAGCACTTCTGGATTCTCTAGGATTCACTTCCCAAAAGAACAGACCACTCAGCCAATACAAGTAAATTTAGTGGTCACTGCTACCCCAGCAATCACATAGCAAAGCTCTTGCTCTCACTATCCCAGCTTGTTATTGATCCAACAAAATATAAACCCATTTTAGCATTAGCATCTAAGTTTTAATTCAAGGAAAGGAGACATGCCACAAAATTCACCCATAAATCTGTGTGCTGGTCTTTATGCAAGGTTAATGATTTGCTAGCTGAGAGTCAAAGGTCAGATTTTTCTTCTTTTTTTCTTTAAACACAAAAGCCCCATGAACATAAACATTCTACCATTTTAACTTTGCAAGGTATTTTCCGACATCACAGCTCTGGACCAAATGTCAATATAGTAAACATGGAAGGGCTTTGTTTGTAAGTGTTTACACATGTCTGTCTTCCCAGAAAAGAAACCTAAATGGGTTTGGCCCTTCTGGGAGAAGTTCCCTGATTTGATAAGTCCTGCGTCAGCCTGCATGAGGCAGGGTGAGAGCGATTAATGACGAAATCCACCAAGATGAGTTAAAAAGCTAGGAAGAACAACAGAATCAATAGACATAATTGATAACTGCATGCAGCACTGCATGACGAGCAAGTCCAACCGAAACAGAGCAAAAAGAGAAAAGAAAGAAATGAGCATAGCAGCAGTGAAGGGGGGGGGGGAGAATACAAGGTTCTGCCTTCCAAGGCTGCCTACTCACTGCAAGGATTATAAAGGATATTAACAATATACATGCACAGCACATGGCATTAACAAATGTGAACATAAAATCCTGCAGAGCTATGGGAGCTAAACTTTGGAACAAAAGGCTCTAAAGGGTAGTAACAATCGATGATTTACATCCACTAGGTAAGACAACGGAGGGAACAATAGCTCTTTGAATGAGACTCCAACATATTAAAATTACAGAGGAAGGAATTTGAAGCATCTCT
This sequence comes from Zootoca vivipara, assembly GCF_965207765.1. NCBI lineage: Eukaryota > Metazoa > Chordata > Lepidosauria > Squamata > Lacertidae > Zootoca > Zootoca vivipara. The sequence goes on along the minus strand of NC_142588.1, from coordinate 57,273,386 downwards.
AAATGATTTAAAGAAATACAGCCGGTTTTGAAGATCAGGAAAGGCCAAGAGATATTAACTGAGAGGAGCAGGGGACATTTATTTATTTGTTTAAGTTAGGATATGAAGAGTGGGAAGCAGGGCAGCGGAATGAGACGCATGTCTAGTGACAACTTTCCTTGCTTCCAAAAGGCTGGTGTTCAGCTGTCCTGTTTTTTTTGTTCCCCCCCCCCAACCCCCAACCCCACTAATCTAGGAGAAAGGAAGAGAAAGGAAAAGCAATCACAGGAAGAAGCCTTTCGGTGGTTGCCATGTGGAAGTACTGGGTTCAAGTACACATGGCAAGAAAAGGGGTAGGCAACCAGATGAGGAAGAAATGATGCTTTGCAACAAGGCAAATTTGTGCCATCTAAAAAGGAGGATCAGGGCTCACAGGCTAAACAAGCGGGTATGTCCACAGGTTTGGGGGAAAGGAAGAATGAACAGCAGGGCAGTCTAAGCCTGAGAAAGAAGTTCTTAGGGACACAGTCCAGGACAAGGGCACACAAGCAGGAATGCGGAGCATTCTTTGAACAATGCACTCTGTGCAGTATATATAGATGCAGGGCACTCTCGAGAAGGTCGGGCGCCCTGGCGCTGAGGCGCAGAGATCGCTCCAGTGCCCCCGCCCTCATAGCACGCAGCATGGCTTCCGCACGGCTTTGCCACGCAGCACCCCACCTGCCAGCCCGACGCCCTGGCGCCCCGCGCCACCAGGACTTTACCTAGAGCCGGCCCTGTATAGATGGGAGACTACAGGAGAGAAAAATGCTACTAGTAAGGGTAGGATATGTAGGGCTACAGGACAACACTTAGGATAGTATGAGAAAGGGGCAACGAGCAGAAACACTGTTCAGATACTTGACATGTGAAGTACAATGGCCAGGAGATCAATGGCCCTTGTGGTGTGCCTCCTATAGGTGGGCTAAGCAGTCAGAAAGGTCAAGGCTGTGAGGTGCAGGCTGCAGAGGAGGGAAAGAGGTCGGTGCTGAGCAGGGTGCAAGGTCCGGAGTAATACTATATGCTGCAGCATTGGGGTGGTGTGGGCATGTGGAGGTATCTGCTCAACACGTGCTGGGAGAGATGCAGAGATTCATCTGCGAACTGGAAAACCCCAGGTCTCAAAATTGCTTGAGGAGTACACAATCTGTTTCAAACATTCTGCTCCCTATCCCCAAATGGGGAGTGAAAGGCTGTTAAGGGGAATGAGGGGGCATTTTGTTTATTAATTGTTTCTTTAACCTGCACATCACCGTTGCAATTCAAGGTACTCTGCTCATACTCAGAGGCTCTTTCTCTCAAGCCAGCCTGCAAATGTAGATGGCGCTGGGAGGGATATTCCAATATCATAACTCCAATATTTAAAATAGTCAAGTCCAGTTAAGGTCTGTGGGGGAAGGCATGCTCTGGAGAGTACAGAGCAGGGAAGGAAAGGAGTAGCAAGCGGTTTTGGTATAAGGAGAGATTGTTATTACGAGGTAGAGGGATGGTTCAGCATGAGCACAATATGAAGGCGGGCAGGTTGCTGCAGATAGGGCTGACACCTTTCTGCCCTGGCTTCTGTTGCAGATTTAACAGCTTTACTATGGGCAGAAATTCCACAGGTGCAGTACTTCCCCCCCCCCCAACATCAGCTGCTAAATTCTGCATTAATTAAAGGTGCACAAGTGTGGGTGGGGGGGGGGACAGAGTGGTGCCCCTATTGATGAAGGGGATCTGCTCTGAGGACAATTCCACAGGACTAAGCTGGCATCTTGACAGGGGCCAGGTGAACAGAGTCGATTAGGCTGCATGTGCCCAACTTGCAACTCTCTTGTTATTTTCTGCCTCATCACCAAAACTACCCCAGAAACAGGCTGAGCAGCAAGTGCAATAAATGCAAGTTCCCAAGTCTGACTGTTCGGTGAAGGAACAGCCAAGCCACGTGTGATCTGGCTTACCATCACAGTCTGCTTGAGTACAACCAATAACATATAAACAGGCTATGGGAATGACACACACACTCTGGAACCCCGGTCCAGGAGATCCAATCAGGCCCAGTGGTTAGCACGTCAGAGAGAGAGAGAACACCCACTTGCGAAATCAGTAGTGAAGTTGGGGCCCTAGCCTACCTCGCAGGGTTGCTGCGAGGATAAACGAGTGGGGAACAGAACCGGCAATTAAAGTAAACAAGGAGGTTTAAGCTCCCGGCGCCGGGAGAGCGAGACATTTGCGCGCCAGGCTCCCCTCCTGCCCCCTCCTGCTGCTGCTCACCTGGGCGTTTTGGCGGCGGCGCTCTCCCGCTTGTCCAGCACTCCCGGCACGCAGTTGGTGAGCTCGGTCCAGTCGGCGTGCAGCCCGCAGCTCCAGCCGGTGGAGAAGCGCGAGAAGAGCCAGGTCTCCCTGCGGTTGGGCCGGTAGCAGGTGCACTTCTTCTGCCCGGGCCGGCAGTCGCAGGGCACCTCGAGGCGCACGTTCTGCACCAGGTGGCGGCCGAAGGTGGTGCCGCCCGTCTTCTGGATGTGCAGGAACACGATCACGTCGTCGCCCTTCATGTCGAAGGCGAGCTGGCGCTCCAGCTCCCGCACGGGGAAGTAGTACTTCTTCACGTAGTGCGGATCCGGCGTGGGGAACAGGTCCAGCTCGTCCTGGTAGGAGCGGAGGCTCGGCGAGCCCAGGCTCAGCCCCGGCCCCACATACTGGTACAGGATGAGCATGAAGCACACCGAGCCCGCCACGATCAGCAGGAACTTGCTGTTCCGCTCAACCATGGTCCTTCCAGCGCGCTTCATATGTCACCATCTCCCGGCCAGGGGGAGGCGGCGGGAGAGCGGCTGCTGCGGGAGCTGCTGCTGCTGGCGGAGGCGCCACTGGCGACGTCGGCTCCTCTTTCGTCCGCTTCCCGGCTCCGAAGAAGCCCCACGAAACCACGACGAAAAAGCGCCGTGTGCCCCGAAGAGAGCGCGGAGGGCGAGGGATTCCCACCCCTTTCCTTCCTCCCTCCCTCCCTCCCCGCCCGGCCCCCCTTCAGTCAGATCCGCAGCCAGGGGGGGCTTCCTCCTGCCAAGCGGCGATCAGCCACCGGGGAGGGGGGGCGGCGGAGATAGAGAAAGAGAGAGGCTCCCAGGGTCGACCCCCCTCCCCCGGTTCCGCCTCCCTCGCAGCCCCGTCCCGCCTCTGCCTTCGGGACTCTGCCTCCTGCCGCTCCTGGCCGCGGCTCCGATCCGGCCGAGGCGAGCCGGGCGCCGGCGACGGGCGCGCAGCGCCTTCGGGGTCTCGCGGAGGCAGGGCGGGCTGAGGCGGCTGCACGCTAGTTCAAGTCCTTCCTGCCTCGCTTCCTAGGGCAAAGCCCCGCCGCCGCGCTCTGAGCCCAGCATGCACAGCGCCGCCTCCTCCTCGCGCTCCGCTCGCCGCTCCAGGCGCGCGCTGGCGGAGAGAGGCAGAGCAGCCGCGGCGGCAGCAACACATAGGCACGCCGCAAAGGCAGCGTTTCTGGAGGCTCCCGAGTTGCGAGGGCCCGCCCGCAGGATAATTTTGTTACAGTATTTCCCTCCTGGTTCTTTCTAGGCTCTTTCACTTCCTCTTTCGCCTTCCGCCAATGGGGAAGCGCACTGAGCGGGGCGGCTCGAGCCTTGAGGGGCGCTCGCGTTCGAAGGTGGCTCTCTCAAGGGAGCTTTCCCGACCTCCTTCCACCACCACCACCACCCCGTAAGAAAGAAAAAGGGGGCATTAAGTTTTCAAGCCAAAAGCTTGTGTCTCTCCAACCCAGAGCCTGCAGGTTCCTGTTTCAGTGGCTTCTTGGCTTCCCTCACCTCCTCCTCTTGAACAGTTGAACGGAATCGGCAGAAATTCAACAGGTGCGGTTTCCCGCTTGCACCAAGGTCCAGCGCCGGGCAAAGAGTGGCCTCTTAGTTTCTGCTTGCTGTGGGAATAGTAAAAGGCGCAGGAGCCGCAGCGGAAAGAATAAAAGTGGCTGCCCTACTGCTGTCTGGTTTTGGAAAGCAATTTGAGAACCAGTTGTGGCGAAATATTCTCAGAAATGACTTTTCTATTTTTAAGTTAAAATACAATATTGAGGTAGGCAGCTAAATGGTGGGGCTTTAAACGTCATTCAGACTTCTTCATAACAAGCCTCTTTTTCGGAGCCCTTGGGAGTGCCCGCTAGCACCTGAATTTTCTCTACAGCCATGAGCGGCAGCGAACATGGAAATTCTCATGTCTGTGTTTGTAGGAGTTTCGTGATTCCATCTAGAGACAGCTCAATTGCAAGAAGAAGAAGAAGAAGAAGAAGAAGAAGAAGAAGAAGAAGAAGAAGAAGAAGAAGAAGAAGAAGAAGAAGAAGAAGAAGAAGAAGAAGATATTATTTATACCCCGCCCATCTGGCTGGGTTTCCCCAGCCGCTCTGGACAGCTTCCAACAAAATATTAAAAATACAATAAAGCATCAAACATTAAAAACTTCCCTAAACAGGGCTGCCTTCAGATGTCTTCTAAAAGTCTGATATTTGTTTATTTCCTTGACATCTGATGGGAGGGCGTTTTCCAAAGGGCGGGCGCCACTACCGAGAAGCCCCGCTGCCTGCTTCCCTGTAACTTCACTTCTCACAGTGAGGGAACTGCCAGAAGGCCCTTGGAGCTGGACCTTAGTGTACAGGCAGAACAATGGAGGTGGAGACAGTCCTTCATGTATACTGGGCCGAAGCCAAGTATACAGATGATCCTAAAAGACTGTCTCTGATTTTGCCTTCCTCATGTTCAGCCAGTATCACTAGGTCAGGGATGGTTTTCCAGGTATTTCCCCCCACATAATTTTTGGACTCCCAACTCTCATCAGCCCCAGAGAGCATGACCAATTGTTGGGGGTGATGGGAGCTGTGATCCAACAAAATCTGGAAGGGACAGAGGTTCTGCATCTCTCACCAAAGAACAGCCAAATCATGAGAATTCTTAGCAACAATTCTCGCTTACTTGAGAGTAAGCCCCGCTGAACTCAATGAGGCCCATTTATGAGTAGACATGTAGAAGATTACACTGCCGGAGCCACACAGCTACAATTGCTGGATAAGACTTGAAATGTCTCTCTGATTCATTCTATGTCTGCATTTACCACTTCAAGGAACGCCTTTAAATAACTGCCTTTTAACTTGGCCATCTAAAGAGGGAATCTTGTTGCTGTTTTGTTAATGTCTTTACTTCTGCAAGGGAAAACACAAGCAGCAAGAGAATTTTCATGATAAACAAGCTTCCCCTCCTTTCCAAATGTAACTGCCCCCTTCACATCAGCCACAGTAATCCTTTCATTGTGATGTCACAAATAGCTGCTATTCTGATGTCACAAAGGCAGGATTATGAGGATGGGAAGTGGCGGAGAATACATAGCAGAAGCATGCAACAGGCAGAGGCCCATGATTAAGGAAAACATGAAGGAACCTGAAATGGCTAAGAGGGCAAATCCAGCCACATCAGTGTCGTTTATGGGGAACTGATTTGGCATGAACTTCTATGGAGTTTAAAAGAGCAGTGTAGTTGGCACCCAAAACAGTTGGGACTTTTTTAGAGCAATAATAATAACAACAGTGCATAAGTAGGGTTTGTGGATTTCACAATTGCTGACTCTGGAGGAGGATGATTTAACAAGGCACATCACACAAATCCAAAAGGGGCTAATCTGCCTCCAGGAAGGCTTTCTCTCTGCTGCTCTGAAGTGTAACAGAGGTCAAGGAAATCCCAGAATGCAAGCAGTGAAACTGCCATGTTTTTGGCAGTAGTTGTAAATATATGGCAGTAAAGCTGACAGGATACTGACAGCAGTGGTAACTCCTGATTGAGGAGAAAGAGGACCAGCTCTTGTTGGGTTGGGTGGATTTGTGGCCCTGCCTCAAAGCAGTTTCAATTGCCTTCTGTGTCCTTCTAAAACCCATAGTGATTGCAGGTACCAGACAGTGGAGGGAAATGCTGTTTGTGGGTTCTTACACATTCTCTACTCCCCTTTTCTCCATGTGATTTGACCTGGAAATGTTGTGGAATCCTGGGTGATGCGTGAGAGTTCCCCATGAGGAAAACTGAATTTACATGTGAATCCCTGAACAGAGGTGAATTACTCTAAAGTTATTTTTCATCATGGTAGTTCTCCATGCATTTTTTTTTTTACTTTCTTGTTCTGCAAGTGTGGGTTCAGAGTTGACTGTGCCACAGAGGCTGTTAAAAAACTTATAGTGGTACTGACAGTTGCATAGAAAGCCGACCTAAAGGGGAGGGGCATGGTTTTTGCATGGTGTGGAGACAGTGTTTTTCCTTTCACTGTACAGTCGTACCTTGGAAGTTGAACAGAATCCGTTCTGGAAGTCCGTTTCACTTCCAAAACATTCAGAAACCAAGGTGTGGCTTCTGATTGGCTACAGGAAGCTCCTGCAGCCAATCGGAATCCGCATTGAACGTTCGAGTTCCAAAATGTTTGACTCGCAAGGTGTTCGGAATCCAAGGTACAGTACGACTGTACTAGAATCCAAAGTTATCCAGTGAAACTGACTAACAGGAGATTCAAGACATCATTAAGTTATGGTATTTCACTGCTACCAGTTGCAGTGATGGTCATTAGCTCAGATGCTTTTAAAAGGGGGTTAGACAAATTTATGGAGGATGAGGCGATAAATGACTCTAAGTCATGATAACTAGATGGACCTTTCAAGTTCAGGGGCAATTGCTGAGGAGCAACAAGAAGCCCAAGTCCTGCTTGGAGACGTTCCTGGGCCATCTGCCTGGTCACTGTGGAAAATGGGAAGCTGGACTTTGGTCTGACCCAGTGGTGCCCTCCTTCCTTCCTTACGGTCTGTCATCTGTAACATCACACCATGTAAAGGGGTGGATTTCAATGCATTTTTGCAAGCTTACATTTCCAGTTAAATGTGGAGGTCTGGTAAAACTTATTTGGTGCATCGCTGAAAGCTAAAGCTACAAGCAACCACCTCTCTTAGTGGATGTAAGCACCACTCGTTGAGGCAGCCATAGTAGCACGAAGGGTAATCCAAAAAGTCTGTCATATAAATACGATGTGAAAATCCAAAGGGAAGGGTGGGGAATCCAACAAAGCTAGGATTATATTTCTTTGTAAGAGCTATTTTCCATATGCATAAGTTGAAAAATAACATTGGAAACGTTTCAGTTTAATTTTTTTTACCAATATACAAGCTAGAATGAGACAGCTGTGTTAGTCACAAGGTATACAGGCAGGGTGAATTACACAACTCAGATCTTCCCAAACTAGATAAAATAAAAGTCTTTACAGCACTCCAAAGAATCATGCTGCGTTCGTTCTGTTTATTAGCTTTGATTTCCCCCTCCCCATTTAAAAAATACTGCTACTTTCTCTATATTTGTGTGTATCTTATTTCAGAATAATTATATCATCATTATGGAAAGACCACAGTGGACAGTTGGAGGTCAATTTAAGTTTGGGAATTTATACCTTGATTTGGGAAGTGCTGGCATTTATGCACTATTTTATGTAAGTGGTTGAAATATATGTGAAGCTATAAAGAGCCACAAAGCAGTTTGTGGTATTGATGTTTGCCTCTGGTTGTAAAAGTATATAACTAGTGGAATAACCCGCTGAGTGTTAATTCTGAGCAAGGGTTATTTATTGTAGAATGAGTTAGCGGCAAATGTGAAGGATGAAGAGAATATTAAGAAACCTTTGTTTACCTGTACCATGTTGATTGTCGGTGGTAAAAGTGGAGCAGCTCTAATAGATCTCCTTCCTAGCTCATGTTGTTGGCAAGTATATTGTTTGGTGGCTATGGGAGAAAATGCGCACACACAGTTTAAAAAGAGGAGCCGATTACAGTCATACCTCGGTTTAAGTAGGCCTCGGTTTGAGTACTTTCAGTTTAAGTACTCCACAGACCTTTCTGGAATGGATTAATCTACTTTCCATTTCTTTCAATGGGAAAGTTTGCTTCAGGTCAAGTACGCTTCAGGTTAAGTACAGACTTCCAGAACCAATTGTGTACTTAAACCGAAGTACCACTGTATCTCCAGAGAAGGGATTATTGTGTAAGATAGATACTTTATTGTTACATATTTTTTAAAGTAATGAATGCAGTTGCATTCCCCAGCTTGCAGCACATACAAACACAGGACTCAGCTGCTCATTTCTGAAGTGCAGTCTCTGAACAGCCATCCAGCTTCATGGACAGCATGCTGGAATGATGACCAAACACCAGAGATTAGTAATAGAAAAGGCAGGTCTTCTTTGAGAATTTATCTGTGGCAGCTCTCCAAGCCAGTCTTCCTGACCCTTCAGACTCTTCCCAGGCCACACACCCTTCATAGCTTTGCTTTTGCCTAGCTGGAATGTGTCCTTGACTTATGGAAATACCTCTCACATGTTTGCATGAAGGACAGAGAAGGGTGTGTGACAGTGTTAGAAACTGAGATATGAAAGCTAGGAGCTAAATGGCACCTTAAACCTAGGTTACGGGTGCAACAGCAGAATGTCTAGGTGTGCTTTTTTAATAACAAGAATACAAAGCTGAAAATGAATGAACTGCAGCTAAAATACTACGTTCATTTTTCACATAGCCTAGTCCACCCCCCTGATATTCTTAAGAGGGTCTCTTATCCAGTCTTCAGAGAGTAGCTGGAAGTGGAGAGGCAGAAAAAGGTCCTCCTTTCCTTCCACTCTGCAGTTTTATTCTGAAATCTTAGGCCCAGTACTGTGTCCACAGCTCAGAAACTGCTTGCACTAATGCAGGCATCCCCAAACTTCGGCCCTCCAGATGTTTTGGACTACAATTCCCATCACCCCTGACCACTGGTCCTGTTAGTTAGGGATCATGGAAGTTGTAGGCCAAAACATCTGGAGGGCCGCAGTTTGGGGATGCCTGCACTAATGAAATTTCTTGTTGCAAAATGCGCCTACAACAATGGGAGTTTCGAACACTGGTGTGTGAGTGTGCGTACAAACTAGCCTACTGCTACAACTAGCAGACTTTTAGAAGACATCTGAAGGCAGCCCTGTTTAGGGACGCTTTTAATATTTAATAGATTATTTTAATATTCTGTTGGAAGCCGCCCAGAGTGGCTGGGGAAACCTAGCCAGATGGGTGGGGTACAAATAATAAATTATTATTATTATTATTATTATTATTATTACTGTACAAAGGTAAAGTGTATGTTAAATTGTTAAACCCACTTTTGCCTCTGGCCCCAACCAACCATCCGCTTATGGTCCCCAGAAAGTTGCCCAGAAAGGAAGGTACCCTAGATCAAGTGCAATAAGTACTGATCTTCTCCAAACTCAACAGGCATTCGGAGGAGACGCCTATATATTCACTGCCAGCTCATCTTTTTTGTTGCCCGCTTCTGGGTCATTGCTTGCAACTGGATCCTCCTTCATCTTTCCAAGTGGAGGCTTCCTCCAGAGCAGAACCTCGGCAACAGAGCTTTCTGGCAGCCAAATGGTCACTTCTGTGATCCCCACTGACTCCAATGCCATCTTCATCCTCAAGGCCCAGGGTGTGGAGGGGCAGAACTGGGGATCGAGGCAGGACTCAGCATCTGGCTGGATGGGTTATTTGGGGGACCTGCTCCTGCCACAGCTGTGAAGACGCAGCTGACACAAGGCAGCAGATGTGGTTTAAGGGAATTTACTTAGAGGCTTGCAAGGAAAATGGGACATGCCACCCAGCCCTAAATCTAAGAGAATCTAAGCATCTCAAATCGAGCTAAATCAACTGCTCAGGATCATGTGAGAGGAGGCATCATGGCACAGTCATATCATCTTTGTTTTGACTGCCAAACACTTACGCTGTTTAAGCCGAGTTCGATATGCGACAATAAATGCCGTTGACTAACAAGTAATTAATCCTGTAACATGCAATTGGTGAAAGGTTATGAAGACTGAAAGGCAACAGTATTCATCTTCATTATTTATTTCTTTTTATCTCTTTCCTATTGATTTCTGTTTTAGAAGCAGCCCAACTCCTTATTAAACCTCCTATTCCCAACTTACACAAAAGCTTATGTAATGCTGCACAGTATTCTGTTGTGTTTTGTTAACCTCACACAAAGCATGCCTAGCTTCATGTTAGACTAAGCTGTGGCCATACCATTAGGCAGAATGAGGTGGCCACCTCAATTGACAGGTGCTAGGGGGTGGGTTGCAGCAGCCCCCACACCAGCTATTCCTCCTGAGCCCCTCTGGCTGCTCTCCTGAGCACTCCAGCCTGCAGGCTGCTCCCATACTAGCAGTTTTGCTCGTTGCTGGCCTGGTCTGGCAGTCTTGTCTCATTCTCCTACTTCAGGGATAACCTACATGGCTCCTGCTACGTGTCGGACTGCGATTCCCAACATCCCTGACCATTGGCCATGCTGGCAAGGGCTGATGGGAGTTGTAGTCTAATGCCATCTGGAGGCTTCCATGCTGGCTACCGCTGTCCTAGTGCATTTTAGTCGGGGTCCTGACTGAATGGTCAGGCAAATAAGCAGCCAGCCCAGGCCACATCCTCTTGCAGGCAGGTATTGCTCTGCTCATGTGACACATGCTTGCTGGTACCTCCGTTGCTGCATTGCAGCACTTACATGAGTCACCAGATGGAGAGATGAGTGAGTGGTAGTGAGGTGTTGAAGGAAAGGACTTTGTGCCTTATGGCCTGCTCCCAGGGCCTCCAAGTTATCCTGCTGCCCTCTGGTGCAGGACACCGTTAAATCCCCTGTGCTGAAATAAATTTGAACTCCTAGCCTGGGCAGCTGTTATATGTGAAATGTGGGAGGACCTTTTTGTACTTTGTCTCAGGCAGCAAAATGCCTTGGGCTGTCCCTGTAGGCTGCAGGAATGTTATGAATTGTTTTCTTTCTGGTGGGCAAGCAAATCGGCAAGAACGAAACCCAGAAGCAATCAAGGAGAGAAGCTATGTTCTCTGTGTCATAGGTGGTATTAGCTAGTAAATTCCCAGGAAGGACAAAGGAGGCTTCTCAATAAGATGGTTATTGTGGGATGGGCTCTCCTCATGCATGCAGTTGTGTTGTTGTTTCAAATTTTGCCTGATGTCATTGGCATCAGAATGCAAGCCTGTGTTTCCTTGCCATTTAATCCTGGGTTGCCACAGTTGGAGGCAGCAATGCTTCTGGATAGCAGTTACTGGAAACCACAGGAGGGGAGAGTCCTGGGGAGGAGCCTGGGAGATGGCAGGTGAGTTGGACTTGGCATCAAGCAACTGAAAAGGTGCATGGCTCAGTGGTAGAGCATCTGTTTTGCATGCAGAAGGCCCCAGGTTTAATCCTCTACATTTCCAGGTTGGATACTCTCTATGTCATAACTGCCAAGTTCTCCCTTTTTTTAAGGGAAATTCCCTTATGCTGAATAGGCTTCCTCGCGAGAAAAGGGAAAACTGGGCAGCTATGCTCTATGTGAAACTTTAGAGAGCCACTGCCATTCCGTTTAGACAATACTGAGCTAGATGGCTCTTGGTCTGACTCAGCATAACGCTTCCTTTGTTCATATACACACCGGTCCTTGGAAACCATCAGTCTAATGCACCTAAGGAAAGAGGAATGCAGAAGTGATCAAGCAGCTGTCAAATGCTGCAAAATCATACAAAATTAAAAAGAATCTGAGTCAATAGCAGGGTCTTGAGCCACTTAGGAGTAGGCATGTGATCTCACCAAAGCGAGAGCTGGAGGCTTTATGCAGATAGCCTCCCCTCCCCCCCCAAAAAACCCCTCCACCTGAGTTATATCTGAATTTCCCCCCCTTCATTCCCCAAGTTCCTAAGCATGCATCTGCATGACAATAATTGCAGTTTGGTGACAGATACAATTCACTTGCCTTCTGATTCATTCTCGACATTGATTTAGCTGTTCCGAAGATGTGAAAGTTATAAATTTGTTAAATGCTTATAGGCTTTGGCTTGGTTTGGAATTGTGTTGTCAAAATACAAAGCGTTCTCCGGTCAATAAGAACTTGTAGAGCAGAATTGTGTGCAGCCCGGAGAAACGTCAGTTTCAAACACATCAGACCTGTTGCCGTCCTCACGTTTACAGCAAGAGATAAGATTACCCAGGATCAGTTTGGGAGTCCCAGGAAAGCCTTCAGGCCACTGGAATATTGCATGCACACCTGTTCTCCTAGACCAGTGGTGGTGATACAGTGGTGCACACCTGACCTGTTGATTGTTTTGCTGCTGATTACTGGGGGGGGGGCAGAGAGGAGTAGCAAAATGGTGGCAAGGCTGGCACAGTGCAAATGCACCAACAGAGCTAAGCTGGTGCTCCCACTGGTGTGTTTGCGCTGCACCTCCGCCTCACCTCTCCACCTCTACTTCCCAGTCTGCAGTGATAGCATGACCAAATGAAGGTCAGGTGACCAGCACTGCCCCACCATGGTGTCCACTACTGGGGAGGGGGCTGTGGTTCTCCAACTGCTCTTGAACCATCATCCCTCCAGATCATGCTGGCAGTGTTGATGGGAGCTGGAATCCAACAACAGAGGCTACTTGACTTAAAATAGAAGTTTTAAATAGCAATCAGTTATAAATAGGTGTGGCTGTACTATATTACTACAGTATTAGATTCAAGTGTGTCTCTTACCTGTGAAGAGAGTAAATTGCAGAGCTTTCTAAACGCTCACAGGAATACCTATGCCATATATACTACAAAAGTTTATGATTCAGAATCATATACATTTTTGTGATATTAAAGAACCATTACCTTACTGGGACTGATTAATATTCAGTTACACAAAGCCATAGAAAGCTGTATTTATAGCATTTTGTACTAATATTTCAGCAATAAATCATCCCTATCCTTAATTGTACTTTGTTTCCTCAACATTTAAAATCTGTAAGCTATTTGAATTAGTAATTTAAGACCTATCGTTAAATTAGATTGGGAATTTAAATTTGTCACTTGTTTAAAACAAATTGCAGAACTAAAGGCTATATTTCTTGTCTTTACTAGGTTAACCTCAAGGTACAGGAGTTTAATAAAAACCCACCTCCCACCCTCTCACTACATGGAGTTTCATGTCTGAGAAACGAAAGATCAACCTGCGAGGCTTCCTTTTGGATCTCAAACTCTGTGCAATGCTGGTTTGCGGAGCGTGGGGGCAGCACTGTCAATAATACTTCTGATATATTTACAAACCAGTTGACGTTACAAAATTATGGGATTTTCCACACTTGGTTCTTTAGTTGTGATTCTGTCAGCAGCTTATCAAAACACCCTTTTAGAAAGCATGAAATCAGATCTCGGGAATTAAGGAACATAAAATATGGAGAACAAAAAAATTCTTAGAGAATTGCAAGAGGCAAATAGCTCCTAACCATTTTTTAATTGAATCAAAATAATACTCTTAAGGTAGCTTTCTTTGGGGTGTTCTAAACCATTAGAGGCACGGTTCCTAAATGCAAAATGAAGAGGGGAATAAATTACCCATTTTTGTTGTTTAGCCGTTTAGTAGTGTCCGACTCTTCATGACCCCATGGACCAGAGCACGCCAGGCACTCCTGTCTTCCACTGCCTCCCGCAGTTTGGTCAGACTCATGTTGGTAGCTTTGAGAACACTGTCCAACCATCTCGTCCTCTGTCATCCCCTTCTCCTTGGGCCCTCAATCTTTCCCAGCATCAGGGTCTTTTCCAGGGAGTCTTTTCTTCTCATGAGGTGACCAAACTATTGGAGCCTCAGCTTCACGATCTGTCCTTCCAGTGAGCACTCAGGGCCGATTTCCTTCAGAATGAATAGGTTTCATCTTCTTGCAGTCCATGGGACTCTCAAGAGTCTCCTCCAGCACCATAATTCAAAAGCATCAATTCTTCGGTGATCAGCCTTCTTTATGGTCCAGCTCTCACTTCTGTACATCAATACTGGAGAATCCATAGCTTTCACTATATGGACCTTTGTCCAACAAAGAGGGGCCCCTCTCCCCACTGGCTATGCTGTCTCTGGTCGTGGCTTTTGCAAAAGCAACTCAAAATGCAAGAAGGAAGCAAAAAGGAGAAGCGAGGACTGTGAGCTGCAAACATCCATTCTACCTCCTCCTCTCCCTGCCATACACCCATTTCCCATTTTCTTGTATTATATCTTTGCTATGGATTATGATTGCTGAGAGCTAATTTTGGCTAGCAATTAGGCCATAAATATACATACTAAATGAAAAAAAATGCAAGCAACCAACAGGAGCGTTGATTCTGCTGTGATCACAGCAATGGCCTGTAGAGTCTGCAATGTATATAGGTGGATGGGCACGGTGCCTACATGCACAAGTACTGTTGAAACAGGGAACCAGCTGCATCACACTTATTGAAGTGTTCTAGTAGGTAAATATAATGCCAATCCTTGTCTGACTGCACTGACTGAAAAGTCAAAGTGCTGGTGTTGACCTATAAAGCCTTACATGGCTCAGGACCTCAATACCTGAAGGTCTGCCTCTCCCCATACACACCGACCTGGACCCTGTGCTTGTAATCTGAGGCCCTTCTCTGTGTCCCTGCTCCCCGAGATGTTCAGAGGGTGGCAACATGAGAAGGGCCTTTTCTGTGGTGACTCCCTGTTTGTGGAATGCTCACCCCAGAGAGGCTCCTCTGGTGCCATCATTACATCATTACAGGTTTTAAGGCACCAGGCAAAACCATTCCTTTTCACCCAGGCCTTCAACCATTAAATAATCTATGGCTTGTTAAAGCTGGGGATGGACAGACTGTTGTTATCATAGAATCATAGAGTTGGAAGAGACCACAAGGGCCATCCAGTCCAAACCCCTGCCAAGCAGGAAACACCATCAAAGCATTCCTGACATATGCCTGTCAAGCCTCTGCTTAAAGACTTCCAAAGAAGGAGACTCCACCACACTCCTTGGCAGCAAATTCCACTGTCGAACAGCTCTTACTGTCAGGAAGCTCTTCCTAATGTTTAGGTGGAATCTTCTTTCTTGTAGTTTGAATCCATTGCTCCGTGTCTGCTTCTCTGGAGCAGCAGAAAACAACCTTTCTCCCTCCTCTATATGACATTCTTTTATATATTTGAACATGGCTATCATATCACTCCTTAACTTTCTCTTCTCCAGGCTAAACATACCCAGCTCTCTAAGCCGTTCCTCATAAGGCATCATTTCCAGGCCTTTGACCATTTTGGTTGCCCTCCTCTGGACATGTTCCAGCTTTTCAATATCCCTCTTGAACTGTGGTGCCCAGAACTGGACACAGTATTCCATGTGAGATCTGACCAGAGCAGAATACAGTGGTACTATTACTTCCCTTGATCTAGATGCTATACTTCTATTGATGCAGCCCAGAATTGCATTGGCTTTTTTAGCTGCTGCATCACACTGATGACTCATGTCAAGTTTGTGGTCCACCAAGACTCCTAGATCCTTTTCACATGTACTGCTCTCAAGCCAGGTGTCACCCATCCTGTATTTGTGCCTTTCATTTTTTTTGCCCAAGTGTAGTACTTTACTTGTTATGATTATTATTATTCTGCTGATTATTACTATTCTTCATTTCCTGTTTTTATTATTATGCTGTGTAAAATATGTTCTTAATGTTGTGCATTGCCCTGGGACCTTTTGATAAAGGGTGGTATGTTGTTGTTGTTATTGTTGTTAAAAAAATCAGGGGTTGGGGAACCTCCAACCTAATTAGCCCCATCAGACCTCTTCACTTGGTCTACTCTACAGGGCCATCTTGGCTGACCCATCCCCATCATTTGTTCTTCAAAGCACTGCACAGGGCTCTTTGTAAGGACCCTGATCACTGATAATCAGCTGATTGTCGGGGCTTCAAAGTGCCATGTCATTCCCTCCATACCTAACGACTGGTGACAGGCTAATACCTTCATTACTCCTTTGGGCAGCAGGCCACTTGGAACCCAGCTCTGTCCTCCATTAGAGAGGAGTGGTCAGGAGGTTAGGAAGAGCAGTTGGGGGGGGGTTTCTACTGCTACTTCTCAGCTTCTGCTGCCTGAGGTGGTTGCCTCAGTCCACCTGTTGGTTGGACCAGCGCTGAAGGTTCCACACCTGTGCTCCAGGTTGTTGTGGCTGTTGAGGACAAGGGCAATGTGGGAGCAGTGAAAGAGGCAGGGCACCTCTACCTAGTATGAAATTCCAAGGGGTCAGAGAAAAGGAACCTTGATGGAAATGGGCGGGACTTGCGGCAGCAGAAGCTTCTGGTGGTTGGATGGGGACCATATCGGGTCAACTACTGTGGCTCAGGCAGAAGAGCTGAGCAGCATCTGCTGAGCATGCGGTTCCAACTTCTCTGCAGCGCAAGGCTTGTGCTTAAGAGAATTATTAGTCTCCATCGTCGTGCAAATGAGATGCACGGGGTGTGCTTCTAAATGCTTCGTTCACTCAGGCTTCTTCCCTTTGTAGGAAGTGAAAGTAATTCAGATTGAAAGCGTATACAGTACGTTGCCCTTTGTATACGTCTGGCAATAGAAACATGCTTGTCGAGGAATGGAAATGAAATGGAACGTGCAAGGGCAAAAAGCCATTTCATGTTTTGCAAAGTGAGGCAGTGGAATGGAAAAGGCTGAACCACCACCCCCAGAAATAGGAAACGTTTTCAATCTAAGAAAGGGCCAATATAAAATTCATGTGATCCCTAATGGGCCTGGGGAAAAGAATTGGCTTTCCTTGCAGCCCCCACCTGAAATTTTCTTTTGCAATTTATTCTTTATGAAAGGAAGTTCTGTATGCCCTCTTCCTACTAGGTGCCCAAAGCAATGTTTTATACTGCAGTAAGACATTGGGCCAATCCCGCTGTTTGGCAAAGTAAGGCAGGCACTGATTTTAGGTGCCATCAAAGGGCAGCAAATGGTTAGTTATGTAATGTAATTTTGCTGCATTTGTACTGCTGGGGAAAAAGAGAGGTGATTGTGAGTTGCCAAAATAACTTGGCTGGCTTTGGGTACTATTAGGGACAGACAAATCATCCTATTTCCATCCTAAGACACTTTCGGTTTTTGTGAAACCAGCTTGGCTTTGTCCCTTTACAAAAAAGAAAAAGCGGGGGAGGACTTATGAGGACTTTTGCCTGGCACCTTAAAAATTGCCTTTTTCTTCTTTTTATATCCTGCTTAACTTTTTAAGCTGCTCAGAGGAGAGCCATGGCCAGGTGGTAAATCATGTCTTTGAAAATGTTACAAGGAAAAAAAAGGTGGTTGCCCCCATGTACCATGTCAAAAAGGAAAAAGAGGGGATCCTTAGATCACCTTGTAACTATTGTATGGACTGATGTTGTCAATTGATTATGTGACTTGACCCCCACAGGTCAGTGTTTCAATCCACATGTGCGCCCAGGGGTGGGGGGAATGGGAAAGTCCTTCCAAAAATGTGGTGTGAAGCAGAATCTTCCTCACCCCTATGTAGTTGACTTGATGGGGTGGGGTCTGTGCATCATTCGCAGCTCTTCATTGAGCAGCAAAATATCTTTAGCTGGTTGTGGACAAGAAGGTCACAGAAGCTAATATTTTAGACCAAATATATACTTCTCCTAAGGCAGTCATTTCCAAATCCAAAAATCTTGTGACACCTTACAGACTAACACCTTCATTTATGGTGTAAGCTATCATGGACTACAGTCCACTTCATAAGATGTAGTCGAGGGAAGGTTATGCCATCCTATGTTTATGTTAATTGGTCATAAAGCACCACAACACTCTTGGTCTCTTTTTTTGCTGCAGCAGATATAAAAAGCCTCCCCCATGGAAATTATTTCTTGATGTTTTGCTATGGAAAGAGAACCATCTTGCCTTTGACACTAAATATTTTCCTCTTTCCTACAGTTTGCCACAATGCACTGGGCATTAGATTTACTGAAATAAATAAGTAACACATACATTAAAACCAGCACAAAATAAAACAGAGGAAAATCTAAAAGTCATGCGTATTTTTAAAAGGCAGGGCTGTCTAAAGACATCATGTTCACAGCACGAGGCTGCAGAAAATTAAAAGCCAAAGGCCTGGTGGAAAAGATTTGGTTTTGCCTGGCAAAAATAGATACTGGTAAGTAATGATGGCACCCGGTGAGCCTTCCTGGGGAGAGAATACCGTACTTACGAATAGACACGGTTAGGATTGCAATCTAACTTACACTGTCTCAGCCTAGTGTCCTCCAGGACCATAACTCCAATCAGCCCTAGCCAGCATGGCCAATGGTCAGGGAGGACAGGAGTTGCAGTTCTGGTGAAGACATCTCTGTTTTATGGAGTGGCTTAAGCATCACTTCAATATGGCAAGCACCAGTACTAGGGGTTAGTGTAGACCTAAAAGGATGACTTACTGCTGTATATTGCAGCACAGTGACTCATTTCACCCCCATTCATTTAAAACATGTCTTCCCCCAAAGAATCAATGGAATTGTAGCTCTGTTAGGGATAAACTACAGTTCCCAGGGTTCTTTTTTTTTGGGGGGGGGGAAATATGTCCCCTAAATGTACAGTGTGTATGACTTGAATGCTCGTTAAATATGGAAATCTAAGTTTCAAAATAGATTGGAAGGTGCAAGTGGCCATTGACAGTTACAGCAGAACTTTGAATCACCTTAAAACCTGGCAAAATATACAGAATGAGAACATACAGTCAAACATTTCAACAATTTCAAATGCCTGTATTGATTCAGAGCTAGATTTTGAAATAAATGTTGGTTTATCCCTCCTCTCTGCTGTCACTGTACCACCAGAGCATGCTTCAAAAGCGTAATTCCTTCCTAATATTCCTCCTGGGCCTTAGTAGCTGTGACAGCCTTAAGCAGTGGCTTTGGGCAAAAGTAAAGTCACTTTCAAAAAGCAGAAGTCAAGAAACAACATCTAGAAATGATAATCTGTTGATGTGCCACATCTGAACCTGCTTGTCTTGCTATCAGATGTTGCTATACCAGCGGGAAAATGTTCATGCGATTAAATAACAGAATTCTGTTTCAGTCAGTTTGTGGTTTTAACGCAAGATTAATAATTCCTGTGACCCATCTGCTACATTATAGCTCCAGTAAATGATTTTCTTTTTTGGGGAGGGGCTATGTAAAATGTAGGAATAAAAGTATCAAATAGGCTGAAGACAGATTATTTCTTCCAAGAACCTCCACCAAAAGCCAAGTATCCACAGACAATCTCAGGGGGGCCATTTCTCACATTTTGTTTTGGTGGCACATAAGATTTCTTTTCTACATATGTCCCAATTCCCATTAAAACAACAAAGAGGAGATTATTTATTTCATGGGAAAATATGAGTACTTTTCCTGGAAAGTTTGCTCAGAGATGGAGAAGTATCCTAGTCTTTTCACCAATAACATTTCAAGAGGATTTTAGAAAGGCAACCAATGTATAGGGCAGATTGAGTCTACAGAGCATATATCGAAAACAGTCTAGGACGCTAGTCCCAATCATTCCTTTCAGGGACGCCCTGTCACAAAAGAAGACTGCTTCTTGAGTATTCCTTAAACAGAGTAATGTAAAGGAATAGCTTCATCTTTTGACAGTACAAGAAATAACCAAGCAATACACTTCAGTACACTTTAGGGTGGACATTTTCCTCGAATGCATTTGACGCAGGAACAACGGAAGCTGTTTTATCCTGAGTCAGAAACTGGTCCACCGAGCTCAAGCTCTCTAGGATTTCAGGCAGAGTTCTCTCCCAGCAACACTTGGATATTCTGGGAATTGAACCCCGGAACGTCTACATGCAGAACAGATGCTGTACCCCTCCTGAGCTATGGCGCTTCCCCAACATGTAAGCCAAGGAGGCAAAGACTGCTGTTCTAGGCAGATACAGTTTGGAGTAAGTCTTACTGAACTCTGTGCTGGGCTTTGCCTTTGTGCAAATATACATTGCATCAGGATATATGATGTTATTGGCTCTGTAAGAGCCTTAATGATTGCTGTGCAGGATGATGATGAAATTGACATAAGTATAGAAAGACATACAAGAAATAAAATGAAAGGAAGGAGACTTGAAAAGAGATTTGCATTGAGGAGACAGGTAGTGGCGGCGTGATAACACGGTGACAAGGAGAAGTGGAAGGCAGGCAGGAAAGGAGGTCGAACGAACAGGATAACAGACAGAATATTCATAAGGAAACCCAAGGAAAGAAGGGGGACACTGTTTGAATAGGCTTGCTCCACAAAATAAGTGCATTTATATTTCCTTAGACTGACATGAGGAAATCAGGCCTCTGCATTCAAGGATTTAGTTGTTGTCTCTCCCCAATACGCTCTCACAATGAGTTTTTTGAAATGAGGTGTATGAAGCATAGCAAAAGCATCTCTGCCGCCTTATATATGATGCGAAAGCTGTGTTGCCTGCTGAACTATGACATTTGGACTCCACACAAACATCAGTAATGTAACAAGTTTATTAAACAGGCTTTTATACAGCGGCCAAGCAGGGCTCTTAACGCAGGCCTTCAGCTGGGAAGTCCATGGGAAGTGGGAGCCTGAAGGCTTGGCTGTGCATGGGGGACAGAGCACAGTAAAAACATTGTGCCTGAATAGAAAATAAAATGTGCACCCAGATAAACAGATTCAAAACAGTTGAACACCATTATAATTACAGATGGTCCTTGTATCTGTAAGTGTTGGAATTTAACTAGGTTCACAAATATTTTACCTCAAGGGTAGCATCTTCCCCTTCATTCAAAACCATTACGGTCAGTACCACCCAAGAAAGAAAACACGGGCAGGGCTGATTCACACAACTGTTTCTGCCACTGTGAGACGATTGCTGGGCCGTGATTACAGGACGACCAGTTGCACAACAGAGGACAGGAATCCTAGAATGTAGTTTAGAAGAAGGGATTTGGGCAGGTGCAGTTTATCTCAACTCTGCAGAGCTGTGACATAGTACCATAGCTGCTAAAACTCTCTCTTCTGCACAGCCATTAAGAGCGCAGGACTCCTGACCTCTGCTGCATTTAGTAACCCTGTCATTTTATGGCATAGCTTTACAAAGAGCCTGTTATTGTGCGCAGGCCTATCACGTACTCAATGATAAAGGTTGCCAGATGCATGATGGTGCAGCAGTGAGATGGCTGGAGGAGCTAGTTCCAAGAACTGGTAGCACATTTATTTGTTGCAAAGAGGCCAAGCAGCAGTTAGTTGTGCAGTTTGTGGGACAACCAGCCTCATATGCCAACAAGCTTACCGTAAGTCTAATTAATGCATGAAATGGTTAATACCATTAGGGCTCCCATATTCCAGGGATAACCCCCCCCCCCACCCCCACTATTGGGATAACCCTCCACCATCCAGCATCTCACTCGCTCGCCCCCTCCTTGCTGCTAACCCCTTCCTCGCCTACCTGCTCCCCCCTTCTTCCCTCCCCTCTCTTACCATGGAGCCTAGCACAGCCCCAGGAAAACTGCACAAGTTCCTGGCAGCTGCCAGGACCAGCTCAGGGCCTAGCGCGATCCCTGGCAGGCCGCTCCAGGCCACCCAATGTGTGCTACCTGTTCCAGGCACCGCGCCTTCTGAGCATTCGCGTGCCCCACAAAAAAAGAGAAAATAACACACACACCCCAAACCAGGACATTTAATCTGAAATGCAAAAATCTGCCAAGAGGGGGGTGCTGGCTCCCCAAAACAGGACATGTCTGGGAAATCCTGGATGTATGGCAACTCTGATTACCATAAGCTGCCCTGTTAGGCTTAGCTACGTCATTTCACCTTACCTTGGGAAGAAATAGGTAATCAAGCCTATTGTTTCTTCCAGTCTACCTGAGAAGCTCATTATGCGAAAAGGTTTGAGTTGGTTGCTCCAACTCAGCTGCATGACTCTCATCAGCACACTTGAGTTCCTATGCCAATAATCTAGGAACTTTTACCACTTTGTAACTAAGTTTTACTGCTTGTGCAATTTTTCTGACTGATGTATGGAAACACACATGAAGTGAACCTTTGAAAAACTTGTAAGTAAACTAATTTTTAACTTGCCAACCGTGTGGTATTTTTGTATGCCAGGGGAAATGGGAAACTTTGGAGGGAATTTTAAAGGGCACATTTTAAGGTTTTACAACCTATATTTCCATGCTTTAATTAGCTGCATATTTTGTGACTTTAAATCTCCGCTGGGGCTCTCTCACCAAAGATTAATTGGCCCAAACCTGGATCTTGGCATCCAGGAATCCTTTCTTTCTTTCTTTTGCATCAGCACAGTTAAGGAAATCCCCCCCCTTCCCTTAACTACTACTGCTGGTAATGTGGTGATCCATTCACAATGCTCTTCTGTGACACACACTCCTTGTTGGTCACAGCTGACCATTTTGAAATCATTGCCTTATGCTTGTTTTAGAAATTTTTGAAACATTCCTTATACCCATGTTGGTGTGGCAAACCATTTACCATGTACTGTACTTTTTTTTTAAAAAAAGTCTAAATATTCAACAGCTGATTACCACCAGTTGATAACAACCTGTGTTCTAATAGTGGTCACTTTCACTATCTTATCTAGTCTGCCCAGCAGCCAAGAGGGTGTCTTAGAATCTAACCGTCATTTCAAACTGTTCCTGGAATACTAATATTAAACGAACCTTTGAACCCATAAAGGAAGTTTTCAATCTACACTATCTGTTCTCTGTGGTGCAACACTGTGACACATAGAAACAGCTGTTAATAATGTACTCACATTCATAATTCAAAAGTGATATTTTTGGTCATTGCTGTAATATCCATGTTCAGATAAATGCATTTGGGAGATATATGAATAAACATTTTGCCCGCATGCGGAGTTTCTTTGTCCTTCCCTTTGGAATGCATAAACAAACAAACAAACAAAAAAACCAAGCCAGGAACCCTTTAATTAATCATAGTTCTTCTGTTTCATCCAAACTGAGAAACTATGGTTACCAGCTTTGAAGCGAGCCAGGATATTAAGTCAACTTCAGACTGTGACTTGAAGAGCATTGGTGGTACCTTGGTTTACAAACACAATTGGTTCCGGAAGTCTGTACTTAACCTGAAGCGTACTTAACCAGAAGCGAACTTTCCCATTGAAAGTAATGGAAAGTGGATTAATCCGTTCCAGACAGGTCTGCAGAGTAACTGAAAATACTCAAACTGAGGCGTACTTAAACCGAGGTATGACTGTACTGCATCTGCTACCATTGCCTGCCTTCAGTGCAAAAAAGTAAATAGAAAGCAAATACTAAAGAAACCACAGTCACTGCTGCAATACATAGGGCAGCTCTGAACCTTGTGGCAAATTTCAAAGCATTTCCGTGCAGCACTGCTTATAAGACTGTGCCGAATATTCTGGGGTAAACATTTTCCATATGAAAAAGGTGGCTTTTGGTTGGCAATGGGCACCCAGAGAACTATACCTCTCTTTTGCTCTAGTAAATGGCTGCTTTCAGTTCTGATCAGTTGCAGCTTTAGAGCTTTACATATGCAACTGAAAATAGCCCTTCTTCATGTCGGTAATATCACATGTCAGATTTGGCCACATGTCACTGTTGATTAAAAAAAAAAGAATGTTTCTTTTCCCTCATTAGTAATTTGCTTCAAAAAAATTCAAGTTTTAAAAATATTTGTAACAGCTAAGAAAATGAATAGAATTTTTCAGGCAAAACATGGTGTCAAAACAAAATAAAAAATTTCTTCCAGTAGCACCTTAGAGACCAACTAAGTTTGTTATTGGTATGAGCTTTTGTGTGCATACACACTTCTTCAGTGTATCTGAATTTCAGACACACTTTAGACTAAGTAGTTTGCTAACTTATATTATGGAACATGTCCGCAGTGGTGGATCTTAATGGTGGATCTTAATGCGTCTCTCTCTCTCTCTCTCTCTCTCTCTCTCTCTCTCTCTCTCCCTCTCTCTCTCTCAGCAAGATTTTTCTTCTCAATCTCTTAATTCCCAAAATATTGCTTAATATTACTTTCCAGGTACACATGACCTTGAAAACCAGATACTCGGTATGTGCTGCATCTTCAGAAATTGGAAATATTGACATAACATAGCCAAATAAGCCTTACCTCTTTATAATTTAGTCACTGAGGTTGGCTCTGTCCTGTATATTATATTTTTGTCTGCCTCTTCACCCTGACTTCTTATACCAAGTGAAAAGCGTGAGCGACTTGTAAATTTTCATATATAAAGAAGCACAAGAGTAATACAGACAACAACACAGATTTCTAAACACAGCAGCCAGATCTTATTTATTTTTTAGAAAGCATAATGTTGTCTTAAATGATTTCTCAGTAAGACTGTAATCTGCTTCTTCCAAATAGCATTTAACAGAGCTGTCAGTGTGAAGAAGCAGGCTTAATCACATGTGGATTACATTGCTTTGTTCTAGGTCTTATTTTCACTCCCTTGCTGTCCTTTCTAAACAGAGAACAAGCTTGGGAAATGCTATCAGCAGAATGGCCAGCAATATGATCGGAAACCTCAATCCCGTTTAGTTTGTAAGACTTACCTCCGGTTAAATGTGCTTTGGCAGATGCAGTCAAGGTCGATCATCAACCAGGCAAAAGTCAAGCCTAACCTGGATGTCTTGACAGCATAACTAGGTCAGGCCAGACCAAATCAACAAACTCAGTGGATTTATAGGAACCTTTTGACCTGTAACCTTGGTTGACTCACTGCATGAGGCTAGGGAAGGGAAGGTTCCTGTTTCTAGCACTGGCAGTTCCTGCCACCCTCTCACCCCATGAACATGTCAGTTTTGTGAAAGGGTACTTTGGGGATAAAAGGAAACAAAATATATTTAAGATCCAGTGCACTAGCCAGAGCCCCCCCCCTCCAAGGGATATTCCAGGTCACTTCCTTGGGTTATCTGCTTTCTTTAAAGCAGTAAAGAGAGTCTCTAGCCCAGGGATGGGGGGACTCCAGTACATCTCCAATGTACTGCAACTAGCTGCTAGCTGCTGCTAGCTGCAACTGATCAGAGTTCAAAGTCCAGCAACATCTGGAGAGCAACAGGTTCATCACCCCTGCTCTAGTTATTTACAAGGGAGGGGGGAAGTGCAGGCAGGATTCACTAAGAAATAAACATTCTCCCATCTTCTAGTGTTCCATCAAATGCATGCAAATGCTGTGGGATGACTTTCACACATCTGGCAATTGACATCTAATGTCAAATTAATGTTTAAAAGTATATCTGATTACTATTATAATCAATAAATCAATTGATGGAGAAGAGTGCTTGCTCCCTTTCTCATAACGCTAGAACTCATCCCACGAAGCTGAATGTTGAAAGATTCAGGGCAGATAAAGTACTTCTTTGCGCAGTGCATAGTTAAACAATGGAACTCACTCTCACAAAAGGCCGTGATGGCCATCAACTTGCATGGTTTAAAAAGAGGATTGGACAAATTCTTGGAGAATAAGGCTA
Source organism: Zootoca vivipara (assembly GCF_965207765.1). Taxonomy (NCBI): domain Eukaryota; kingdom Metazoa; phylum Chordata; class Lepidosauria; order Squamata; family Lacertidae; genus Zootoca; species Zootoca vivipara. Next base: position 57,248,067 of record NC_142588.1, on the reverse strand, counting down.
TCAATGGCTACTAGCTATGATAGCTATGCTCTGTTTTAATGGTCAGAGGCAACAATACTTCTGAATGCCAGATATTGAAAACCAAAGGAGGGGAATATACTCTTGTGCTCAGGTCCTGCCTAAGGCTTTCCCACACATCTCTGTGTGGCCACTGGATGGTGGACTAGATGGGCCATTGCTATAATCCAGCAGGCTCTTCTTACGTTTTTATGACCAGTCTGAAATTTGTTTAATTTCAAATACAAGAGAAGGGGAGATTGCATTAAAAGGAACACACACACACACACACACACACACACACACACACACACACACAGTTAATCTCCAGTTCCCAACTTCTATAATTTACAAGCAAAGTATCTTAAGATGACGTGCAAACATCATGGGACCTGTCATCTAGGAGAGCAAGCAGAGATCCTCTAGGCAAAGAGAGGCAAAATACTATTTTATGGTGTATTCCAGGAGGGATAGTGATTGATGAGGGATAGCAAGTATCCAATTAGGTATGGTCCTGGGGTTTGTGAGGTCCAACAGGTGCGCAGATGACAATACGTAGTATCATTCACATAGCCAATGGAAGAAGCTGCCTTTCTTGACATATGCTTCTGCTTGCAGCCAGGCAAAGCTCAGGATTGTGTGCTTTGCCTGCTTTGCTGTTACAGAAGTAGGAGTCTTTGGCCAACATGAGAATTCTAGTAGTACTTACCTGTCTCCCAACAGCTGAGCCAGTGCTGCTTACTAGGAGGGAGAGGGGCAAAGTCAGCACAGTGCAAACGCATTGGCAGGAGTAGCATTGGCAGGAGCCAGAGTGGTGTAGTGGTTAAGAGCGGTAGACTCATAATCTGGGGAACCGGGTTCGCGTCTCCGCTCCTCCACATGCAGCTGCTGGGTGACCTTGGGCTAGTCACACTTCTCTGAAGTCTCTCAGCCTCACTCACCTCACAGAGCGTTTGTTGTGAGGGAGGAAGGGAAAGGAGAATGTTAGCCACTTTGAGACTCTTTAGGGTAGTGATAAAGCGGGATATCAAATCCAAACTCTTCTTCTTCTACACTGATGCATTAGCATCATGTTGAGCTTCTTGCTGCCTTGCCCATTCCCTCCTGGTAAGCAGCAATGACTCAGCTGTCAGGAGGTCCAGTAAGCACTGCCCACCACTGAAGAATTCTTAGAGGGTTGGAGCTGTGATTTTTATCATAGTGTGGTCCTAGGTGTTCCATACAGCCCTGTTAAGATATTTGTATCCTTGGTCCTGTGGGATGGATTTGAGCATGTGGACGCTATCAGTCAAGTCATCTTCTTGGGGTTACTACCCTGTAATCTTTCCAAAGCTATTGTATGCCACCATCTTCAAGTGCAGGCTTTCAGTTTGGGTTGGTTTCCATTATAGTGACTGCCAGCGTAATCTTGCCAGGTGTGTCTTGGAAGCTAATCTAGGTTGATGGTGAGTTGATAGTGACCAACAAAACCGGGAAAATTTGAGGTAAAAGTTGCGGCCTTACCAGTGGTTGAGAGAGAGATCTGAGGTATGTGATATGACAACTGGAACTGAGTGGGACAATAGCTTCCCCCACTTCTGCTTCTCTTAGATTTATAGACAAATTATGGTGCCACTAGCTGAAGCGGACCATGGAGGATAAGCATCTGTGCAGCTTGGGGCCTGAGCAAATGTTTCACTCTTGGCTGGAGTCTACATTTTGTGCTTGGTGACTGATGTGATATTTATAAACCCCTCTTTCTGTAGATTAGATTCCGGCAAGTTTACTGAGCCTCTCATCTGATACATTGCACTTGTAAAACACATGGCCTTGAGTACAAAAGTGTTGATGCAGACTTTCCTATACTCATTGTACTGACAAGACAGAGAAACTTTCACCCCCTGTCTTCTTTGGAAACAGATTAGCGCTTTTCCAATTTGCTAATAATACACATACTTCCCAGTGGTCAGTTAACAGAATGGACCAGCAGCCAACAACAATCTTGTTTTAGATGCTAGAAGCTTCTGCCTCTTCTTAGCTTCTCTCCACCCTCATGCATCACTGCTTCCTATTGACAAGGCTGGCCCTGTGACATAGCAGGGTGAACCAACTTCAGCATCAGAAGGAGAGATAGATGAAGGGCTGTACCTCAGCTGTGGAACATCTGCTTTCCACGCAGAAGGTCCCAGGTTCAATCCCTGGGGAGGGTTGCAAGAGTCCCCTGCCTGAAATCCTGGAGAGTCACTGCCAGTCAGTGAAGACAATGCAGGGATAGATGGACTGATGGTGTGACTCAGGAACAGGCAGCTTCCTGTGGTGCAGCAAGGCTTTTTGAAGGGTAGGGGTACCATTTAGACACCGCTCCAATCAGCAATGTGTTTTGAGGTGGCACTACCCACTCAGAGCGCAATGATGCAGGGAGATGAGTGAGCAGAGGGGGTGGTGCCCATAGCACTCATTCAGAACTCCAAATGTGCCCACAGGCCTCAAAAGGGTTGGTGACCTATAGTTTTCTTTAAAAAAAATTTTTTGCAGCATAAACACACACACTCACAAAAAGAAAAAGGGAAAAAACATTTAAAAAGAAATTAAAAAAAGAACCCGGAATGGGTTACTTCCGGATTTTGCCGCTCGCACATGCGCAGAAGCGCTAAGTTGCACTTTGTGCATGTGCAGAAGCACTGAATCGCGACCCGCGCGTGCGCAGACACGGCGCTGCGGGTTGCGAATGCTGCAGGTTGCGAATGTGCCTCCTGCATGGATCACGTTTGCAACCCAAGCGTCCAATGTAAACCGTTTCCTTCTCCTTTCATTTTTACTCTTTTTTCTTTCTGTTTTTAGCTTTTACTCCATAGTTCGTTTTGCAAAAGTTAATCAAAACAAGTCCAAGTGTTAATCTGAAGGCACTGCTTTTTAAGGTACAGTGGTACCTTGTGTTATGTACTTAATCCATTCTGGTTTGTAACCGGAAACCGCTTGTAACATGAGGCGTGCTTTCGCTAATGGCACCTCCTGCTGCTGCCATGCCGCTGGAGCGCGACTTCTGCTCGCATCCCAGGGCAAAGTTCGCAACAAAGGGCATCTACTTCCGGGTAAGCGGAGCTCGTTACCCGAAGCGTTCGTATGGAAGACATTATGTAACACGAGGTACCACTGTAATCTCTATATTTTTCCCATTCTTTTTGGAATTTTTGTTTGGTCTGACCCCTAATTGTATCTGCCATTCTGGACAATTCTATATAGTCAAATAATTTATCTTGCCATTCTTTTTTTGTTGGTATTACTTATTTTTTTACAATTTTTGCCAATTAATGTTCTCGCTGCCACTGTGGCATAAAGAAATATTTTCTTATTTTCCCTCGTTATATCTACATCCAATATTCCCAATAGAAAAGCTTCTGTTTTCTTGGCAAAATTTTGTTTGAGCATTTTCTTATCCCATATCCCAGAAGCCTTTGATTTTATCACGTGACCACCACATATGCAAAAGCAAAAAATGATTTTGTTTTATACATTTTACATATTTGGGCTGGTGTTAAATACCACCTGTAAAACATCTTTATCAATTTTTCTTTTATCGTTATTATAGTCTATAAAGTAATGCTACAATTCATGTGCAGCCTCTTAAAAAGTCATTTTCCCACGACTGTTTTGTAAAGCTGATTTACTTATCCAGTTTCCTCTGTGGCAGATGTTCCCAGGGGTTCAGTGTGTGTAGGAGAGTGTGCATGTCCAACATGAAGACCCCCCCCCCCCAAAAAATTGTTTCTGCCTTTCCCCTCTCTGAACAGTTTAAGAGAATGACACCATTTATTTCTGGTGGAGGTGAACTCCCAAGTGGGGTTATAAACTTACAAGGAAAGAAATTTTCTTTTTCGAGTGTTTTGGAAAGCTTCTCATTCACCTATTATCGCTCTCTGCCAGAGAGTGCAAAGGGATGGAGCATGCATAAAGTGAGCTTTTATGCACCAACAGAGAGGAGACAGAACATTTCAGGCACCTGTTATGAAAGAAGGATGGAGGGCAGTGCAGTGGATAGGCAACATCTACACCACACTTAGGGTAATTGAAGTGCTTTGGGGGAATTTCCAGCACATCTGATACCTGCTACAGGTACATAAAAAGCCACCCTGCGCTCCCACTTTTCCACATTGCTGGGGCCATAGAAAGCCCTAATTCTTGGTATTGTGTACTTTCCCACAAAGAAGTGAGTGGGCTTTCTGTGTTGCTTTTTGAATAGCAACATTTTAATAGCACAGGAGAAAATACTGAGGCTTGGGGGGGGGGGAAACAAGCTATGATTTCCTACTTGCATATTTATTTCTTTTTACAAAACACACACCAACCACTAGTCACTAATCAAGGGAATTGCTTAGGTTTGCCACCAGCCGGACACAGCTGTGTACAGCGCAACTGGTGCTAGGCAAATTGGGCAGGGCATGATAGAGGGCATGTCTGCATTTAGCACTTTCAGTCAACAGTCTGATTATGTGTGACATTAGAAAGGAGCCATAGCTCAGTCAGGGGCGTAACCAGGATCAAAAGTAGAGGGGGGCAAGGGGCGGGGCCAAGGCACGGGAGGGGAGGGGCCACAAAGTGGGAACGTGGGCGGGGCTGCGGAGAACGATGGCGATGGTGATGATGATGTAAGAATAAAAATGAAAATAATAAAAATAACTTCTTGCAGCGCCTGGCTATCCTTCTAGATACCAGCCTGGCCTCCTCCTCCTCCTCCCTCTTCCTCGAGAGGAAGCCCTCCTGGGGGTGGTGGGCGGCCTTCTCTGCCGACAGAGGTGGCCCGGAAGTGAGCGCTGAGGCGCAGAGGCAGAGGCGGCTGGCAGGCTGCTCTCCCTTCTCCCTCCGCCGGGGCATCAGGCTTTGGGCCTCCTGTTCCGGGATGCAACAGTGGTCCCGGGCAGCCGTGACGTCGGCCTGGGCATGAGCGACGTGGTAGAGCGGACGCTGAGCGCCTTGCCCAGCTTGTTGGGGCAGCACGAGCCGGCGGCTGGGCTGGGCTGGGCGGCGGCGGGGGACCCGCCCGGATCTCGGCCACCTCTCGGGAAGCTGGAGGGCATGGCGCGGCGGGCGGGAACGCCCATCAGCTCAGTGTTACTGCATATCCTACATGCAGCGATTCTCAGGTTCAGTCCCTGGCATCTGTAGTGGACAGGATATTGGGTAACACAGCTGGGAACAACAACAACATTTGTATAATGCTTCCTTCATATTGTCTTCTATCATCAGCTTGGTACCGTTGGGCACACTGATGCCCTTGAGGATTTCCCCCGGTGCCCATGAAGCCTCTGTGACTCTCACTGCCCTCTTCATCATGAGATGGTGAGGGTGGCTACCTGTTTTCTCTCTTAAAAAGTATTGTTACGAGTTTGTGGGTGCCACACTCCCCTAAATTCCTGGACCCAGTAAGTGTTAGAAATTAATCAAGCCTTCTGAACACCTGGATCCAGCAAGGGTTAAAAAGTAAGCCATGAGGTAATCGCCTGGGAGATGAGCTATTAAGGAAGAAGAACAACAACAAAAAAGGTGATGGGCCATTGGGAAAGCTAAGGAGTGGGGGCTCTGGGCCAGATAGCAAGTAGGTGGTCCCCCTCCTCTAGCTCTTAAATAGTTAGGAGACAAGGCCAAAGTTTGAAGTAGAGAAGAAAGAGAAGTTGTATGTGTGCACACAAATATAAAAGTAGGACTCAGAAAATGGATCCTTTTGAAATTACATATTTTTGTGAGTTCCCCTCTCACTGCAACCATAATCAAATCACAGATCACACCTGTCTTCATTATATGAAGCATAATATGGATCCAATGTTTTTCAGGGCTGATATGGTGTCAAAGCATAGATATATAGCCTTTTGCTCCTCCTCCTCCTCATCTTTTCCTCTGTTAGCTCAGTGGGTGTCCTTGATATTATCAGATATATTGGAATAATATTTTATGACTATTGTTTTGGTTGTTCTCTTGAATGCATGACAATCATCTGCCTGATGTATATGAGGAAGGGAGGAAAACATGGATCTGAAGCATGGATTCTTATTGACCCTCAATATGTTTAGAATTGTTTCCCTCAAAGCTCACTGTCAAACCATGGCTGAAAATCCATTCAGGTCTGTGCCTTGGACCAATGAACTGTAGTACAAACCTCACAGAGCTACAACCCCTAGCACCCTTAAGAAACTACAATTCCCAGGATTTTTTTTTAGGAAGTCATGTGTTTTAAATGTATGGAGCATATGCATTCTCAGTTTTTTTAAAGACACACCCAGTTCATACCTTGTTGAAAGCAGCCCAATTACTTTCATTGGTTTTTGCACAAACAGACACATCTTCCTACAGACAAACAGACACATCTTCCTACTCCCTGTAGCTCCCATATTGCCTGGTTATCTCCTACCATGAAATAGTATTCTACATTCAGGGCTCGTCCTTATCCCTCTTTTCCCCAAAGCCCTGCTCCTCAGGAAAGGAGATTATAATATCTTCTGTGTAAGAAATGCAGTCAGCAGGGCACACTGGTTTCTGTAGTCTGAAACCTTGCTGTGCCAAAGGTGAGATGCCTGCAATTTTATTGTTCCCTCTGAGCTGTCCTGGAACAAATGTTGTTTGCCCTAAGCCTTCCATCTGGCGTAGATCTTTCTTTTTCTCTGTGGAGTGACACATCAAATGGAATATATATTTTGTTGGGGGGGTGGTGGTGGACAAAGTTTTAAAACGGAAACCCAAAGTGTTTCTGAATGCTCTGGAACAAAAGATTACATGGGATCTATTTGCAGCAATGGTAAGCATTAAAATAAATTGGTATTTGGGAGATCTGAAAGGATGCCATTGGTTGTCACTAACACAAAGACTGGAATGTCACAGATGCAAGTAGATGGATTCCCAGTCCTATTGAATTTCAAACTAGCTGAAGCAGACAGGGATCAGGATTTTCCTTCTCCTCTTGTCAGATATCTTACATAGCATGTCTGATCATCACGTGGGAAAGGAAGTGCATGTTTGATCACCATGTGGGACAGGACGCATTTCAACCTCCACTTTTAAGAGCAGACACCATGAATTAAAAACTATCAGTAGATTCCTAATATAGCAAGAAGAGACTGAAGCAGTTCTGCTGCAAATTGTGGTAATTGGTTGAAAATCAAGTGGCAGAGCTTCTACTTCTACTTTAATTATTCCCTGTAACGCAGAATGACTGAGCATGTTTGGAGAGATTCTGCAAGCAGACAAAATGGAAAATGTGCCTCTGATTGCATCCGTTTTTTATCTTGCACTCTATTTCCTGGGGCTCTTGCCAACATTCTCTTCCAGCAACAGGAGCTACATCAACATTTGCAAGTCCATTACCACAATTTCTATTGAGTTGAAAGCCTCTGAACTTTAAATGCATGGCTATCCTGCAAGGATAGGATAGTGTCTCCACTCTCCTCTCAGACATAATCCCTTCTGCTTGCTTTTAAAAATATCTGTGTGAATTCTGGGATTGGGACACACACACACACACACACACACACACACACACACACACCCCTTGCTGGCTTAAAGTGGAAGAACCGTCATAAGCCCCCAAGGAACCACAACTGGCTTGTCCTGTCATTGCTTCATTCCATTAACTTATTGGATGAAGATTATTTGCCAGCCATAAAAAAAAAAAGCTTGCAAGAGCAGACAGTTCCAGATGTGAAGGGAGGCACATCTTTACTTTCAGCACACGGTACGGTATATTTTTCTTATTACGGCAAAATATGCTTAAAATGATGCACAGGGCCCCTTGTGAGTTTCAGTAAAACTATGAAATTTAATTTCCATGCTGATATGGCACAAGGCCTGTGGGCTGCCTGGAGAACGAAGGAACAAACAAATTAGAAGAAGAAGAAGAGGAGTTCGGATTTGATATCCCGCTTTATCACTACTTGAGGGAGTCTCAAAGCGGCTAACTATCTCCTTTTCCCTTCCTCCCCCACAACAAACACTCTGTGAGGTGAGTGAGGCTGAGAGACTTCAGAGAAGTGTGACTAGCCCAAGGTCACCCAGCAGCTGCATGTGGAGGAGCGGAGACGCGAACCCGGTTCACCAGATTACGAGTCTACCGCTCTTAACCATTACACCACACTGGCTCTCAGAATAGCTACTATGGCTTTATCACAAGGCAAATTATACCTTGTGTCCTCATGAACCCCCATTTTAGAAAATACGTTCCAATGGAGTTTGTCACTCTGTGCCTTAAGTTGATATTTGGCAGTATGGAAGCCTTCTGGGAGATTACTTCTGTGCCATAGACACAGCTGCACAGAGCCATCTGCACAGAGCTTCACTTGTGCTTGAATCCATTGTGTTGATTCAATCTGGAGAAAGGAATCGGGATCCTACCATTGTCCTACAATAACGACTGTTACCATGGGATGTAGGGGGAGATTGACAGTAACTTCTAGGTAGCAGAAATTTCACAGCCCCCTGGGGCTATCAGCGATCTACCTTCCTTGGCATTAAAATTTGGTGAAAGCAGCCAAAACAAGGAAGTTGTGCATGCCTTGGGTTTGAGAGTCATTAATACAACCTACTTGCCTGTAGAGGACATTGACTTTTTCAGGTCGAAATTATTATTTGGCCAGCATTTAATTCAGTGGCTATGTGGAGCATCAGCTCCAGGCTTTAAACTGCAGCTGGGACTATTCACCTCCTGTTTACCTTTTTATTTACCTTGAAGCTTTATCATTGGGGCTGAGATGCTTTCTCAGCTGGGCCTCCCCGCCAAAGGATGCCTTCCTTCCCCTGCTAGGGGAGCCTTGCTGCACCATTCGGGTACCTATTCCTGCTTTTATCTACTCCGCCTTCCACCAGAGATCACTGCTTCACCCTGTTGCATGGCAGGGCCAGCCCTGAGTGTAACAAAGTACATCTTCACCTGCTGGATGACGCTGCTGATGAAAGAGGGAAATGAAAGAGACTGACATTGGTCTATAGCAGCTAACAAGTTTGTTGTGGTGGTTTAGCAGCTTCTGATAGTGAGCACTTGGAACTGCAGCAGCAGCAATACCCTTAATTCTGTGTTGGTTCCTCAGGGAGGGAGCATAGAATTGAGAACTTTAACTGAATGGAGAAATGCTTTGTTTTGACACTAAGGCTGCGTACACACAAGATATTTTATTCTAGATTCAATGGAGACCGAGCACTCAATTTTCCATATAGTCCACTCCCCATCAAGAGCTATTGCAAATTGTTTGCCCCTGAAAATTTTCGCTTCATGATAATCCCCAAAAGAAAAGCTCATTGTACATTGCTTCTGCATTACCCTCAAGCGTGTCCATTAGAAAACAGATGAAGACAGTAACAGTTGTAGGCCGTCCCAGCAATTGGGGTGACCTGCCCAATGACATTGTAGGTGGGCATATACCAAGACTGCTGCCACCACGTCCTCCTTCATTCACCAGGGGCATGTGAAGGGGAGAAAAGGCATGGATAACTTCAGCAAGGGGAGGGTTTTCAAATGCATATCAGGTAATCATACCTACTCTTGTGGACAGCAAATTCTAGAATCAATCTAGATCGAAAGCAGCGTGTTGAGGATGAGCACGAGCGATTCGAGTAATTATTTGTGCTACAAACAAGTTAGTGCGTATGTGGCCTGTGTATGATGAGCACCCAATCAGGAATGTGAGGTGGAGGCAGCTATAAGTGGAGATGGCCATAGGGCAGAACAGCTCACATCTTAATTAAATAGTTTCACTCTGCTGTTGGTTTCTGTCTACAGTACTTTCTTTTAGCCTCTTCATCTCTAGGCCATCCCAGAACAGCACTCTTGATGCCTTCCTGTCCTCATCTGAATCAAAGTCTAAGAGTCCATTCATTATATGTACTCCCATTCAGCTTCTCTTGCCTTGCCTCTTCCTCCCCCCCTCTCTTTGAAGTCTCTCCTAACTGCTAAAATTTAGGTTATAAATTCATTTGGGGGGGGGGGTTACGTTACTCTGTAAAGTGCCATTTACGGTATGCTTGCGTTGTTGTCCGAATTAGTGCATATTAAGTAACAAAGTAAAAACAGCATGGAGCTGTACGACAAACAGCTGATCCAAGTGCCAACACAGCTTTAAAATCACCTGTCTGTATCGCCGAATCCCCTAAAATGTCTGAAAATCTCAGACGCAGTGTAGAATTCATAACGTGACCAGCCGCAACCTTTCCCTTTTTGTCTTGTGGTGAGCTGTTTGTCAGATGGGGTTCTCAGGGTGGGGTGGAGTGGGGATGGGGGGGGGAATGGCTTTCTCTAGCGTCCTTTGTATGTCAGGAGGAGTCATACAAGAGACAAACTTGCACAGCATGTGCAGACCATTCTGGGGGGATTGCCCCTGCCTGTCAGACAGCAATCACTCCAGGAACACGATCAGCACTCCAGAGATGTCTTCAGCTGATTTGTGTTCCAATTTGAATAAGTTCCAGGAATACCAGCCCTCATACCCCATTACATCCCCTTAGTGTATTTCTAGCCCAGTTATTTTTTCGCTTGGAGAAACGAATCATTGTTCTGCTCAGACAGCTTTGATAAGGAAGCCAGAGATGATCAGGTCCTTAAAAAAAAAAAGTTAGTCTGCAGTTAGCAATGTCTGTCACATAATTGCATGGGCTCAGGGTTGATTCCTAGCTCTCTTGCAAATATGGAATCTTCAAAGGCAGCAAGCCAGGGCTCACTTCCTCCGAATGGAGCTGCTGGTCTGTAGGCAGCCATGCAGCATAAGACAGAGGGGGGGGGCAACTAGCTATTTTAAACCTGCAAATCGCACCAGCTTGCTCTTGAGTCTACTGTTGTCTTTTTCACATAGTAACTTCAGCATCTTTCTACATTCCCATCTCTTTATGCCACCTTCTGCTCTCCCCCAAACACAGCATCGGCTCCACAACAGTGTATGCAGAGATTCTGCACCTTCCCAGGACTTTGCCCCCTTTTGAGGTGTCTTCTGTTTTTCCAAGGGCGATTCACCAGGCAGTTATATGCTCACTAATTTTTTTGAGAATGTGATACTGCCTTCTGGTTAGGAATGGAGGAATCTCTCAATTTTCAGTTTCTCTAAGTTTCTAATCCCCCCCCCTGAATTATGTTGAAGTGCAACAAACTGAACTTGAGTTTGTAGTTTTGTAAAACTCCCTACAATAATGATTCAGTTGTCCAGTGTATGTTTCTCCTAACAGACACATTTTTACCTAATAGACACATTTGTGAAAACAATTTTCTCCTAATATAATGCATATAATCCATTAATATATCTACAGGTAGGTAGCCGTGTTGGTCTGATGCAGTCAAAATAAAAATTAAAAAAATCGTTCCAGTAGCACCTTGTTGTTGTTGTTGTTTAGTCGTGTCCGACTCTTCGTGACCCCATGGACCAGAGCACGCCAGGCATTCCTGTCTTCCACTGCCTCCCGCAGTTTGGTCAAACTCCTGTTCGTAGCTTCGAGAACACTGTCCAACCATCTCGTCCTCTGTCGTCCCCTTCTCCTTGTGCCCTCCATCTTTCCCAACATCAGGGTCTTTTCCAGGGAGTCTTCTCTTCTCATGAGGTGGCCAAAGTATTGGAGCCTCAGCTTCGCGATCTGTCCTTCCAGGGAGCACTCAGGGCTGATTAGTTGGCACCTTAGAGACCAACTAACTTTGTGATAGGTATGAGCATTAATATATTGTTATAGGACTGGGGGTTGGTTTAGAGTTAGATGATGTCCTGGGAATCCCAACCAAGCCTGTAATTGTAGCAGAGGGAACCTGCTGAACTGGTTCAACTAGTCATTTTGCAGAATTTTGAGAATTCTAAGGAAAAACCATCTTCCACAAAAGCTGCTGCTTGCCTTCTATCACTGTGCCATACAGAGCGTGCTCACATATGGTTTATGTGTGTGGTACGGAAGCTGTACTTCTCAGGATAGGACAGGGCTGTGCAAAATTATTAAAACAGCAGAGAGCATTATTGGCTGCTCACTCTCCACCTTAGAACAAATCTATACCACCAGGTACCATAGAAAAGCACTAGGCATATCAAGAGATCCAACGCCCCCAGGTCACCATTTTTTCGAGCTCCTGCCATCGGGATGCAGACAACAATGCAGACAAGAATGAGCCATCTGAAGAACAGTTTCTTCTCTGGAGTGATTTTGGCCTCAAATGGAAAGTCTGGACTTTGAAGTCATCTTATTTTACTTGTTATATTGTATCGTAGTGCACTGTTTTAATTAGTGTTTTGTATTAATTTTTGGATTACTGTATGTGGAATGCTTTATCTGAGTGGATGTGGTAACCGAGTAATTTAGTTGTTCCCACAAGGGGACAATGACAATAAAGATTATCTTATTTCTTATCTTATCTTATAATGCCCCTAGCTGGCCTACATAAATACCCTATTAGCATACTAAAGAGTGGGCCATGTTGCCGTAGAAACAGGTGATTGGGCAGCTAGACTGGTGACTGGGAGCGGCCGCCGAGACCACATAACACCGGTCCTGAAAGACCTACACTGAGGTCCAGCTCCGAGGGCCTTCTGGCGGTTCCCTCACTATGAGAAGCCAAGTTACAGGGAACCAGGCAGAGGGCCTTCTCGGTAGTGGCACCCACCCTGTGGAATGCCCTCCCACTAGAGGTCAAAGAGAACAACAATTACCAGACCTTTAGAAGGCATCTCAAGGCAGCCCTGTTTAGGGAAGCTTTTAATGTTTGATGGATTTCTGTATTTTAGAATTTCTGTTTTGTTGGAAGCCGCCCAGAGTGGCTGGGGGAACCCGGCCAGATGGGCGGGGTATAAATAATATATTATTATTATTATTATTATTATTATTATTATTATTATTATTATTATTATTATTATCCCCCCACCTCCATCTGGCTGGATGCTACTTCATCCTAGAAAGAACAATAGGCCAATATTAGGTAAAGAGGTAAAGGCGACTATGGGGTGCAGCGCTCATCTTGCTTCAGGTTGAGGGAGCCGGTGTTTGTACACAAACAGCTTTCCGAGTCATGTGGCCAGCATGACTAAACCACTTCTGGTGCAATGGAACACCGTGATGGAAGCCATGGCGCACGGAAATGCCATTTTCCTTCCTGCTGTAGTGGTACCTATTTATCTACTTGCACTGGTGTGCTTTTGAACTGCTAGGTTGACAGAAGCTGGGACAGAGCAACGGGAGCTCACCCCATCATGGGGATTCGAACTGCCGACCTTCCGATCAGCAAGCCCAAGAGGCTCAGTGGTTTACACCACTGCACCACCCGTGTCCCTAGGCCAATATTATACATGAAGACTCCATGATAGTTTGAAAACTAAGAGTGTGAAAGGAATAATTGTAAATTGCAGCTTGGAAAGTTTTAGGCTTAACGAAGTTCAGATAAGATTAGCTTTATGCTGCATAGTGGCACAGAAATATCAGGCCCTCAGCTTTGCCACTATTTGATCCTTTATTGATCTGCTCCATGCCTTTCCAATTTTTGATACTGTAGGCTATTCCATTCATGATTGCACACAAATAAATCCCCTGCTGCATTCGCCCTTTGACTCTGGGCTTGGTGAGATAAGGCACACTTCGCTTTGTTTACTCCTCCGTGCAATAATTCAGGGGTATACAGCATCTTTGCTCAGAATCCTGCAGCCACTTTCTAGCATTGACCTTTTGTCACAACCCAGGTCTGCTGTTGCTAGTTTAATGTAATTGTTTATGTTGCAGTCTTGCTTTATATATCCATGTTCCCAAAAGGAAAGAGGAATTATCCCATAACAGTTAATACTGACCCCTTTCAGGCTTTTGATCAAAGGGAGAATCGGGCATGACAGAGCCAGGACCCCTCAGGAAGATGCAGATGAAATGAAATCATTCTTGAGAATTGCCACGAACTGCTCTGGCTAAAGGCCAGCTAAGAGATAAGAAACCCATTGGTTTCCAAGGGATTAAGCACATGTAGCTCTGCGCTAGTGTGTTTATGCACCGATGACCTATGCATTGTGTGCCTCACTTGTGTGACATAGCATACCATGCATGTTTAGAGCAAGTATTATTGTTCCGTCCAATATATCATAAGGTCACTGCTTACATAAATTGGTGCCTCCTGTTCATACATCATTCATTTTGCTGTGCTAATGCCGTCCCATTCTGCCCAACACACTCAAGAGTAATGAATATGCAAATAAATTATTGTTGTTATGATGGGTAGGATGCGTGCAGAGAGAAGGTGTGTCCATTCCAGGGACCCCTCCTTACAGCAAGTAACCTCAACTGCAGTATTTTGCCCTTCCCACTCGTAATGAATGCCAACCATTTGCTTACATGTGAGATAGTAAAGGGGTACACTTCAGAGAAGAAGCTAAACCCGTTTCCCCCCTGGTGACACCAGAAATGAACTTTCTCCTATCTGCATAGTTTCACCCTAGATTCTGTATCTGACAGGATGTTGGGGGAAAGCAGCCACATGCTGGGAAGTGGTTTGTAGACAGAAAGACAGATTATTTAATAATCGAATGCCTTTAGAGTTAACATCTATAGGATGGTGTAGTTAAACGCCTTCCTTTGATCAATCCAGGAGACAGCGATTGCCAGTCCAGTCTGCCATTAGGATAGCTTCCCCTTGTAGAAATGAAGGTCAACTATCTTTAATAGGGCTGCCCTCCATCTGTTTTGTCATGGTAGAAACTCTCTCACGGTGCTTGTAGAACCTGAACAAGGTAGGCTAAGACGTTTTGCTGCCTGAGGCCGAGCAGCAAGTGAAGGTGCATAGTACCTAAGTTGTTTTGGCACTAGGACGGAAAGTCCTGCAAACTCTTCTCCCTCACTCTGGCAAAAAATTAAGAATAAAAACGAACAGTAAGACTGCATAAACACCATACATTTAAAACATATTTAAAGCACATTCTCCTACTTCCAAAATCCTAGAAACTGTAGTTGACCTCATCACAGAGCTACAATTCCCAGGACTCTTAACAAACCATAGTTCCCAAGATTCTTGGAGGGGGGAATGTATGGTGTACATGCAGAGTAATACACTAACAATTTACTGCCATGACCTCCCAGACTAGCTACCTGAGGTGACCACTTGAGTTTGCCTCATAGTATGAACACCTCTGGACCTAAACAAATATTGCACCACCAGTTTAATGGAAGGAAAGTACAAAGATTATCACGGAACAAACCTCTTTTGGGGCATTAGCTTCCAGTTAGAATTTTTTTAGATTTGTCAATAACATCAGTAAGACCTCTTGTAGAGGTCAAATAAGTTGTTGCAAAGGCGACTGGAAAATAAAAGGTAACACTTGCAGAAACCAACTAATTTAGCAATATGATAATGAGCAATCTGTTTTGACAGCTACAAATGGGGTTATCAAACATAACACGTTCTGGGAAATTGTTAAGCGATGTTTTCTTAAATGTTTTTGACCTGCCCATTAAATTTTCCCATTCTCTGTTTTTGTAATGAATAAAAGAACTCCTAACAAGGGGATTGTAGGAAAATCTTCACTTTAGCTGGATGCCCACAAAATAGAATTGACGTTGTAAAGTTAAAAGTATGAATCCCCAGGTATGAATCTAGGCAGTGAGCCATGCAAAAGCTTAGACTTGGCTTGATTGGGTACAGAGATGACCTCTCTTAATGAACAGCAGCCTGTAAGGTCAAACCAATTAACCGATAAGCTTTTAATTAAAAGGGCTGCTATGGCTTAAAAATCACTGTCTGGAGCCAGGTAAAACAGTTTATTTCCAATTCATAGTTGTTTTCCGCAGAAACATGGAACCGAGTATTAAATGCAGAAGTCTGGGTTCAATCCCATCTCAGCCATGAGTTCACTGGGTGGCATTGCCTTTCACTAAGTTCTCTCTTTGTAAAGTGGGAATAACACTAGGCAACCTTCCTCCAAATTTCGCTCTAAGGTTCAGCACAATAAAGACTGCAAAGCAATTTATGCAACATGTAAGGTGCTTTGCAAATGATTATCACATGCAGTAAAAATTAGATAGTATTTTGAGGCAGAAGAAAACCTTAGGATTTACAAATCTTCTTTCAGTGTTTCTTGACCCCCATAAGCACCTGTCTTCCACCCTAACCCTAACCCCCATAAGCACCTGTCTTCCACCTTGGAGATAGGGACTTACCACCTTATTTTATTTACTTTACTAGTGAATGATCCATCACAGTGGATGGAGAATGATGGACAATTCATCACTGAGCAATTCTTAGCTCCATAGAACTCAGTGGGAGCCTTGGTTAGCCATTATTGCCTTTAGCTGCTTAGTACTGCCTGGATTCTATTTCCTGAAGCCACTGGTCTGACAGAATGCTGTCAACTGACTTGTAGATACTGTTATGCAGGGCTTTTTTTGAACTGGAACTCACCTCTTTGGTGCGTTCCGGCACCTCGTTGTAGCACAATGGCAGCTACATAGAGGCACGGTGTCCAGAGCTGTGTGTCCGACGCTTCTGGGTGGGAGTTACTGCACCCCTTTTCCTAGGGAAAAAAAAGCATGGCTATTATGCATTTCTCACCTCCCTGGGTGGTGAGAAGTTCCAGGGACAGCACTTACCAGGGCTTGCTTTTGTAATATTTTATTTAATTACCAGTATATAAGGACAGTGAATGGGGTAACTGTGCCCCTGAAGGACCAGGTGCGCAGCCTGGGAGTCATTTTGGACTCATAGCTGTCCATGGAGCCACCGGTTAATTCTGTGTCCAAGGCGGCTGTCTACCAGCTCCATCTGGTACGCAGGCTGAGACCCTACCTGCCCGCAGACTGTCTCGCCAGAGTTGTGCATGCTCTAGTTATCTCCCACTTGGACTACTGCAATGCGCTCTACATGGGGCTACCTCTGAAGGTGACCCGGAAACTGCAATTAATCCAGAATGCAACAGCTAGACTAGTGACTGGGAGTGGCCGCCAGGACCACATAACACCGGTCCTGAGAGATCTACACTGGCTCCCAGTACGTTTCCGAGCACAATTCAAAGTGTTGGTATTGACCTTTAAAGCCCTAAACGGCCTCGGTCCTGTATACCTGAAGGAGCGTCTCCACCCCCATCATTCAGCCCGGAAACTGAGATCCAGCACCAAGGGGTTCCCTCATTGCAAGAAGTGAGGTTACAGGGAACCAGACAGAGGGCCTTCTCGGCATAGCTGCCAAGTTTTCCCTTTTCTCGCGAGGAAGCCTATTCAGCATAAGGGAAAATCCCTTTAAAAAAGGGATAACTTGGCAGCTATGCTTCTCGGTAGTGGCACCCGCCTTGTGGAACGCCCTCCCAGCAGATGTCAAGGCAATAAGCAACTATTTTACTTTTAGAAGACAACTGAAGGCAGCCCTGTTTAGGGAAGTTTTTAATGTTTGATGCTGTACTGTTTTTAATATTCAGTTTTTAATGTTCGGTTGGAAGCCGTCCAGAGTGGCTGGGGAAACCCAGCCAGATGGGCGGGTATAAATAATAATATATTATTATTATTATTATTATTATTATTATTATTATTATTATAACAGTGTAATCGGAGGCGAGGAACACTGACTCTACTAGTGTGAAGCATATCCAATGCCCAACATCTGATCTCCAGAGAGCGAGAGACTTGCCCACATACCCTCAGTACCTTCCCTGTAATCCTCTTCTGTGCCCAAAGGTCTTCTGGCATCTATCTCTATGTCACCTTTGCCCCCACACTTTGTATATGTGCTGGAGGGCCTAAACCCACAGTACTGCAAAAACACACTCCTCAGGGTTATATGCCTGCTGGGACAGTATCGATACTTGTCTAAACCCACATTCACACCACACATTTAAAGTGCCATGATACTGCTTTCAAATTGCATTGCTTCCTCCAAAGAATTATGGGACGTGGGCTATAGTTTGTTATGGATGCTGAGAGTTGTTAGGAGACTCCTAGAGCTACAATTTCCAGAGTTGCCTGGGAAGAGGGATTGATTGTTAAACCACTCTGGGAGGGGAATAAGTGTCTCCTAACAACTCTCAGCACCTTTAACAAACTACAGCTCCCAGCATTCTTTGGGGGATTCCATCATAGCTGCCAAGTTCTCCCTTTTTTTAAGGGAAATTCCCTTATGCTGAATAGGCTTCCTCGTGAGAAAAGGGAAAACTTGGCAGCTATGGATTCCATGGCAGTTTGAGGTGGTATTAGGGTTGCCAGACTCAATAGAGGACAGGACATCTGTGCCTTTAATTGCCCTGCTCTCTTTTGAGTCTGGAAACCTTAAAGAGAAACCAGCAGACCCTTTGCTTGGAAATTAAACAAAGGGTCTGCTGGTTTCTCTTTAAGGTTTCCAGACTCAAAAGAGAGCAGGGCAATTAAAGGCACAGAAGCCCTGTCCTCTATTGAGTCTGGCAACCCTAGGGGGTATCATAGTGCTTTAAATATATGGTGTGAATGTGGCTAAGCCTACCTCACAGTTTTCAAGGTATTAAAAAGTTCTTTGGCACAGGAAGAAAGTGAGGTGCATTTTCAGCCGCTTTAGGGAGTTTGTAAAGCCAAGATGCGCTTAAACAGCTAAAAATGGAGAGCTTTATTTTGAGTGAGAGAGTTGGGGGGCCTTCACAAACATCATCGCTTTTAATTGTTCTAGTTTGTCTAATGTGTTATGAATCTTCATTCAACATCCTTTCAAACGCAGATCTGCCTCACACCTGCTGCCTTGCTGTTCTCACAATAAGAGCTGTCTCAGCTTCACACCTGCCAGCTTTGCTTTAACAGACTCTGCTGCTTTTTATCATATCGGCAGTTTTTGTAACACTAATTAAAAATAAGTGTGCATATTTTCAGCCCATTGCCATTTTTTTTTCTGACAAAGCAGTAATCCAGTTCTTGAGGGAATGGAAATATATTCTGGAACGTTTGTAGTCTTTCTAAATTTCACCCAGCCATGCTTGTGTTCATGAGATTCTCATCAGAACAAATACTTTATATCCTTGAAAACATTTTTTTGTGGAAACTATACAAAGCCTAAATGTTCATTCCTTTCCCTGTTTGCTTAACTGCATGGCTCAAGGCAGAGATCTAAAAGGAAAAAGACCATATAAATTGAGGAAAGCTTTAATTGCAGCCAGAAGGTTTAGTAAGCAGACATGATTTATCAGGAAATCTTTAACCATTATGAAGCCTTAGGTGTAGCAAAAATAACCACTAATCTAGTAGAATTCAAAGCTGATGATCTCTGTCCATCTGGCTGTGAGGTTCTTCACATGATGTTAAAAAGATGATAAGTTTCCACACATGAATTCAGACCAATAATCTATCTACCAGTAGTTCCATAAAATGTTGCCACCTTTAACTTGGCAGATAATGGGCAGTGTCAACCCTTCATTCAGGCTCCCACTGCATAAATGTCAAATGTCAGGCATATTGGTTTACTCAACCATTTTATATCCCCATAGCTGCCAAGTCTCCCGTTTTTCACGGGAAACCCCCATATTTTAAACTGTTTCCCGCTGGCAGCCCAGATTGGGAAAAATCCCGTAAATCCCCCGGATTTCCTACCTGCCAGGGAGGTTCCATTTTGGGTCCTGGTGCTGCCCGATTTCCGGTGCCCAGACATGGGTAGCGCCGCACCGGAAGTCGCTTCTACGCATGTCCGGACATGCGTAGAAGCAACTTCCGGTGCCGTTCCGCCCATGCCCGGGCACTGAAAATCGGGTAGAGCAGCACTGGAAGTCGCTTCTACGCATGTCCAGACATGCGTAGAAGTGACGTCCGGTGCCGCGCCACTTCTGATCCCGCATTTTTCAGTGAGAAACTTGGCAGCTATGTATGTCGCAGGTCTGTTAATACAGGCCTGCAATAGGTGTTTTCCCATAGCCTAAGGGAAATGAGGGAAGGAGATAGTCTGAAGACTGGGGAGGGCTAGACCAAGACATTTGCTGCCAGAGGAAAGGACACCACACTTGACTGGCAGTTAATTCCTTCTTTCATGCTGGAAAAATGTTTGTCTTCCACAGCACCCCAGCTTAGGGGGTGCAAAATAAGCTGTATGCACACACAGCTCCTGCCCTCCCACAGAGGGGAACAGCTGGGGGCTCAGGAGAAACAGCTGGAGATAGGAGCTGCCACTAATGCCACCAGTATTTGCCACCTGAAGTGGATGCCTCACTCTGCCTAACAGTAGGGTCAGACTTGAGACTGGGCTGATCTTAAAAGAGTGCTTTTCAGTTAACCTCACTGAACCTTAATATAACACACAGCCTTTGTCCGCATGTCTGCAGGCAAGACTCAAGACATGGAATGACCTTGTTTAAGGTCATACAAGAAATGTATATGGTTGAGATTGGAACCAATCCCACTTTCCTTGAATCTGAGTCTTAATCACATTATCATCTTTCCCTCATTGAGCTAGGCTATCTTGACATCATACAACCTTTTACAGCAGAGTAGGAAAGGATGGGGGCGAGATACTGGTTTGTATGTCATGGAGATAATCTACTTTATTACAAAGACAGATGGGACTCCTGGTATTTCAGTGACTGGAAAGAGCGCTGACAATGACATATTGAGGAGCTTGCTGCAACCATTCTGTGCCAAAATTATTTGCTACCAGAATTCCTGGTGACAGTTAAATACACGCTGGGAAACCTCTAGAGATGAAAGAGCCTCTTGTGAGGGGCCGGATATGTGACAAGCAAATAGCTTTATCCCTTGTGAAATACAGTTTCACACCAATCATTTTAATACAGTAGGATGTGAGCGTTGCATCTGGCAGGCAAGGATCTCATCAGCAAAAAATAGCTGTTTGGCTCAGGATGGCCGCTTATTCTATAAATACCTTGGAATGACACATATCTGCATTTTCACTTCCTTTCTCCTAATGGATTGGGAAAGCAATAACTATCCCCCCCCCCCCCGGTACCTAGGTTGAGATTTCTCTGCCTTCTCTATCACCCATTGTAGGTGCAATGCTGCAAACTAAGTGAAGGAGCCCAGGGAGGTTTCTGAGGGACTTTCCACAGAATGAAAGTGTATGCGATTTGATCGAGACTGCAAAACTGAGGGATGTTGTATTTATTCATTCATATGTACAGTATTTATTTATTACATTTAGGCTCATCTTTCCTCCAAGCTCTCCCCCTCCTCCCAATTTAACAGGGGCGTAGCCAGGATCAAAACTGGGGGGGGGCAAGCCAGGGTCGTTCAGGGGCGGGGCCAAGGCATGGAAGGGGAGGGGCCATGAAGTGGGCGGGGCTAAAGGGCCAGCGGGCCTGATGATATCGTGGCGGCGGCGGCAGCGGCCACCTTGTGCTTCTGGGGCTGGTAGCGTTGGCGGCTACCCTGCTTGGCTGGAGAGGACGGGAGGGTCGGGCAGGCGAGAGGGGGTGGCAGGGCGGGCGAGGGCGAGGCAAGACACGGCCGCAGCCACGACGGCTCCGAGGCGTTGCTGCATATCAGCATAATATTTCAACCATGGTTCAAGCCCCACCTTAGGAAAAAAATCCTGCATTGCAGGGGGTTGGACTAGATGACCCTTGTGGTCCCTTCCGACTACAATTCTATGATTCTATTGATATATTACCATAGCATATGCATCATTCTGCTTTCTTGAATTGTCCTACTCCTAGGCATAGCAGCCAACTCCTAGAGGCCTAGGTGCCTCCCCCCCCCCCAATTACTGGTAAATACCGTATTTGAAAGAGTCATCCCCCCATGTTGATGGGCTTTCTATGTGGGGCTTATCTGCCCCCCCCGTATTTTATTAAGGATGGAAGAGGGAGGGAAGGAAGGAAGAAATAGAGAGAGAGATAACTCATATTTGTGGGTGTCTCTGGATGACGCTGTGATGCTGGAACTCTGCAGCAAGAGGACAGGAGGGTCGGGCAGGCGAGAGGGGGTGGAAGGGCGGGCGAGGGAGGGGCAAGGCATGGCCGCAGCCACGACGGCTCCGAGGCGTTGCTGCATATCAGCATAATATTTCAACCATGGTTCAAGCCCCACCTTAGGAAAAAATCCTGCATTGCAGCGGGTTGGACTAGATGACCCTTGTGGTCCCTTCCGACTACAATTCTACGATTCTATTGATATATTACCATACCATATGCATCGTTCTGCTTTCTTGAATTGTCCTACTCCTAGGCATAGCAGCCAACTCCTAGAGGCCTAGGTGCCTCCCCCCCCCCAATTACTGGTAAATACCGTATTTGAAAGAGTCATCCCCCCATGTTGATGGGCTTTCTATGTGGGGCTTATCTGCCCCCCCTGTATTTTATTAAGGATGGAAGAGGGAGGGAAGGAAGGAAGAAATAGAGAGAGGGATAACTCATATTTGTGGGTGCCTCTGGGTGACGCTGTGATGCTGGAACTCTGCATGTACAGGAGCCTTGTAAGCAGCTTTCTCTCTGCTTGATTTACAGCAGGCACGTCCAACAGGTAGATTGTGATCTACCAGTAGATCACTGGATGTCTGTGGTAGATCACTGGTAGGTCACTGGCACCCCTAAAAAAAGCTCACCCAAAATTTTCCTCCTCCCTAAAAAAAGTTGAACTATGACCTGAAGCCCTAAACAAAAAATGGGCCTCCCTCCCTCCTAAAAGAAGCTCAACAAGTTTGACCTAAACCCCCCAAAACAGGGCTTCCCTTCCTTAAAAAAACTCCACAGCTTTGACCTGAACCCCCCAAAAGGGGGTAGATCACCCCCAGTTTTAAACTCTGAGTAGATCAGAGTCTCTTGGGAGGTGGCCACCCCTGATTTACAGTATACAGATGCAGGAGGAGGGGCAGACTGGAACACCAATGCTTTTTATAAGCATCACTGTGTCTGTCAAAGCTACAGCCTCCCCCCTTTCTTATTCACTTCTTTTTAGCCTTGCAGAGCCACCTTAGTCAAATTGAATCCTCTGAGTCTGCACCCTCATTAAATTGCCAATAGAACTCTTAATGCTCCTGAATGCTCATTAACAACTCCCACTTAAGAACAATAGGGTGAAATGGTCAGCTATCGAATCTTGCCTGGGGATATATGCTCCATTGTCTTAACTGCTTAACTACTGGTAGCCACTTTGCTTTATTTATTTGATGTGTTTTTGTTACTGCTGTGTTTCCGCCCCCCCAGCAAGCGGAGACTTAGCTGCTCTTGCTAAAGCAAAGCCCTTTCCACTTCAGTTTTTGGAGGGGAAAAGTGCTGGTTATGGTCTGTAAAATACATTAATTTTTTTGCTTCTGGGGGGGCAGCTGCCCCCTCCTGCCCCCCTGCCTACGCCCATGCAATTTAACCTCACAACTCTGTGAGGTAGGTTGAGCTGGGAAGCAGTGATTGGCTCAAAGTCACCTGGCGAACTGTATGGCTGAGTGGGGATTTGAATCTTGGTCTTTCAAGTCCTAGCCCAGTACAACTGGTTCCCACTGCTCTCGTCATTGCTCTTGTATCGCCAGTACTTTCCACCTGGCCTGGAATTGGTGAAGTCTGACTGGATTCTCTCTACTTATATATTTTATTAATTACAGTGGAACCTCGGCTTATGAACACCTCGGTTTACGAATTTTCGGTTTACGAACGCCGCGGACCCATCTGGAACGGATTAATTCACTTTCCATTACTTTCAATGGGAAAGTTCGCTTCAGTTTATGAACGCTTCAGTTTATGAACAGACTTCCGGAACCAATTGTGTTCATAAACCGAGGTACCACTGTAGTTGTTTATTTAAAAAAAATATTAACCTCGCTCTTCAGCCAAAAGAGACCCCAGAATAGCTTAAGCAATATTAATAACAAACAAAGTCCCCAGGCTGCCACAACATAAAAGGAAAAAGGGGATGAGGAGGGAAGAGGGAAACTGACAAACTCAGCTCTTAAAGTTACATTGCTCTTATAGAAACCGTTCAGGGAGAATAGGGGCCAAATGGAGTTGGTGTTTCAACAGCACTGATGAGATGGACCTGTTTCCCATCTCTCCTGCTCCAGCTGGGTGGAATGGTTGCCGTTGCTTGGAAGAGATGGGTTCACAAGTCTGTGCTCTGGTAACATGGTAAGCCAAACCACAACTTGTTTCCCAACAGCAGGAGCAGCAACGTGCACCAGCATGTTGTCTGTACACCTTAAACTATCATTTATTTTAGCTATGGTTTAATGTGACGGGCAAACCAGGCAAATGGGTATAATGTCAGGCAGAAAAAAATGGCATTTTCAAATACTGCAGTTTGATTACCGAGAAAATGCAACATCTTCACAACTGAAGTGAAGCCTTGCGCTAAGATATGTGGACTTTGTGAAATGAGAAACAAGTGCATATTTATGTTGTGTACTGCAGAGGAGAATGATTGTACAGAAGGGCTCTTAAGAGGGAAGAATCACCACATGAAAGGAAACATTTATTGCTATGCATAGCATATGCAGCGGGCTTAGTCTTGAATCTGTTTGCTCGCACTGCAGGACTGCAAAATAGATTTCTTTTCTCTGTGGCTACTAATTGGATTTAGATAAGCAGATTTAGAGATGACCATTAGAATTTGTAGGGGAAATGAATCAAACACTATCTTTGATCTTATTCCATTGAAGACAAGGGACTTTTTCCTGATATGTTTTAGCTCAATAGCAGTTTTAGACTTGCCCTGCTTAGAAGCCTTGCCTAGACTTTAGAATATGGGAAAAGCAAACTATTCCTTATGATCCTCTGGCATGAGTAAGATCAACATGGTTTATTTTTCCCTATGGGCCTTTTTTCACCTGTGGTTGCTGATCAATAATTTAATCAAGGTTTCCTCCACCTTACTGCCATTTATGTACTAGGCACCTTATGGGGCAATCTGTTTCCAAGGTCTACATCAGTTTATCCCAGATGAGAATTTGGCTCCCTAACTATATAACTATGATCAGGACAGAAATATGGATGGAAATCCATGGCCACTTCAGGATGTGTTGTTTAGTATGTGCCACACAGCAACAGTGATTGCATGATTACATTCATGCATGGCTAATATCCAGTTTCACTGGTTGGACAAAAGTGGGTTTTCCTGGGGTATGCCAGTATGGTAACATGATTTGGCTGGTTTTGTAACTGCATGAAACATATTTAAAATGCAGTACCATGGAGACTGCTGTGCACTGTCCCAATTTAATCTTCACACCCAATAATGAGGCATTGTGGTTTATTATGTTTTGGTGCTGAACTAAGCACTTGTAAAATGAAGGACTCCGATAAAGACATATTTGATAGATGAAATACTACATTCTGCATTCTTCAGAAAGAAAGAAAAAAGCCTGCCTTAGGTTTCTTGAGAATTTCATGATGGGAAACAATAGGACAGGCACAGGCAAACTCTGGCCCTCCAGATGTTTGGGACTACAATTCCCATCATGCCTAGCTAACAGGACCAGTGGTCAGGGATGATGGGAATAGTAGTCCCAAACATCTGGAGGGCCGGAATTTGCCTATGCCTGCAATAGGAGGTAAGAATCCACACCCACCCCAGTTGACACATAAGTATTAAGAGTACTAAGTATTAATACACAAGAGTATTAAGCGGTGTGGCATAAACTACAAGCATAGATATGAATGGTTGTCTAAAATGGGGCATAAACACACCATTTGGCGCATTTGGTCATTCTCAGATAACAGTCTCTTGTGCTACTGCTTGAGTGCACCAGGAATGCAGAAAGGATCCTTGGGAGAATAATATAACAAAACAACAACAACAAAATAAGGTAGAATGAAGATTGCACAACTGGCAATCCTGGTTCCTGTCAGCCATGTGGAGAGAAAGGGGTCACACCACCATTTTAAATCTGCAGATCTGAACTGTAGTGATGTGAAACATTGAAACACTACACTGGTCCTGAAACAGAAGTCATCTGGAAATGCCTTTGGTAAGCAGCACTTTCAATAATGTCCTCATCAATTCTGAATTAGAGCGTATTGAAATATTTAATCTTTGTGAGGTGAACCATCATTGACTTCCCATAGCACTCTCAGCTATCTTTCCAATCTGTCTTGAATTTGAAGAGACCACCCTGCCTGCCACCTACAAGGGCAATTCAAAATCCAAATGTCAGTGTCGGCAAGCCTAAAATAGAAAGAAGCAATAGGAAGAACTCCTGGCTTTTATTGCTGCATCAAACCCCTTCGTGATATCTGCAAAAACAATTCCATGTCCTCACCACTAAATCCAAATGTAATAATAATAATAATAATAATAATAATAATAATAATAATAATAATTTATTATTTATACCCCGCCCATCTGGCTGGGTTTCCCCAGCCACTCTGGGCGGGTTCCAACAGAAAAATGAAATAAAACAATCTATTAAACATTAAAAGCCTCCCTAAACAGAGCTGCCTTCATGTAGTTAGTCTGTGGGGTGTGTGTATGTTCTCCTAAGCTTTATGAAGACTTTTCTAGGTGGACAGTTTGGAAGACTTAATCTTGCATGTTAGTAAGTCTAGCAAAGGAGTTTTTTCATGACAAAGATAGATCTCAGCAGAATGTCCTCAAGTATTTCTCATAAATCACTGCAATAGAAAGCTCAATTATTCTCGGGGAAGAAAGGTATTTACACAGGAAAACAAAAAAACAAAGCAAACATGACAATGTTTAGCTGTTCCACATTTGGGCTTTCAAAAACATTGTTTTTGGTTGAGGACCTTCTTCATTAGCAGTGCCAGATTATTCTTTCGGATATGTGTTTTCCGGGTAATTGTCCACTTAACAATCTAGTGCCTTAATGACAGTACAGTGTGGAGAGCTCTTTACTTAGATTTATGCCTTTCCTGGACCTGGGTGTATGATGCACAGACAAGGATTATGGGATGTGCAACTGGTTCTTCCACGTCAAGAACCAACTGTAAAGAATGAGTGCCTCTACCTTTAGGGCTATTCCTGAACTGTTTTGCAGGAAAGTTGGAACTTCTCTTTTGAACGTTTGTAGGTGGCAGCGGAGTTAACCTTTTCTAGGGACGGAAGACTAATTGGTTTGGTACACTTATTAATGTGACTGAGCCCACCTAATTTGGACTTCTTGAAACAATAAATGAATTGAAACACAGCTACCCCCCCAAGCATGAGCGTCTTTGATTTTTGCAATGTGGTTCTCCAACTAAATGCATATACCAAGGGAGAGTGTGTGAAAATCATGTATATATGAAAACATTTTATAATGCATTATATTAGGGAATATTGCAAACAAAAATATGTATATTCGGATAAATGCACACTAAAATGCTGATTAAGTTGAAGAGGACTTAAAAAAAAATCACAAACTGATGCAGAAATGTGAACTGCACTTAAAGTTGGGAACATGAAAAAAACTGGGAGAAACTGATATGGACAGATTCATCCATCCCTAGCTTCTTCACAATTGATTTGTCTGTCAAATAACCTCTGTGTAACTGCAGTGGAATCCTTGCATGCTGCAGAGAATGCAGTTAATAATGGGAGCCATGTTTGTGGGAGGTGGCAAGATGAAGCAGACGATGTGCAGACCATAGCTGCCAAGTTATCCCTTTTTTTCAGGGATTTTCCATTATGCTGAATAGGCTTCCTCACGAGAAAAGGGAAAACTTGGCAGCTATGGTGTAGACAGGAAGAAAGTAATGCAGCAGCAGAAGAGTGATGTGGAAGAATGTTTAGGTGGTAGAATTTCATCTCAGACTGCAGCTGGGGGTTTACAATTTTTAAATCTTCTATCTGTCTAAAAAGAAAAAAACCCTATTTCAAAACAGAAAACTAGCATACAGAAAGAAACAGCACTTTTCACGTGCTCTTCCCCCACATCCTCGCTGCATTGGAGTGGAGGGTCTGAGGTGGTGAGCTTACTGGGAAGGATGCTAGCTCAATGGTAGGTCTCAAGTTCAATCCCCGGCATCTCCAGGTAGGGCTGTCTGAAACCCTGAAAATTTCAACACAATTGTAGTTATGTGAGGAGAGAGTGTCCCCCCAAAAGGGCAAGTGCCGCTGATCAGTGCCGGCAAAGTGCCTTTGCAGGAACTGACAGTCCGCTGAGCTTCACCGGATATAGTGGTGATATCAGGTGACTGACAGTTGGGTAGCCCCGCCTCCTAGTCACAGTTGACCAGGGTGATTGGGGGAGATTAGGCTCTGGCCTCTTGGCCAGATCTGCTTTTCCATCTACACTATTTGCTTTGTTGCCCCTTTTTCTGCAATCTAGGGTTTTAGTCTTCTTCCTACCAATTCCTGAAGGCAATGTTTTTCACAGAGGGCTTAACTTTTGAGCTTTTAATTGCTCATGAGGCAAAAAAGGGAGAGATTTTATTAATATTGCTATTTGAATGAGAACACACACACACACACACACACACACACACACACACACACAGAGAGAGAGAGAGAGAGAGAGAGAGAGAGAGAGAGAGAGAGAGAGAGAGAGAGACGCATTAGAGAGACGCATTAAGATCCGCATTAAGATTGTACCTAGCCAACCCCTACAGGTTTTATCATATGACTGCATTTCCTGGGTGCATTTCATCTTAACCCACCCACCCCAAAGAGCGATTATTATGGAATAATACATGCCTGGTCATAAAAATAATCTAGACAATTATGAAATTATCAAATCCTTCAGCCACCTGGTTTTATTGAAACATTCTGATTCACATTTCATTTGTGACTTGAACCAATGTGGCTGATATGTAAATTATAAACATGAAGCAGTTTGAGGAAAATTTATGAACTCCTATTTTGGTTGTGGAAATACAATCCCCCCTCTTCCCCCCCTTCCCTTTTCTGCTAGCTTCAAGATTTGCAGGTTAAACAGAGCCTCATTAATTCTGCAGAGGGTGCCAGTAAGAACTGTAGAGATAATTTAGAGACCCAATATGTAGATAACAAATCTAGGAAATTGCAGCTACAGCAACAAGACTGCACTTTAATGCCTTTGCTTTCTGATGTACATAACTCCATTGTATTCTTACCAAGTAGATCCAAATGTCCCTTTAGAAAATCATATCAGCCGATAGCTCTATTAATCTAGATATGCTTCTAATGGAAAGCCTGGTGGCAGGCTGTGCAAGCCAAGTGCGCACTTAATGACAGGCGGGTCCCCTGGACCTTATCGGAGGAAAATGCTCAGACGTTGTGAAACTTCACCTCGGCATTAAACTGTTGTAGTTCATCTGAGAACGAATTTTTCCAGAATGCAACCATCCTGATTGGACAACAGCCAGTGGCGGAGGAACCCTCTCCGACCCCCGGGGCGGGACACCGAGGGGCGGGGTGAACTGCCTGGTGATGCAACGCGACGTCTGTACGGAGTGCGCATGTGCAGCATCCTGTACGGGCTGCCACATGTGCACACTCCGTACAGGATGCCACGCATGCGCAGTCAGTACAGGATGCCGCACATGCACACTCCATATGGGATGCCACTCGTGCTCGGCGTCCATATGGGTTGCCACTTGCACGGCATCCGTATGGGCTGCCGCTTGCATGGCGACCGTACGGGCTGCTGCGTGAGCATCTCGTTCAGACTGCGCATGCGCAGCAGCCTGTACAGTCGCCGTGTGAGAGGCAGCCCGTATGGACCCCCGTATGGATGGCACGCGAGAGCGGCACCCTTACGGACTTCACACGCCCTCGGCCGCTCTACTGCTGGGGGGAGGCAGGGGCCATCTTGTCACCCCCCCCGAGTGGCACACAGGGCGGCCTGCCCCCTCCGCCCCCAAGCATACGTCCCTGACAACAGCAGCACTACTAGCGTATGTTGACAAGGTGCACCACATGTTTAATGTACCCATATTTGGGCACTAGACAGCTGCATCGGGTGACAAACAGATCCATAGTTAGAGGCCTCCAGTCAGCGGTGTAGCTAGCCGCTTGGGTACCTGGGGACAGTGTGCGCACCCTGTTCACGTACACCACACATGGGGCAGGGTGCACTGTCAGGATCCCAGTGCCTGAGCCGCCACATTCTGCTCGGGTGCCCTGCAGGCCCGCATTACTTTTTTGAGCAGTATGGAGCCTGCAGGGAGTCCGCCCGCCTCCTCCCCCTCAGTACTCCAAGCCTGATGTTTATTGTCACCCGCAGTTTTGATGCTGCTTCCTGTACGCAAGTGTTTCTCATAGCATAATGTCTGGACTGACTATGAAATGCAGCAAAGCTGGAAGGACCAACAAATCTATTTTAATTTATGGTCCCTTTCTGTTCTCTCCCTTATTACTTCAGATGGGCTGCTCTTAAATTCCAAGATGCAGGCTCCCAAGTCCTTAAATTAAACCCCGGCTGTCTCAGAGCAAGTATATCTAGCAATCAGGCAGATCTCCACATCAGTGTGAAAGCTCTGGCCATTTAAACCAACAATACCCCCCTTATTTCATTGGCTCTTTTGACTCTAAGTGTGTTGTTGTTGGTGTGTGTGTGTGTGTGGTGGGGGGTACATTTATTTCTTCCTTTCCAACAAATGGACCACAAAGTTTTTTGCTATGAATGTTCACAAGTTAACAAACATGGTCATGTCATTCAGCGGAAATCTTATCCTCCCCCCCCCCAATGAAGAACTGGTAATAAAACCAGGACAACTATTAATATATAAATAAATGATGATTGCAGTCCCTCAATCTCCAAGAAGTTGGCTGAAAAACAGATTTACAAGGCTGAGTGGCATTTACTTTCCTATCTGTCAATATTTGAAAGGACTTATTACAGTGCAGTGCCAAGTTTAAAATGAATTAAGTGGTTAATGGAAATATTAAAATAGAATTAATCTGACTAACTAAATAAACTCGGTAGTCTGTGTTCTATGTGCTTTGAGGTGGCTTAATGCACTTGCTGAAACAAAGCCATGGCATAAAACTGTCTTGTGCTTTTCGTTTGGGTGCAGTTGGTTATTAATTTGATGTTCTGTTGCCAAGAACTGTTACAGCATACTTATGGATCAGCTCACAACTAATACGGAGCACAAACGTGCCCTGGCCACAGGGGTCATGCACTCACATCAATGTGCTTTTGAGAACACAGATCTGACAGGCAGGCTTTCTGGCTAGCGAGCAAGCATTCTGGAGGTACTATTCTGGAAGTAGGATGGCTAGGTGAAAAAAAGGCGGCAGGACTCCTGTACCTTTAACTGTTGCACTGAACAAGGAAAGGTGCTCCTACACCTTCAATAGTTTTGCAGAAGGTGGCGTTTCTGCTGGAATAGATTGCATGACCTGCAAAATGTCGCCCTTTTACAATGCTTTGAAGGATGCAGGAGCCCTGTCCCCCCTTTTTAAAATCTGGCTGCCTCCTCTCCTTGTGATAGTCACATTTTAGACATTCACTACAACATACATAGGGACGCGGGTGGCGCTGTGGGT
The DNA here is from genome assembly GCF_965207765.1 of Zootoca vivipara. NCBI lineage: Eukaryota > Metazoa > Chordata > Lepidosauria > Squamata > Lacertidae > Zootoca > Zootoca vivipara. Next base: position 57,216,846 of record NC_142588.1, on the reverse strand, counting down.
TAAACCACAGAGCCTAGGGCTTGCTGATCAGAAGGTCGGCGGTTCAAATCCCCGTGACGGGGTGAGCTCTCGTTGCTCGGTCCAAGCTCCTGCCCACCTAGCAGTTCTAAAGCACATCAAAGTGCAAGTCGATAAATAGGGACCGCTCCGCCGGGAAGGTAAACGGCGTTTCCGTGTGCTGCTCTGGTTCGCCAGAAGCGGCTTAGTCATGCTGGCCACATGACCTGGAAGCTGTACGCCGGCTCCCTCGGCCAGTAAAGCAAGATGAGCGCTGCAACCCCAGAGTAGTCCACGACTGGACCTAACACTCAGGGGTCCCTTTATCTTTACCTTTACAACATACATGTGAAAGAGAAGGAAGAAATCTCTGTCAAGGTGTATGGTGCTCTATTTGTATGGCGCTCATGCTATGCAAGAAATCTGGTAGAAGAAAAAGTGCAGCTCACTTCCCAGGCTTCACAGTAAAGTTTTTCTGTGTGGCCATGCCAGGCTGATGCCAGCTTTTCAGCCTGGCACAATACCACCTTGCACCACCCCGCTGATCCTCCCCAGAAAATAAGGGTAGCAGTGACTGCTGCTGCCACATTCTCTGCAGAGCGCTGTCCTTGGTGCCATCTTCTCCCTGCATCCCACGTAAGCTTAGGAAGTCAAGCGGGGACAAGTGGCAGCACTCAGCTCAGCAGAGGAGTGGAGAATGATGTGGCTGCAGCAGCTGCCATCTTTATTATCCCAGAATGCCACTGGGACACAATGCATACTCTACTGGGGCTTATAAGCTTTCTGGAGTAATAGGGATGGTGGTTGCTGCTGCAGGTCATATGTACCTGAGAACATTAGCACATGGAAAAAAGTTAGGTGCCACATCTTTGTGCTTGGACAATAGGTCTCAGAACAAAAAGAAAAGGGTCAAAAGACTACAACAATGTACCAAAAGGTCTATGGGAATGTTAGGGATGTGGATTAGGATATATTATTAGATAGATCCTATCCAAGCTTGTGTTAGCAAGCTTCCAATATCAGCAGAGTGACATTCCCCTTTTGTGCGCAGCAAAGCATGTGCGTTAGATTCGCTAGAATCTCTATAACAATACTACACTTTATACTTCAATATTACACTTCCTGGCAAAGGTCCCCTTTGTCCCTCTTAAAAGAAATACACAACACAGTGTTTATAAAATAAGATAGAGTTTACTTACAGTTTCATCCTGAGTTACAGCATAATCTCAGAAAGGCAGGCTTGCTTAGAAAAGTTACAAGTATATATACATCTAGAGACTACTTAGTAAAGTAAGACTCCATTTGGTCTCACTCTTGGCTGCAGGCCTAGAGTGAGAACCATGCTAACTGGAGATTCTCTGGAGATGTGTCCTCATCGAGGGAGGAAGTAGCTAAGAGAGAGAGTGATTGCAGGCTAGGGCTTTTGTCTAATCCAACTCATTTGCATGTCTGAGGGAACAGGAACTGACCTGTAGTCAGGTGTCCCTCCAGGTGAGTTCCTGTTAGTGGACACTCTAGGAACTGTTGTGACTTGTCTGCCCCAGTGTTCCATCCCACAAACCCCTTCTCAGGCAATTCACAACATTCATTACATACAAAACAAAACATAAGCAATTTTATTCAACCACCCAAGAGTCCCAGCTTCACACGCAGGTTCTGGAAACTCTGTCTTGGCAGGGGTTTTGTTAGGATGTCTGCTGTCATCTCCGATGTGCAGCAGTACGACAGTTCGACAAGTCCATCTTGTATCATCTGGCGAACGTAGTGGTACCTGACCCCAATGTGTTTTGAGCGTGCTAGGAACTTCTCATTCTGCGCCAGCTTTAGACAGCTTTGGTTGTCCTCCAGCAGGCTTATAGGTTCCTTTCTCTCCACGCCAAAGTCTGTTAGGAGTTGGTCCAGCCAGGAAATCTCTCTGCACGCTTCTGTAGCCGCAACATATTCCGATTCTGTAGACGATAAAGCTATACATTTCTGTTTATAACTGCCCCATGTGATAGCTCCGCCCCCATACATAAAGACATGCCCGCTTGTGGATTTATAATCAGAATTATCACCCGCCCAGTCAGCATCAGTGTACCCAATGAGCTTAGGGTCACTGACAGCTGGTAACTTTAATTTACAATCCATTGTACCCTTAAGATATCGAACCACCCTCTTCACACCAACCCAATCATGCTCAGTGGGACTACTCACTTTCCTGCTGAGAATCCCTACTGCATTGGCTAAATCAGGTCTGCATGTGGTAACTAAATACAAAAGTTTACCAATCACTGAACGATACTCTGTGTTGTTTGGCAGCAGCTTCGAATCCTCTTGGTTCTTTAAGAAGTCTGTAGCCATCGGGGTGTCGACGGGTTTTGCATCCTGCAATTGCATACTCTCCAGCAGTTCAATTATCTTTTGCTTCTGATTAAGTAGAAATGAACCATCCTGTTCTCTTTCCACTTGAATCCCAAGGTAATACTCAACTGGTCCTAATTCCTTCACTTGCACTTCCTTGTTGAGGTGCTGGACTACATTTTTATAATCCCTGTCATTTGACGTTGCGATTAAAAGGTCGTCAACGAAGGCAAGAATATAAGAAAATTGTCCATTACTCTGCTTAGTGTACAAACACTTGTCAGCTTCACCTTGCTTGTACCCAAGTTTCACCAGCATTCCATGCAATTTCAAGTTCCAGGCTCTGGCTGCTTGTTTTAAACCATACAGTCCCTTTTGAAGCTTGCAAACCAAATGTGCCTCATTTGGCTTTATAAAACCTTTAGGCTGCTTCATGTAAATTTCTTCAGAAATTTCCCCATGCAAAAACGCAGTAGCTATATCGATGTGTTTCACCTCCATCCCTTTAGATGCTGCGATGCTTAAAAGTAATCTTACGCTACTGTATCTTACTGTCGGTGCAAAGACTTGGTCATAGTCGTGGCCATATTGCTGTGAAAAACCTTGTGCCACTAGTCTTGCTTTGTAACGTTGCACCTCCCCTTCTGAACCCCTTTTAACCTTGAACACCCATTTGCTCCCAATTGCTTTCTTACCAGCAGGTAATTCTGTGAGTGTCCAGGTCTTGTTCTTGTGCAGTGCGTCAATCTCCTCCTGCGCGGCTTTCCTCCAGAGACTGGCTTCGGTGGCTGGCATCTGCTCTACCTCTTCCCAAGTGGAAGGTTCTGGTGGAGACGCCGACCCTGCAAAGTAGGACAGTCGTAGTGGCGGAACGCCCTTGTTAGTTCTGGATGAGCATCTGACCTCTGGTTGTGCAACCGCATCAGCATCCTCATCCTCCTCCAACGCTGGCATGTCCACGTACAGCTCCTCCTCTTCGTCTCTGGTGCCGCCAGGGGTCTGGACCTCTGCGTCTTCTGGGGTGTCGCCTGTAGGGGGTGTTGTGACACTAGAAGGTATATTAGTTCCTTGTGCTAAAGGAAAACTTATAAACTCTTCATCTGGTGACTCTCTAGAACAGTCAATAACAGTGTTCTTTGTATCAAACTTTCCTAGTTCATCAAAATGAACCACATGGTATGGGTCTACTCTGCCACTCTTTGGATCTAGAACTCTATATCCCTTTCCTCCAGGAGCATATCCAACCAGAATACCTGCTTTTGCTCTGGAGTCAAGCTTGTGTCTGCGCTCTTTGGGCACGTGGTAATAACAGACACTTCCAAACACACGTATGTGCTGCAGACTTGGGACTCTCCCATGCCAAAGTTCAAATGGTGTGCGTTCTGCACCCTTTGTAGGCAATCTGTTTTGCAAATAAATCGCCGTATTCGCCGCTTCACCCCATAGCTTCTGTGACAAGTTGGCCTCTTTTAACATGCACCTTGTCATCTCCATAATAGACCTAAACTTTCTCTCAGCAATGGAGTTCTGTTGAGGCGTGTAAGCAACTGTAGTTACATGTGCTATGCCTTCTTGTGCCATGATGGCCTTCATCTGCCGTGAGCAAAACTCTCCACCATTATCCGAAATTAAGGTGGAAGGAGCTCTCTGGAATTTGTTCTTCACCATGTTTAAGTACAGTTTGAACAATTCCGGTGTCTGACTCTTTTCTTCTAGAAAATATCCAACACAATATCTTGAGAAGTCATCTATAAATATCAGAATGTACTTATTGTTTCCTAGGGAAGGTACATTCAGCGGACCACATAGGTCAGTATGAACAGTGTCCATGACTTTTGTGCTTCTCTTCTCTGTACAACGTGGGAAGGAAGGCTTGACTGCCTTTTCAGTTATGCAAGTTGTACAGTTTGGCATTGGTGTACTGCAATTCTTTACCTGTAGACCTTTTACCAGATTTTCCTTCTGCATTTTCAGGATAACGTTGGTGTCCCTGTGTCCAAGCCTTTTGTGCCAGAGTTCCAGATCTGGTTGATCCTTTCTGCTGGGTTGTGCAACCCTTGCAGACTCATTCTCTGAAATATCAATCTCATACACATCATTGATTAGTTTGGCTTGAATAAACACTTCACCATCTTTTATCACATTGCATTGTCCATTTTTAAATATAATTTCAAAACCTTTCTTGTCCAAGCTAGACACACTTATTAGATTACAGTTCAGCTTTGGTGCATACTTAACATTACTCACTGTAGTATCAAAAGACTCATTGTTCACTTTGAAATTCAAGTTCAAAGATCCTGCACCTATTGACTTTATAACATTTCCATCAGCAATTTCAATCTCAGACTGTTTATTATTGTCTATTTCATTGAAATATTCCCTTTTATAACAGAAATGGCTGCTTGCTGCACTGTCCAGAAGCCACTTATTGCACTTTCCTTCACAGCTCTGGAAAGCTACATTTCTTTCTTGCAATATCATTGCACGCCCACGCCCCCCCTTCTTTTCGCCTTTTGGTGGAAAGGGGCGGGATTTATTCCTAGGTGCCCGGCATTCCTTCGCCATGTGCCCTTTTAAATTGCAGTTAAAGCAAATTATTTCCTTTGGCGTTTGTCTGGACCTTTGAAAATGCTTGGAAGCATAATTAGTGTCCTTTCTCCCTGTATTCCTTTCTGAAGAATCAAGGTAATCTCTGCATTCCTCTCTCAAATGATCAATCAGTTCTTCAAAAGTCAGGTCCCTTTTGTGATCCATGCAACTCTTGAATGAACTGAAGCTTGGTCCTAGAGATGCTATCAAAAATGAAACCTTTGTTTCTTCATCAAGGGCTTTAGTAGTAAGATCAATCCTCTGAACAATTTCACTAAATTTGCTGATATGGTCAGTGAATTCTTCTCTTGAATTCATCCTCAGCGCAGTTAATTTGCTCATCAAATTCCTGTAGGAGTTCTTAGTAGATGCTCCATACCTGCGCTCAATATCTTTTAAGATTTTAGCTGCATCATCTTTGCTATTAACTGATGTTAGATGCCTGTTGCGAAGTCCACTCAAAATTATGTATCTGGCCTCGCTGTTCATGCGTTTCCAACTTGCTATCTTAGCTAAATCCTCTGCTGTTGTGCCAGTAGGCATAGGTTTTTCAATGGCATCCAAAACATTCCTTGCATCTAAAAATGCTATCAGGCGTTGTTTCCAAAATACATAATTGTCATCATCTAGAGCCATGAATCCTGGCTTAACTCCACTATCAAAATCTGCAAAAGCCATCTGGGAATCTCAAAATTCTAAAAGTTTCTCAAAATTCAAAAATTTGCCAAAAATTCCAAAATCAAAATCTCTAAAAATATCTCAAAATGCAAAATAATCTTCACTGCCTCTGATTTCTCAGTGCTGTAAACTCTGAGGGAGGGGAGGGGTAGCTAATCCCCTAGGCACACTGGAGAACAATAGACCATGTGCTCACCAGGAAGTTCTAACTGAAAAAATCCTACTCAGTTCAAAATCACAATCCAAAGCAATCCTTCAAAAATACACAAAAATACGCAGTCCTGGGCCGTAATAACCCTTTATGGGAATGTTAGGGATGTGGATTAGGATATATTATTAGATAGATCCTATCCAAGCTTGTGTTAGCAAGCTTCCAATATCAGCAGAGTGACATTCCCCTTTTGTGCGCAGCAAAGCATGTGCATTAGATTCGCTAGAATCTCTATAACAATACTACACTTTATACTTCAATATTACACTTCCTGGCAAAGGTCCCCTTTGTCCCTCTTAAAAGAAATACACAACACAGTGTTTATAAAATAAGATAGAGTTTACTTACAGTTTCATCCTGAGTTACAGCATAATCTCAGAAAGGCAGGCTTGCTTAGAAAAGTTACAAGTATATATACATCTAGAGACTACTTAGTAAAGTAAGACTCCATTTGGTCTCACTCTTGGCTGCAGGCCTAGAGTGAGAACCATGCTAACTGGAGATTCTCTGGAGATCGAGGGAGGAATCTAACTGGAGATTCTCTGGAGATCGAGGGAGGAAGTAGCTAAGAGAGAGAGTGATTGCAGGCTAGGGCTTTTGTCTAATCCAACTCATTTGCATGTCTGAGGGAACAGGAACTGACCTGTAGTCAGGTGTCCCTCCAGGTGAGTTCCTGTTAGTGGACACTCTAGGAACTGTTGTGACTTGTCTGCCCCAGTGTTCCATCCCACAAGGTCAGTGTATGCATGTGCGTGTCTGTCACTGATTTGCTGTACTTTTTCTTGTTGCTGATTAAACTGGTAGCTTGTATTTTTGTTCCAGAAAGAAAGAAAGAAAGAAAGAAAGGGAATAATAGCTAAGCAGTTGATAGACTTCAGCAGTTTCTCTTCCAGCTTGCTTATGGACAATGGCAGTGCTTCAGTTTTAATTTTTAAATTAAAAAAGGTAAATGTTTTGAGAGCAGCTGAATAGAGTCCCTTTGTTATTTGGTAAGAATGAGAAGAAATTTGGAATGCTTTGAAGGAGCTGCGAGTTGGACAAAGAAAGATGGTCAGGAACTACAGCCAACACAAAACCCAAAAGCAAACCTAAAGCAAATCACATAAGCCAGTGATCACGTTGCCAACAACAGATCACAACACATCCCAGAGGAACACATAACAGAAGCAAGGCAGGAAGATCTGCCAAATGCCTGACCGTTTCCCCCTGCCAGCTACCACGGACATTTGCCTGGGCCCACAGACTTTAAAGGGCCTTTATTTCTTATACTGTCTTAACATCCAGGAGCCAGGTTATGCACAGCCCATTCAGTCATTTCTGAAATAAGTGGTGCATGGCGTTTGAGGCACAATTAACAAATACTGTTTTAAGTTTCACCACAAAGTATTGGAAATTAACAGCAAGGCCACCATAATTGTGTTTGTGAGATTGGGCTTTTTCTTCTTCTTCTTTTACTTAAGTTCCCATTTCACAACCAAAACAACTGATGCATTAGGAAAGAGCTGGGAACTGTTAGGCAAAAAACTACCCCTACTATACTCACAATGGCAGGGTGTGTCTGCTATCATCATTATTCCAATATTTTTATACTAACAATAAGATCATAAGTATAATTAGACCACTATTTACCTGAGTGCCCCCCTGCCTGATGGGACACAACAATTGGAAGAAGCCCCGCTAATAGTTAGGCCCACCTGCACTATATATTTAAAGCAGTATCATTCAGAGCTACAGTTCCAGAGTGGTTTAACAGTCAATCCCTCTTCCCAGGGAACTCGGAGCTGTCATTCTGTGAGGGGAATAGGTGTCCCCGTGCAATTCTCAGTACCCTTAACAAACTACCACTTTTGCGGCTCTTTGGGGGAAGCCAAAGTTTAAAGTGGCATGATCCTGTTTTAAATGTATAGTGTAGATGTCTAGTCGCAGTCACAGACTGTGGGCTCCTTTGGGCTTTTGATACCACCCATGAGATATGCCAAAGCCCTGCTTAGCTTGTGTAGCACCACCTCTGAGTCATGCTAGGGAGCCCAAGGGACAAGCCCTACAGATCTTCTGCATGGCCTCCTCTTCCCAGGGTGCTCTTCCAGCGCTGCCATGCATTTTCTGGTTAAGGAAGGCCCTCTGGTGGCAAAATCCAAGGGAATGTTAAGCATTTGAAAATGGGGCCTTAAATCCACTGGCGAATGTGAATGCTGCTCAAGGCATACTTGGTTGCAAACCATACACCTTTGCAGCCTGACCTGGTTTCCCCTGAAGCTATTGAGAAGCTGCTGACTTCTCTGGAAGCAGAGCGAGAATGCACAACATGGTACTTTATGAGTTTCAGCAACTGGTATGAGAGAGGGTATATTTCAGGGCAATTAGCTTGATGTGCCTCAGGTGGTGTTTTGAACCATTGAATCCAAAGCCCAAACAGAACAATTTTAATCACTTGAACATGAGCAATAAACCCCTAGACAGTCACTGCCTGGACTTGTTGGGTAGTTTAGTCATAGTGCCCTAAAGAGACAGACTGTGCACCTGGGCGTATAAAATAGTTCCATTCTCTCGCCTCTCCCTCTCATCTGCTCTGAGCTAGCAGGTCTTCAGATAGATGAACAAGTTGTACAGTCAAAATACCCTCTAGATGCTGTGGGCTACAACTCCCATAATTTCAGACCGTTCCTAGGGCTGATAGCTGTAGTCCATAACATCTGGAGGGCAGCCCCACCTTAACCTATGCCATTCTTTACTATCTTGACTTTCCCTTTTCATAGTTTATTTTTTGGCTGTATTTTATTGTAAATGTGTTTTTCTAAACATGTGAATTGAAAAGCTTTGGATGAAAAACAAAAACTGGGTTTGCGATCTGAAAGCGGAGAATTCCACATCTACTTTTTTTGTCATGGTTGGGTTGCTTCCTGCTGAAGCTGAGGCTTTGCAAGGGTGAAGGGGTCCCTTCAGATAGTCTACCCTCAGAAGCTAATGGATTCCAGTGGAATCTGGGACCCTAGGGCAGAGGTGGGGAAACTTTCTCAGCCTGGGGGCTGCTGTTCCAAGGGCCCTTTGTCCGTGGTGGGCAGAGCCAAAGGCAAAAGTGGGATGAACAATGAATATAAATGTTACCTTTGTATAGTAGGTTCCTTTCTACACACACACACTCGGACAAGCAAGGGGCATTGGGCTCATACACATTCACTTTTTATCCTGCTATTTCCAGGCAGAAGTCCATGCTTTACTGTGAGCATTTCTTTGTTTCTTTCTTTTCACTTCCAGTAGGATGACGCTTGTTTATGACGTTGGCAGAACAAACCAGATGTCCAAATGCAAAATTAAACTGTGTGCTCATGAGATAGGTGCTTGAAATTATAAGACTTTTTTAAAAAGCAACAAATTAAAGTACACTTCCTAAAGCGTTTGGGCTAAAAATGGCACAACCATAGTCAGTCTTGAACTTTAGTATTCTAAAGTAATTTTAAATCCACCCCTAAATCAGAATTGGCACCCCAATGTTCTGTTGAAGACCCAGATTTTCTTTTACACCCTGGATTATGCTATTTACCAGTGGGCACTGCCTTGTGTATTCAATTCCAGGTAGGGATGGGTGAATGTGCCAATTTCAGTTTCTCTCTGTTTCTCATTTTTCGAATCTTAAATGCATTTCTTCACATTTCCACATCAGTTTGTGGATTTTTTTTAAAAAAGAAGTCCTCGTGAAAATTCTTCACTATTTCTCCTAATACACACATTTTAAATGCAATTTTGCCTAATATGCACATTCTTGCAAAACAATGCCCTCTAATATAATGCATTTTTGTATGTTGTTTTCACCAATATATGCATTTTGGTGTGCATTCCTTGGCTAAATATCTGCATGGCAAAATTCAGAGTTATGCACATTTTGCAGGGTGGCTGTGCTTTGGGTCCCTTGTGGTTTTGGCAGGTACAAATTAGGTAGGTTTGCCTTTAAATGCAAACTGGACTGGATCTCTCCTCCATCCTTAATTCTCGTACTGTTCAAGAGCCCTGCAGCCCACCTCTTTCCACAGTGTGCATACCAACTGGAAAGAGTTTTCTTAGTTGTTTCAATTAAATCCAGTCCATTAACTAAGATGGTTAAGACACAGCAAAGAACCTTTCTTGGAAACAGAGCATAGAGGGATAAAAGAGTGGAAGGAAACATTATGGAGGTTAAAGGTTTGTGCACCTCTCTTTTGAGGAGGAAGCGTCTAAAGCCACAGCCCTCCAGCAATCTATCATTTAAGCATTTTACTGGAATGATGCCAGACAGGGTTTATTATTATTTTTAATTATTAGATCATAATGCTGTACTTCAGGATGCTGGAATGAATTCTGGCCCCTAAACTGCTTTGGCCTGTTTAGGGGCCAGAATTCTGCAGGCATGATTTTAAAAAAATGTTAAAAGCTTTTAGGTCATTTGAAGGACAGCAAGTGGGACAGAGCTACATGGTTCTTTGTGCCCCAGCTGCCATTGCTTAGGATACCAATTTAACTATATCAAGGCAAAACATTTTGCAGCCCAGCCTACCAGTCTATTTTCAGGCTGCTTCTGATTAATAATTCCCTTCTGTGTGAGGTCAAGGTTGAGAATTGGCAGAAAACAGGCCATTTGGCTACATTCAGCTCCAGGGACACAACTGAGAGGCTCACAGATGCTTGATGAAGTGTACAGAAGCTTTCATCTTTGTAAAATAACATACCCCAGACTGTAGCTGGATGGTATTGGACAAAAGTTTCAACACATTAGAGCAACGTCTTCTCAAAATCTGAACATCTAAGGAAAATGCATAGAATAAAAAAAAAACACCCTCCATTTGAAAGTATTATTTCTACACCCATCTCATGATTTTTGAGAGGTTTACTTGTGGATTTGAATGTTTGCAGCTGTATGCTTCAGGGTTCCCAGCCATCCCAGTTATCTAGGAATGGTTTCCTGGAATTGAAATACACGTCCTTGTAAGTACAGTCAACTTGAACTACAGCCAGGTTTTCCCGGATAGGAATTGGATCCAAGATCTTAGTTACACCTACAAGTGTGCTTGAACATTTTCAGTTGCTCCACAAAGAGTGCTTTGTTGTAAATGCAACCAAATGTGTCTTTTAAGTAGGTTTTTTCAAACCTCCCCCCCCCCCCCGTTGTCTTGGCTCCTACCCTCAGACACAATACTTGAACCTTTCTGTTGATGCTGAACGTTGCTATGCTTTACATTTTGCATAATGGTTTCAGTAGTCTGTAAGGCACCATGTTCTGTTGAACTCTTCTTCTTATGGCTAAAACGCTTAAGTTGTCCCGTTGTCTGGTTTCCCTCTTTTTTCTTCAAAAGAACGATGCTTATAAACATTGCTGGGCCAGCCTGCAGGTGAATGTTTGCAGGCTCAAGGTCACAGACAAGAGTATGGGGGCAAAAGCAATACAGATCTGATTGCACAACTGACTTAGCTCTGTATGACTTTGATTTTTAGTCTTTGCTTGCAGCTACAATAAAAAAATGGTAAGAAAAGTTTGGCATTTTATCACAGCCTTAGCTGAATTCTTTCTGGGTTTTCCCCCTTCCCCTAGAGCATCATATACCCTTAGTGGAATGAGTTTTGGAGAACATCAATTGCAGTAAAAGTCTCTCCCCTACCCCCCACCCCAATGCTGCAGTTACCAGCAGTTTACAAGGAAATAATGTATGTGTAATTGTAAGGTGAGAATAGGATTTCGAATACTAATTTTCAAAGGGTTAGGCTGGCTTAGGATGACAGACATTTGACAATGCCGTCTTTATATGGGGAAGTGGAATTTGATTCAGTTTGCATTTGAAAGTGAACCTAATTAATACTTTCTGAAACAATAAGTGAACCAAAACACAGCCATTCTTTGAAGTTCACACTTCTCAATGCAGCTAGTTCTCTAGCCAATTGCTGTGTACAAAAATGGATATACTTGTGACCATAAAAATGCACATTAGTGAAAATAAATTCTATGCAAATGCCTCTTTTCCACTTACAGAGCTAGTTTACACACACACACACTCTATGAATGCTTCTGCCGCAAGAAATTTGTTCATCACAAATGCACACTCTGTCTCTCTGTTGCACAGAATTAAAAACAGTAGCACCACTGGAGCAAATAACAATACAGGTATAATGCAAATCATATCTGTTCTGTAGTCAATCATGTTGTTTACTAATCTTCAACAAGTCATATTGTATTACTTCATGAATCTCCTCCAAAGGAAATTCTTTGGCTCTATCAGAATAGGGTCCTCCATCCAGCAACAAACAGCAGCTATTGTTTTGCTGAGCTCTTTGCAGAAAGTTCCAATCGTCTGTCCAAGTTGTCCATTGATCAGCCAAATTGTCTCTCTTTTCAAAGTAGTTGGCATTCTGCCTAGCTAGCTATTTGTTTTCCTTTTCCATCTTTTGTGTCTTTTCCTTGTCTTCTCCAATAGCTTCTTCTTCTCCTCCTCCTCTGCTCCCCTTATCTGCAAATGCTCGTTTGCTTTAAAATTCCCCAAAGGTCTTTCTCTCTGTGTCTCGTGGACTGGCAGGACAACAGGGACAGGAGGAGGGAGAGGATTCCACCGAGGGACATACTGAGGCTAGCTGGGCATGGCAAAGGAGAGGTTGGTGTTGGAAGTACTCATGGGGTGACAGAGGATGATGAGGGGATGGGGGTCAGTGCACAGGAACCAGAGCAGCAGGACACATCACCAGAGCCAGAGGGGCTCCTGTCTCCATGAATATAGTGGGCTCTGGTGAAGGAAGCAGCAGTGGCACTGTAGGAGGTTGAGGCAGGCAAGGCCCCACAGCCAGCTCCCTAGCTGGCCAGGTGGGGCTTGCTAGCTCTTCAGCTGATTCTTCAGCTGGAGTAAACTCAGAACAGGTGAAGGTCACATGTCTCATCAAGCCCAGGGCAGCAGCTGAGGTGCTGTGTCTTCTCACCTGCCCGTGTTGAAGGATCTCAGTTTGGATGTGCCAGGATTTCTGTAGGATTTTGGACATGTGGATTGACCCTGGACTGGGGACTTGACATACTGACTTCTGCCAGGTAGGCCAGCTGTTCAGGACACTGTGCTTCTAACTTGCTCTCTCATTGGTCTAGTTTGAGCATAGGGTACCTGTGGCCTTACAGATGCTGTTGTACTGTAGCTCCCACCATCCCTGGTCATTGGCCATGCTGGCTTAAGAGTTTTATTTTTGTTTTATTTTTTTAATTTTATTAAGGGTTTTCTTGGTTTACAAAGATATATGCAATGTCTCTCTTAGCATTTTTACAAATCAGTTTCACTTGTTGAGACATTGGTGAGGAGAGGGGAAGGAAAGTAGATGGGGGTGGGGTGGGTGACAATGTTTCTATTTTGCTTAATAAGTGTGGGGTTTTTTTGTAAGAGTTATAAGAATTGGAATTGATGACATAGAACTCTATGTTTCTCATTCCTGGTCTAGCTGAGGGCCTCATGACATCAGTGCCCTGACCAGGGCATTGCAGCTCCCTTAAACATTCCTACCAAGGCCAGTCCTACCATTGGGCAGAGTAAGGCAACTGTCTCAGACATCAGATGCTGAAGAACAGAGTAGATAAAGCTATGTGTGTGCCACGTGGCTTGCTTTGCGTGCCCTAAGCCAGCCTGCTGCCTTGCTGCCAGTGTCAAAGTAAGATTAAGCTTCCAGTCTGTCTAGCTTTTGAACATGCAAGGTGCTGTCTTGTCCTTTATCTCAGGCAGCAAAATGTATTTGGCCAGCCCTGATTTCTGCTAGTGCTTCAGTATTAACTGTAAGTCAGACACATTCCTCCAAAGTTGATGAATATTTCTTAAGGGGAGGATAGGAATGGAACAGATGTGCTCCTTGAACATCTTAAAAAATGTACCTTTCTGGTGGACAAATCCAGATATTGTGAAGTATCCTGGTTCAAGATGCAACATCAAAATGGGGAGGAATGATCCATGTGGTTAAGCCAGGCATCCCCAAACTGCGGACCTCCAGATGTTTTAGCCTACAACTCCCATGATCCCTAGCTAACAGGACCAGTGGTCAGGGAAGATGGGAATTGTAGTCCAAAACATCTGGAGGGCCGAAGTTTGGGGGTGCCTGGGTTAAGCTAAAGAAATGGCCCTCTGTGAGCTAAAATGGCCACTGGTTCTGTCAGCTGGGAAGCCTCTCACTTGAGGGCCTCCAGGATTGAGTTTGCTGTTTCTTAGGCTCTGTTTTATGCTTCTAAAATGGAGATAGTTTACCTATTTCCTGATCCTCTGTATCTTGTCTATCCTATCATTATGATATTGTGAACAAGAGCGGCCTCTTACGGACCATATATAGTGGAGAGCGGCCAGGGTCATTTCTGAAGGGTCATGGGAAAGCAGCTCTAAGGTGGGCACAAGTGACTGGGTTGTTCCATTGGCATTAGCCCTACTCTGGGCTGGAGGTTTGTTGTTGCAGGCAGCTGAGAAGTGGAGAATGGTGCTGTTTCAACTTAAAAAAATATTCCATTCTAGAAAAAAAAAAAGAGTAGCCAACATAGCAGCTCCCATGGGATGCTGAACTGCCGATCCAGCTCTCATAACAGTGGAGTGAGAAGCATTCCTTATATGGCAGGTTGGATTCATTTTTGTGCCATGTTTTCCTGTATGCGAGGGTCAATTATTCCTAATGAAAGGTCCAGAAACAGGAGGAGGGGGGGGGGAGTCTGCGGAGTTCAGATCATCAGAAAGGCAAAGCATGAGCTGGCTTTCTAGTGCTTTCGGCAACCTCCATTGCTCATAATAATAAATCAGAACCAAGAAGGAAAACCCCATGGGATTTAATGATTAATAAAGTTGTTAAAAAACCAAAAATTATAAAACCTCATTATGGCTTCTAATACAGTAAATCATTTTGCTATCCACATTTGTGTGTGTGTGTGTGTGTGTGTGTGTGTGTGTGTGTGTGTGTGTTTGGCAAAGGTTAAAAAAAACACCTTTAAAAATGGAAGACATGGGGATTCTGATATAATGTTCAGCATGAAGAGTCTGGGAATGCTCAGTGGCTTTACATGACTGCATTGACTGCTAAAGGGCCACAGGGGGTCACAGGGAGCAGGGGTGATGTGGCCAGGAAGGATCTGAAGAACACCTAGTTCCAACTTCCATCCAGGTGAACATTGACTGTTTTCGATGAGCTCCAGTGAAATGAGATTATGTTTTATGATGAATTTCTGTATTGGATCAGATTATTACAAGGTGTGTGTTCTTTGCTGTATATTTTGCTACCGTAAACCACCTTATGTATAGTAATGCGGAATGGCGGTATACAAATTAAAAGTGAATTGAAATGAAATAATGTATTTACTTCATAATAATTAAAAAAAAGTTAAACACTGTCAGCGTTTAACTGACTTCTAACAAAAGGGCTGGAGCTGTGTGGTTTTTATTGCTCTTTGTATGGTTTAAATATATTTTAGATATGTATATGCTTGGCCCTCTAAGTATATACATATCTAAAATATATTTAAACCATACAAATAGCAATAAAAACAGCACAGCTCCAGCCCTTTCG